>NC_081206.1:12071071-12381785 GCF_902713425.1 Acipenser ruthenus | reverse complement strand
CTGAATATTTTTTTTAATTGATCTATTAAACCATTTTGGCCATTTTGTTTTAGATTTAGATTTGTCTAGTTTTGGGATGTAATTGTTTTGTGCCTCTAGTACTACATTTTTAAAAAACAGCCATCCTTTTTCTGTGGATGTTTTCTCTATTTTACTCCAATCTACTTCTATTAATCTCTGTTTCATACTTTCGTAGTTTGCTTTTCTAAAATTGTAAACCTTAGCTTTAGTCATTACTTTTGGGGTTTTAAAAAATATTTCAAATGAGACCATGTTGTGGTCTGAGTTTGTCAATGGCTCTCTGACCTCTGTTTTAGTTATTCTGTCTTCATTATTTGAAAAGACTAAGTCAAGGCATGCCTCCCCTCTAGTCGGTGCCTTGACAAATTGCATTAGGAAGCAGTCATTTGTCATTTCCACCATTTCAATTTCGTCCGTCGTGCTCCCCATCGGGTTTTCCTATTTTATACAGGGGAAGTTGAAATCCCCCATTAGTATGGCTTCTCCTTTTCTACACGCATTTCGAATGTTATTGTACAACAGATTATTTTGCTCAGTGTCTGAATTTGGCGGTCTGTAGCATGCTCCTATTATTATGCCCTTTGAATTTGCGTCCATTATTCTGACCCATATTGATTCTGCATTGTTTTCTTTGTCCTGATTTAACACCTGGGCTTGAAGACTATTTCTTATGTATAGCGCTACCCCTCCACCTCTTCTGTCCTGCCTGTTTTTCCTATATAGTGTGTACCCACTAATATTATATTCGTCTCCATCACTCTCAGACAACCAAGTTTCTGTAACACCTATCACATCGTAGTTACTTGTTAGGGCAGTAGCTTCAAGTTCTAAAATTTTGTTTCTGAGACTTCTAGCATTAAGATAAATACATTTAATAGTGGTCTTACCTGAGTTGTTGCCCTTGTTTTGATGTGGTCTCCCTTCTGTTTTTTTGTTTTCTTCCCCCTTCCTTTCTAGTTTAAATGCTTCTGGGCCGCCTGAAGGATCCTTTCTCCGAGTAGATTGGTTCCCTTTCTGTTTAAGTGCAGTCCGTCCCACCTGTATAGATAGTCTTTGTTGTAGAAAGTGCTCCAATGTTCAAAAAAGGTGAAGCCTTCCTGTGTGCACCACGATTTCAGCCATGCATTTTTATTTTGTATTCCCAGCTGTACATGTGGTCCTTTGCAAGGTGCCGGCAGTATCCCAGAAAATACCACAGTTTTGGTCTTGTCTTTTAATTTCCTTCCTAGCTCTCTGAATTTGTTTTGCAGGGATCTTGGCCTGTCTCTTCCAATGTTGTTTGTACCAATGTGGACAACTACTACTGGGTCGTCTCCTGTTCGTTGTAGGAGCCTGTCCACATTCTCAGTGATGTGCTTGACTGAGGCTCCTGGAAGGCAGCACACTGTTGTAGTAAGGCGGTCCAAACTGCAAACTGAACTTGCTGTGTTTCTCAGTATGGAGTCCCCAACAATCATGACCTCCCTTCTTTTTGCTGCCTGGCCAGCACTGTTTATAGGGTCCTGGGTGTTGTTTCTTTCATTCTCTTGATGTTGGTTTTGGTCATCTAAATGTTGAAGTGGCTCAAATTTGTTGGATGTCTGGATTTCTGGTGGTTGTGTTTGACAAAGTTTCTTTTTTTCCCTGCTTCTGCCTATTTGAACTCAGCTGTTTCGACTCTTTTCCATCTCCCTGGTGGCTTTCAGTCTGCTAGGGGTGCAGACTTCCATGAATTGTGGGTGTGTCAGCTCCTCAAGCTCCTGTTGCTGTCTCATTTCCTCCAGCTCCTTTTCCAGCAGGCTTAATCGCTGAATCCCTGGATCGTGCGGCACTTTACACAAACTTGAGCTCTGTTGGGTTTTCTCAGATTTCCCACATCATGCAGTTGTCACAGATTACTGGCTTGAAGACCATTTTTTTTTTTCAGTTTAGTGTAGCGTCTGCAACTGTCAACCTGCTTTCAAACTGCTTCTAACTGCGCTGTACTTGTCCACTCGTACATCTCACAGGATGTCGCTTCCACACGCTGTCGCTGGGAAGCCTGTCTGCCTTTGTCTGTGTTTGTGCTGCGTGCTCCGCTCCTCCACCGTGTCCCAGAACGCCGTGGGATTTGAATCAGCTGCTCCGAGTTTCAGCTTATCAGAAAAATACACGCAGCTGCAAGGCTTTAAGCTGCAATGTTTTCTGACTTGTTGTGGAAGGACTAATAATGTGCACCCAACTGTACATAAGGGTGTAATTCCTTCAAGTGGTTTGGTGACAGATCACTACTACACATCATAACAAAAAGAAGAATAAAAGAATGTTATATTGATCAAAATGTGAGAAACAGTTATCCAGATATATGCAACAATGTAAGTGTGACATGCAGATGTACGCACAGAAAGATACCCCAGATATCTCAGAATCTGATACGTTCAATAACCTCTGATCAATATTAATACCACGTTTCATGACAATTGGATCAACGGTTCTCCAGCTATATAGAGAAATGAAGTTTGACATACAGTACATATGTACGACCGCCTGCACCATATGCACTTTGCAGGGGATGAGAACAACAATATTTAATAGTGTGTCTCGGTGCGTCTCCCCTCCTCTCCTGCAGGGATGAGAACAACAGTATTAATAGTGTGTCTCTGTGCGTCTCCCCTCCTCTCCTGCAGGGATGAGAACAACAATATTAATTGTGTGTCTCGGTGCGTCACCCCTCCTCCTGCAGGGATGAGAACAACAATATTAATAGTGTGTCTCTGTGCATCTCCCCTCCTCTCCGGCAGGGATGAGAACAACAATATTAATAGTGTGTCTTGGTGCGTCTCCCCTTCTCTCCTGCAGGGATGGTGAATCGGGAGGTGCTGGACCAGGTGGAGCGTGGCTACAGGATGCCCTGTCCGGCCGAATGCCCCGACTCGCTCCACGATTTGATGCTGACCTGCTGGAGGAAGGAGGCTGAGGAGCGGCCCACCTTTGAATACCTTCAGAGCTTCCTGGAGGACTACTTCACTTCCACAGAGCCGCAGTACCAGCCCGGAGAGAACCTCTAGAACTGAACCCACTGCCAGGGGTCTACCACTAGAGCGCGCTATTCAAACACTGACCCTACCTTGCCAGGGGTCTACCACTAGAACGTGCTATTCAAACACTGACCCTACCCTGCCAGGGGTCTACCACTAGAGTGCGCTATCCAGCTGCTCCTGGGTTTATTTCCAATGAATTTTATTTTTGAATGCTTGTAAAAGCAGGGATTCCTTCTGATTTCAGGTCCCTTTTTGATAGGTGATGCTGGGGCTGGTATCTTCTCAACTGCAGTGTTTAGAAGGCTGCTTTGCTGATCTTCGCCTTCCTGTTATTTTTGAATTCTGTTTTCTTGCTCAGTTATGCTGGTAGGTTTTGTTTCTTGAATGTGCCATATTCTCGAATTCCCTGAGGCCTGCAGGCACTGGGAGTTGTGTAAAAGCGCCCAATCAGTCATTCCCAGGGCCTGTTAAAAACCAAAACCTGATTTTGCTGATTTTTTTCCTTGTGACTTGTTAAACAGAAAGTGTGTGAGGGGTATTTTTTTAACTGTAGTCTTCCAAGCTTGTGGTCCTGTACTTCCACAGTCAATAGCGACCTGGTTAAACTGGACTCTGGTGTGTGTGTTGTGCAGGGATGTCACGGTGCTGACCCGACCTGGTTAAACTGGACTCTGGTGTGTGTGCGTGTGTGTGGGTGTTGTGCGGGGATGTCACGGTGCTGACCCGACCTGGTTAAACTGGACTCTCGTGTATGTGTTGTGCAGGGATGTTACTACAAGCTGACAGCAGGAGTGTGTATTTAGATAGGTTGCCTGTATTACATGAGGCTTCCATAACTTTGAGTAGATAAAATATTTTTTGTACAAAAGTAGCTTCAAATGTCATTGTAATGGCTGTATTCCATTCCCTTCTTTACTATTTGATGTGAGGCTTCAGTTGCTCCAATACTGAGTTCTCATTTTTCTCTATTGTTTCTGCTTGTCTGGAGAATCCAAAGTGCCAGGGCTGAACAGCCTTCCTCATTCCATTCAATCATGTGACTTTTTGACTAGCCCCACTATTTCTATGTAGACATAGTGAATAGGTAGGGCTGGCAGAGCTGGAAACATTGTCACATGATTTGAATGGAATGAGGAGGATGTTCAGTCCAGCACTTTGGCAGACAAGCAGCACCAAACAATAGAGAAAAATGAGAACTCCGTATTGGAGCTACAAAAACCAAAACATAGTAAGGGATGTAAGAGTGCAAATAAAATGACATTTGAAGCAATTTGTAATCCACACCCAGAATGAGGGTCCCTGTCCAGCTGCACTGTATACCAGCACTAGACCCCTATCCCTGTCCGGCTGCACTGTATACCAGCACTAGACCCCTATCCCTGTCCGTCTGCACTGTATACCAGCACTAGACCCCTATCCCTGTCTGGCTGCACTGTATAACAGTACTAAGACCCCTATTATCTCATTAGCCAGACCATATATTCAGAACTGATTTAGTATAACCTTCATTATTAACTACAAACCAGGAAACTACAGTCTATGTGCGTCCCAGACATCGAGTAGGGGTAGCGTAAGGTAGGGTAGGGAGGCTCCTCCACTGTGGTCAGTGTGACATGCTTTTCAAACCACAGTACTTTCACTGGCAGCCACTTCATGATTCCAGGATCCCTGTTGTAGTTTTGTTGTTTGTTTTTTGGCAATTGAAATGCATACAGGTTTGGTTTGGTTTGTATGTGTCTCCTGTTTGTACAATAATACTGAGTTCATAGGAAATGTGTTGCTGGCCCCTCTAATGGCGACTGCAAGACCTTCTTCTACTAGTCACTGATTTTAAATTCCTAGCCAGGATCTGTTTTCATCCACAAATACATCTACAATCTACAAAGATCAAGGATTGACTGTGTGTATTCTGTATTTTCCATTTAGAAATTCCTTTACCTTCCTCCAGTATTTTCGTGCGTTTTGTGCAGTCTGTACCTTCATATTCATTTGACACTTCTATTACCGTGTTTAACCGTGTTTAATTTGACCCCAGATGGAAACGCAGAATAAGATCATCCCAAATCCTAAATGGTTCTGCTCATTTTTCCTCTAAATGCCTCTTTGATATAACTGGCTAGGGGTATCATTCCAGCAGTCCAGGGTATGTCTGCCAATTTCAAAGATGGCTGGTATAAATAAGGATTGAGCTATACATGAACAAACCTACAGCTACGATAATGTATGATGAGCTGCATACCCTTTAAGGAACTGTAATCTGATACAATAGCAAGGTAATGATGAGCTGCATACCCTTTAAGGTAGTGTAATCTGATACAATAGCAAGGTAATGATGAGGTGCATACCCTTTAAGGTACTGTAATCTAATACAATAGCAAGGTAATGATGAGCTGCATACCCGTTAAGGTACTGTAATCTAATACAATAGCAAGGTAATGATGAGCTGCATACCCGTTAAGGTACTGTAATCTAATACAATAGCAAGGTAATGATGAGCTGCATACCCGTTAAGGTACTGTGATCTAATACAATAGCAAGGTAATGATGAGCTGCATACCCTTTAAGGTACTGTAATCTAATACAATAGCAAGGTAATGATGAGCTGCATACCCGTTAAGGTACTGTAATCTGATACACAGAATTGTGTCCCATGTTGTGCAGATTTCAGGACTTGGGGTTCAGGGGTCCCAGTTAAAGCGCCACTGCTACACAGTCCAATGGGAGTGTGGTAGATAGCCTGGCAAGCACTCTACTGTACAATTGCCAGTCTTGAATGCCATGTGTAAGAGCCCAGAGTTATAGATCCCCCGATTGAAATAGAGACTTCCCATGTGTATCACTCCAGGATATACTGTCCTTACCAGTTGATAGGAATACATGCAGTACAGGATGAGCAGGATACATCAGAGACGGCTACTAGACTAGAAGTGAACATTCACGTATGGAAGTGTCCGAATCACATCTCTGCCTCCATGTGGAATAGAGATCCCTGCAATCATGTTCACTTTTAATACTGAAATATTGGATCTTGGTGACCTGAAATTATTCTTCTGTTAGGCAGACCTGGTTGGCTTCCTAGTTTGTTTGTTTTCCCTAACGGTTCTTCCAGGTTCTTTTGACATGGATTTCCTGTAGAACAAAAAACAATCTGCATGTTTCCCATAAGGGGCTGCATAGACTAGTGGTGTTCTTTTCCGTTTAAAAGATAATAGATGACATAGTTCATAGGGGGAATTGTAATAAGCCCTGCATTCCTTTTTATTTGTTTTTTAAATGTTTATTATAAATTACTGCAACATGCAGGTCTGTATAACTCTATCTATACAGAACTTAATGGTCTATTGAAATATTGAATTTGAAATAACGTACTGCTATGTAAACAATAAGACTACACCACTATAACCTGCGTGCATCTGAAAAGAATTCAACATTTACAATCACTTAAAGGTTTGAAGTAGCTGTAGCTGACAAAATAGTTCCGCTATGCCCATCCATTCATAATAAAGCTCTCAAATGTACAGTATTGAAAGAAACACAAGTAATAGCAAACACATTTTCATTTTAAAACACTAGGTTAAAGAAATCTCTGTTTACAAGTTCTGCTTTCAGTCTTACACTTCCTGGATCACCTTTAGAGAGAAATCATCCCCATCCCTTCACAGCCATGCTTCCAGCCAGGAACAAAAAATACAGAACATACAGCTAATCTGATAAGACAGACCAGCAACTAAAAGCGTCCTTTAACTTACAGTAGTACCAGATATCATGTTTGATGTTGAAAATCCATGTGCTGGAACAGCTTTCTTTACAATCCATGTGCTGGAACAGCTTTCTTTACAATCCATGTGCTGGAACAGCTTTCTTTACAATCCATGTGCTGGAACAGCTTTCTTTACAATCCATGTGCTGGAACAGCTTTCTTTACAATTGCACGTTTGATACCTATGTAGCTACAGGAAGTGCGCAATTATTTTATTAGTTTTACTTTAACAAAACTTCAGATGGCGTTGAATTGTTTTTCATATACCCGGTACTGTTTGATGGTGTTGCAGTCATTGAGTGGTTCTGTTCTTCCAATAGGGATCGTTTTTCTTAAACCCACCTTTACCTGTCTTTGGTGCCGGACTGCACATCCTTCCTCATTCCATTCAAATCAGGTGATAATGTAACCTTTCAGCTCACCTGCTCTTTGTCCATTTCCATGCAGACTTGGTGGGGCCAGTTGAAGTCACATTGTCGCATGATTTGAATGGAATGAGGAATGCTCTTCAGTTCAAGCACTTAGGATTCTCAAGACAAGCTCAAAGCCAGGGAATGGCAGATAAAGAGAAAGATCAGAACGCAACACAAGAGCAGCTGAACCTCTGAATGAGAACACAAGAGCAGCTGAACCTCTGAATGAGAACGAAACAAGAGCAGCTGAACCTCTGAATGCGAACACGAGCAGCTGAACCTCTGAATGAGAACACGAGCAGCTGAACCTCTGAATGAGAACACGAGCAGCTGAACCTCTGAATGAGAACGAAACACAAGAGCAGCTGAACCTCTGAATGAGAACGAAACACAAGAGCAGCTGAACCTCTGAATGAGAACACGAGCAGCTGAACCTCTGAATGAGAACACGAGCAGCTGAACCTCTGAATGAGAACGAAACACAAGAGCAGCTGAACCTCTGAATGAGAACGAAACACAAGAGCAGCTGAACCTCTGAATGAGAACACGAGCAGCTGAACCTCTGAATGAGAACGAAACACAAGAGCAGCTGAACCTCTGAATGAGAACACGAGCAGCTGAACCTCTGAATGAGAACACAAGAGCAGCTGAACCTCTGAATGAGAACACGAGCAGCTGAACCTCTGAATGAGAACACGAGCAGCTGAACCTCTGAATGAGAACACAAGAGCAGCTGAACCTCTGAATGAGAACACAAGAGCAGCTGAACCTCTGAATGAGAACACGAGCAGCTGAACCTCTGAATGAGAACACGAGCAGCTGAACCTCTGAATGAGAACACAAGAGCAGCTGAACCTCTGAATGAGAACGAAACACAAGAGCAGCTGAACCTCTGAATGAGAACACAAGAGCAGCTGAACCTCTGAATGAGAACACGAGCAGCTGAACCTCTGACTGAGAACACAAGAGCAGCTGAACCTCTGAATGAGAACACAAGAGCAGCTGAACCTCTGAATGAGAACAAGAGCAGCTGAACCTCTGAATGAGAACACGAGCAGCTGAACCTCTGAATGAGAACACAAGAGCAGCTGAACCTCTGAATGAGAACACAAGAGCAGCTGAACCTCTGAATGAGAACAAGAGCAGCTGAACCTCTGAATGAGAACACAAGAGCAGCTGAACCTCTGAATGAGAACACGAGCAGCTGAACCTCTGAATGAGAACACACGAGCAGCTGAACCTCTGAATGAGAACACAAGAGCAGCTGAACCTCTGAATGAGAACACAAGAGCAGCTGAACCTCTGAATGAGAACGAAACACAAGAGCAGCTGAACCTCTGAATGAGAACACGAGCAGCTGAACCTCTGAATGAGAACACGAGCAGCTGAACCTCTGAATGAGAACACGAGCAGCTGAACCTCTGAATGCGAACGAAACACAAGAGCAGCTGAACCTCTGAATGGTAGCAAGCACAATACAATAGTAAGGGAAATCTAAAACAGCAATTCAAGTGACGTTTAAACTACTCTCTGTGGGTTACCTGCTTCGTTTAAGGAAATTGGGGGTGGAAATATGTTCTCCACAATTTAGCGTCTTGGATTAGCTCCTGCACACCACCTGCTGTGACAACCAGGGATCTTTTATATATTACACAATCCATGTATCTTTTATATATTACACAATCCATGCTTTACATATTCATCATGAGAAATACTGATATATTACACAATACTTTTATTTCAAACATCATTAAGTTTATTATCGGTTTTTAAATGTACCATTATTAAGTGTCTTAAAAGTTATGGATAACTTCTAGCAGTGTAACCAGGGCTATCTAATCCTATTATATTATTGTAATGAATAATATTATCACTGCCCCTCAATTATTTGAAGCTATTGCAGATACTGCTGCACTTCCAGTCAATTGCGAGGTGGCAGGAAGGAAATCATTCACATTGAAAACATGTCAATCACAAGAGTAGCAAGTTGGCTCAAAACAAATAAAACTGCTCTTCCGTGAAGAACTCCCAGAAGCATCTGTGTCAGGTGCATTCCTTATACAGGAAAAAGACGTTCACCAGGTTGAAAAAAATCCCATTAAAAATCAAATACCCATTTAACATAATGTGTGCCTTTTCATATAGGAAAATGTGAGCGTTACAAAGTGATGATAATACATATTAACAATACTGGAAGTGTTAGCTGTTTGTACTTTAATACATCAAGCATTGCCAGATCTTTCACAGAGCAGTAATGCTCCCTTGAGCCCCATTTTAATGATCTGAACAGTGGTGGATCTTATTACCACCGCCTTTTGATGCTATATTATGGATGGACAGCATGTAGACACACTGATAAGAGGATGGACATCATGTAGACACACTGATAAGAGGATGGACAGTGTGTAGACACACTGATGGAGGATGGACAGTGTGTAGACACACTGATAGAGGATGGGCAGTGTGTAGGGGTGATCAGATTAATAGCATCTCTGTATAGCTCTATTGGGGCTGATAAGGCTGCAGTATTGTTGAGTTTTGGAAATCTTCATCTGGATTAGAAGGAGGCTTGAAAACAGCTATTAGAGGCCCTGAAGAATTCTAAGATATTTAGCCAGTGCAGTGTTGCCATCAACTCCTTTAGCCAGTGTGGTCATGCCATTGCCTCCCTTAGCCAGTGCAGTCATGCCATTGCCGCCTTAGCCAGTGCAGTGTTGCCATTGACTCCCTTCACCAGTGCGGTCATGCCATTGCCTTCTTAGCCAGCAGTCACCCCAGAGGCACCTCTGAATGAGCACGTTACTGCCCTCTGCTGGTGGTTCCGTGCTGCAGCGGTGTTGTGTGTGATCTTTATTTCACTCTATGCGGTACACATTTTTCTGAACCTGTGCAGATCTGAATATTTTCACCTGTGCCATTCCTTTAATCATGATTTTTTAAAATATACATAATTCTGTTTTAAAGGAAGGTGATTTTTAGTAAGAACTCATGTAAAGTTTATGATGTGTTTTCTCCAGAATGAATGAAATTAGATACTTTGTACCTTATGGCTGTAAGATGCCTCTTCATGGTGTAATCTTATTTGTGCAATAAATACAATTTAAAAAATGACAGTAGATTTACTGTATTCACAGGAACAAATGAAACAGAGTAATACTTCCATCAATCTAATTTACTCTGCAGTTCACGTTGTTAGAGATTGTTTGGGATTTAAAAATCCAGTTTTATTACACCGTGTAACAATTTTTTTTTTTTGTTCCTGGGTAGTAAGTGTTATTTCCTAATTGCTTATGCCTCTAAAGTATAGAAAATGGCTATTATTCCCCACAAACTTTGCTTTTGTGACCAGGACAGTGGTATTTTGAAATTTACCTATTTTCCAGAACATTCCAGGTAGATTCAGTGCTGAGTAAACTTGGAGTAACTTCTAGAACTTTAAGCCCACCAGTTCAGTTTAGTTCCAGCTGCCTGTAAGTGGATACATATCTGCATTTTTCTGAGATGGCATCAAGAGGCTGCAAGCATCCGGCAGACGCATTTTGCTATGTCTGCGGCCAATTTATCAAGACAAGAGCGAAAAAGTACTCCGTGGAAGCATTTGCTAAGATGTGTGAGGCCTACAAGGCATATTTCGGCATGCCTGTCGGGGATCAAGACAAACCCAGGGCACCTCATTTCACCTGTGAGCACTGCAAAAAAACTCTGGAAGGTAAGATGGACAATTGTTGCTCGGAATTTTATGTTATAAAATTTGTTAATTTTTAAAATTGTAAAAGTTTTTAATTTTAAAATGTTTTACAATTTTCAATGTTATTGAAAATATATATCATATATGAAAAATGTTGCGAGAATCTCTTACACATTAGTCATGGGTGAAATAAATGTATTTTTGTAGGATGGTACAGAGGGGAAAAGAGAGCCATGAAGTTCGCTATCCCAAGAATTTGGCGGGAACCCACTGACCACTCAAGCAACTGCTACTTCTGCATGGTGGACCCTTCCAAGCGACCGAGTTCTCTGTGGGGAGGAACAACGTCAAGTGGGAGCCACTGGTGGACCCCCGGAAGGTGCTGATGCCACCACTGCACATCAAATTGGGCCTCATGAAACAATTTGTCAGAGCTCTAGATAAGGAGTCGGCAGCCCTCAAGTACCTTCAAGACTTCTTCCCTAAGCTGTCTGAGGCAAAGGTCAAAGCCGGTGTCTTCGTCGGACCACAGATAAAGAATTTCCTGGAGTGCAATGAATTCCCCAAGAAGCTCACTAGTAAGGAGAAAGCGGCTTGGAACAGCTTTGTCACAGTGGTTCGGGGCTTCCTGGGCAATCACAAGGCCGAAAACTATGTGCAGCTGGTTGAGACTCTGGTGAAGAACTACGGCACAATGGGCTGTAGGATGTCCCTCAAAGTCCATATCCTTGATGCTCATCTTGATAAATTCAAGGAGAACATGGGAGCGTACTCGGAGGAGCAAGGCGAGCGCTTCCACCAGGATATACTGGACTTTGAACACCGCTACCAAGGACAGTATAACGAGAACATGATGGGAGACTACATTTGGGGGCTGATTCGTGAAAGTGATTTACAGTATAATCGTAAATCTCGATAAAGTACTCACTTCTAAATCTTTTGTAGTCATTTTTGTATTACTTTAGTATAAATACATGTTAATTTGGATTCATATGTTGTTTTTTTCTGACTTTATGTGAACGAAAAGACACAAATTCGCCCGTTTTCTCACTGGAAATAGATAAATTTCAAAATATCACTGTCCTGGTCACAAAAGCAAAGTTTGTGGGGAATAATAGCCATTTTCTACACTTCTGAGGCATAAGTAATTAGGAAATAACACTTACTACCCAGGAACAAAAATTGTGTTACATAGTGTTATCAGAGCTAATAAAGAGATACAATGATTAGATAAAGCCTTTTATAACGTGGATAAATGGGGCTTCTGCTTTTCGGTTTTAACCAATAGAAAAAACAAAGATAAAACAACCTGTTACAAAAAAAAAAAAAAAAAAATGTGGGCAATATCCCGATTTGTATCTCACATTGATTCGTTCTGAATACTTAATCCCACCCAGACTACTGAGTGGCAGCAAATTCCCACATTTCTATTGGAGGATTATAACATGCTCCTGAGATTTAAAAACAAGATTAAAAGAAACGGAGGGTTGTTCTTGCTCGTGAGATTTAAAGCTATAGACAGTTTGATAGGCAGTATTGACACACTCGTGGAATTTAAAAATAGAATTGAAAATTGTGGCAAAATGTAAAAAATGCCTACACACACAAAAACCCTAGAAGAATATGTGCGTGACCACAAGGATTTAGTTGTGGAAAACAGCAAAAGAAAGGAGGTACAATTGAAAAAGTGTGCAAGCAGTCTAGTTACTATACATATTACGACAGAAAAAAACGAAAACAATATCAAAAACAGAAGCCCTAATTGTAAACCTTATAACATGTGGATTATAAATGGGTTCACATAAACGTTATCATTAGGTTCGCACGCCAGTACCAGCAGAAATGGTTCAGTGCTCACCAAAATTAGGGGTCATCATCCAAGTCGCTGTCGAGCTCCACCTCCTCCTCTGACAGTTTACAATTGGGATGTGAAGGATCAGGGTGTCTCGCGCAACGCCAGTGACCCTCATACAGCGCGAGCGACTTACATTCTGAGCCAGGAGACATGTTTAATTTATTATTATTATTTATTTTATTTGTTAGCAAGTGTGGGAGTTATGTAAAATACCCAGCCCCCCATATTTTTGTGAATAACACTTTATGCATTCAAGTTATGGTGAATTGCGAATGCTTTAGCACATAAGAAAGTTTACTATTTTTAATAATTTAAAAATATAAATTAATAATAGTGTGGTTCGCTGGAGGACAGTGCAACTGCGTCAGAAGAGGTCCAATCTCCAGTCAGTCGTGTATGCTGCCTTTAATAGGAAAGACTGATAATATGACGCTGTACTAAAGCAATGTATTTTATGATTTTCATTAATAAACAGAGAGGTGCTAATTTTTCCACCAATTTTCAAAGTGATTTGCACCCTGTCAAGGATGCTGGGTTCAGGATCAAAGGTTCCAGTGTCATCTTGCACATATGAATATGCATGAGGGCAGAAAGGTGTGAGGCTATTAAATGTTGACATATGAAAACCTAAGCTCACAAGCAGCACTGCTTAACCCTTTCAAGTGTTTTTCACTGGGATGCTCCCCCAGGACCAGGGTTTTTCACTGGGATGCTCCCCCAGGACCAGCCGTTTTTCACTGGGATGCTCCCCCAGGACCAGGGTTTTTTGGCTGTAGTGACTCTCTTCCTATAAAAAAAAAAATCACTAAAAATATATTTTTTTTACAGCAGCATCTTGGAATTGGGGTCCTTTTTTCAGAACACTGGGGAATATAAAGTACTTCAGAAACCATACAAGCTTCTTGCTTCTTTTTTTTTTAGTTGTGTTTTTTATGTTAAGTATTATATTATTCTGTATTCTGCTTAGAGATACATGTATAACAACTGGTTATACTATCACCTGAGGGACCTCACACTTCCTGAGAGTTCTGTTAAATATATTGATGTTTGGGCTCCTAGACATTGTTTCAGCTGAATGATTGCAATGACATCATAGACGTTTATTCAGGGGCTTTAAAGCAAGTACACTCGATCATTTTCTCAAAATAAATATTTATAAATAAAATAATAGTTTTTCACTCCATTATTACCAGTAATAAGGAAGAGAGAAAAAAAGTACCTGATAAACATGATATGCTTATATCCACTCATTTCTTAATATTTATAAATGCTGCTTTTATCGTGTTTACCCAATCACAGCCCAGAATGACACTTCAGTATGATCGTGTTACACCATCACATCCTTAAAGGGTTACTGGCAGTGTCAGAGACAACAACAATAGTTTATGAATGTTTAAGTAGGAGTCGGGATTGCTAGTTATTATATATATTTTTTTTTTTACAAATCATCAGTCTCTGTTTATTTCAATAGCCTACCACCAGATTCCAGCCCTGGGGATTCAAAAGCAAAAAACAAAATACTTCTTCTCTTTCTTAGTATTGTTGAAATTGTTAGCTTGATGGCACAACTGTATTTATAGAAGGATAT
Source organism: Acipenser ruthenus (assembly GCF_902713425.1). Lineage (NCBI taxonomy): Eukaryota > Metazoa > Chordata > Actinopteri > Acipenseriformes > Acipenseridae > Acipenser > Acipenser ruthenus. The sequence continues at coordinate 12,367,461 of NC_081206.1, read as the reverse complement.
AACTAAGGTAAACAAAATATTGTAGCCGGCAGCGCAGTGTCCATTTTTCTAACTGTAGCTCCACCCATGAGCCACACCATTGCTCCATTCCACATACAGCACGCCATTGGCTCTGGTCACTCCACTCTCACACACACCGTTTGACAGCGTGAGCAGGCTACTCAAGACGACACCTGAAGAGAGAAAGAGATAAAACACAAACTCGCCACACATTCTGCAGACAGAATTACAATCCCACCCCTCTCCCCAGTCTCTGATACAGTCCATGTTGCCCGTTGTCTGGATGCAGCTGCCCCAGTGACGTAAGTCCCAAGTCAAGTCGAGTCACAGGGTTTGCTCGAGTCGAGTCACAGAGTTTGCTTGGGTCGAGTTACAGAGTTTGCTCGAGCGAGTCACAGGGTTTGCTCGAGTCGAGTAGTCACAGGGTTTGCTCGAGTCGAGTAGTCGCAGGGTTTGCTCGAGTCGAGTAGTCACAGGGTTTGCTCGAGTCGAGTAGTCACAGGGTTTGCTCGAGTCGAGTAGTCACAGGGTTTGCTCGAGTCGAGTAGTCAGAGTTTGCTCGAGTCGAGTAGTTACAGAGTTTGCTTGAGTCGAGTCACAGGGTTTGCGCGAGTCGAGTAGTCACAGAGTTTGCTCGAGTCGGGTAGTCACAGGGTTTGCTCGAGTCGAGTAGTCAGAGTTTGCTCGAGTCGAGTAGTTACAGAGTTTGCTTGAGTCGAGTCACAGGGTTTGCGCGAGTCGAGTAGTCACAGGGTTTGCTCGAGTCGGGTAGTCACAGGGTTTGCTCGAGTCGAGTAGTCAGAGTTTGCTCGAGTCGAGTAGTTACAGAGTTTGCTTGAGTCGAGTCACAGGGTTTGCGCGAGTCGAGTAGTCACAGAGTTTGCTCGAGTCGGGTAGTCACAGGGTTTGCTCGAGTCGAGTAGTCAGAGTTTGCTCGAGTCGAGTAGTTACAGAGTTTGCTTGAGTCGAGTCACAGGGTTTGCGCGAGTCGGGTAGTCACAGGGTTTGCTCGAGTCGAGTAGTTACAGAGTTTGCTTGAGTCAAGTCACAGGGGTTGCTCGAGTCGGGTAGTCACAGGGTTTGCTCGAGTCGAGTAGTCAGAGTTTGCTCGAGTCGAGTAGTCACAGGGTTTGCTCGAGTCGGGTAGTCACAGGGTTTGCGCGAGTTGAGTAGTTACAGAGTTTGCTTGAGTCGAGTCACAGGGTTTGCTCGAGTCGAGTAGTCACAGGGTTTGCTCGAGTCGGGTAGTCACAGGGTTTGCTCGAGTCGAGTAGTCAGAGTTTGCTCGAGTCGAGTAGTTACAGAGTTTGCTTGAGTCGAGTCACAGGGTTTGCGCGAGTCGAGTAGTCACAGGGTTTGCGCGAGTCGAGTAGTCACAGGGTTTGCTCGAGTCGGGTAGTCACAGGGTTTGCTCGAGTCGAGTAGTCAGAGTTTGCTCGAGTCGAGTAGTCACAGGGTTTGCTCGAGTCGGGTAGTCACAGGGTTTGCGCGAGTTGAGTAGTTACAGAGTTTGCTTGAGTCGAGTCACAGGGTTTGCTCGAGTCGAGTAGTCACAGGGTTTGCTCGAGTCGGTTAGTCACAGGGTTTGCTCGAGTCGAGTAGTCAGAGTTTGCTCGAGTCGAGTAGTTACAGAGTTTGCTTGAGTCGAGTCACAGGGTTTGCGCGAGTCGAGTGGTCACAGGGTTTGCTCGAGTCGAGTAGTCACAGGGTTTGCTCGAGTCGAGTAGTCACAGGGTTTGCTCGAGTCGGGTAGTCACAGGGTTTGCTTGAGTCGAGTCACAGGGTTTGCGCGAGTCGAGTAGTCACAGGGTTTGCTCGAGTCGAGTAGTCACAGGGTTTGCTCGAGTCGAGTAGTCACAGGGTTTGCTCGAGTCGAGTAGTCACAGGGTTTGCTCGAGTCGGGTAGTCACAGAGTTTGCTCGAGTCGGGTAGTCATAGAGTTTGCACGAGTCGAGTACAGTCGAGTCAGAGTTTGCTCGAGTCGAGTCACCTATCTGAGTCATTACTTCTGACAGTTCGATTTAATCAGATTCATTTTACAGGAGATTAGCAATCTACAAGTAAAAAGAAAGGAACATTTCAATTGAAAATACATTATTGAGATGCACAATAATGTGGTCACACTTGCCTCACCATTAAAGGTCCACGGTTTCTGCCGTGTTATGTCTCTCCATTTCAGTAAATTCATGATTTCTTGGCCTATTTATAAGCAGACTTTGTTACCGACTATACAGAGGCCCTATTTCCTATGCTCAATTGGGTTGGCTGTGATATAATGGATACCACAAAACAAAACAATGCATTTAACCATTATTAGATACCTTAACCATATGAAAGGAACATTTTGTAGCATTTAATCTTGCTTCTAGGCCTTAAAACATATTAGTTACAAAGGAAAACAGTCCAAGTAATGCAACTGAGGTGAAATCAGAGTTTTAACACCATTGCATCCTCGCACATACAGTGCCTTGCGAAAGTATTCGGCCCCCTTGAACTTTGCGACCTTTTGCCACATTTCAGGCTTCAAACATAAAGATATGAAACTGTAATTTTTTGTGAAGAATCAACAACAAGTGGGACACAATCATGAAGTGGAACGAAATTTATTGGATATTTCAAACTTTTTTAACAAATAAAAAACTGAAAAATTGGGCGTGCAAAATTATTCAGCCCCCTTAAGTTAATACTTTGTAGCGCCACCTTTTGCTGCGATTACAGCTGTAAGTCGCTTGGGGTATGTCTCTATCAGTTTTGCACATCGAGAGACTGACATTTTTGCCCATTCCTCCTTGCAAAACAGCTCGAGCTCAGTGAGGTTGGATGGAGAGCATTTGTGAACAGCAGTTTTCAGTTCTTTCCACAGATTCTCGATTGGATTCAGGTCTGGACTTTGACTTGGCCATTCTAACACCTGGATATGTTTATTTGTGAACCATTCCATTGTAGATTTTGCTTTATGTTTTGGATCATTGTCTTGTTGGAAGACAAATCTCCGTCCCAGTCTCAGGTCTTTTGCAGACTCCATCAGGTTTTCTTCCAGAATGGTCCTGTATTTGGCTCCATCCATCTTCCCATCAATTTTAACCATCTTCCCTGTCCCTGCTGAAGAAAAGCAGGCCCAAACCATGATGCTGCCACCACCATGTTTGACAGTGGGGATGGTGTGTTCAGGGTGATGAGCTGTGTTGCTTTTACGCCAAACATAACGTTTTGCATTGTTGCCAAAAAGTTCGATTTTGGTTTCATCTGACCAGAGCACCTTCTTCCACATGTTTGGTGTGTCTCCCAGGTGGCTTATGGCAAACTGTAAACGACACTTTTTATGGATATCTTTAAGAAATGGCTTTCTTCTTGCCACTCTTCCATAAAGGCCAGATTTGTGCAGTATACGACTGATTGTTGTCCTATGGACAGAGTCTCCCACCTCAGCTGTAGATCTGCAGTTCATCCAGAGTGATCATGGGCCTCTTGGCTGCATCTCTGATCAGTCTTCTCCTTGTATGAGCTGAAAGTTTAGAGGGACGGCCAGGTCTTGGTAGATTTGCAGTGGTCTGATACTCCTTCCATTTCTTTATTATCGTTTGCACAGTGCTCCTTGGGATGTTTAAAGCTTGGGAAATCTTTTTGTATCCAAATCCGGCTTTAAACTTCTCCACAACAGTATCTCGGACCTGCCTGGTGTGTTCCTTGTTCTTCATGATGCTCTCTGCGCTTTAAACGGACCTCTGAGACTATCACAGTGCAGGTGCATTTATACGGAGACTTGATTACACACAGGTGGATTCTATTTATCATCATTAGTCATTTAGGTCAACATTGGATCATTCAGAGATCCTCACTGAACTTCTGGAGAGTTTGCTGCACTGAAAGTAAAGGGGCTGAATAATTTTGCACGCCCAATTTTTCAGTTTTTTATTTGTTAAAAAAGTTTGAAATATCCAATAAATTTCTTTCCACTTCATGATTGTGTCCCACTTCTTGTTGATTCTTCACAAAAAATTACAGTTTCATATCTTTATGTTTGAAGCCTGAAATGTGGCAAAAGGTCGCAAAGTTCAAGGGGGCCGAATACTTTCGCAAGGCACTGTACATGCTCCAGTTCAAAATCAATAAACTGTAATTTGCTTAATATTACAGAAAGAAATGTATTTTGAAAGACTAATAGTTTAGATAATAATGCGTGTTACAAAATAAGTAATTTTCATTATTTAGATAAAAAAAGGTTGTTCATGAATATGTTTTAAAAAAAAGTTTAAAATAAAGAAATATTTCACACAGAACACATTGCACCGTAAACCCTTTAACCACCTCTACATAGCACAAGAAAATCCCAGTTGTTTGTCCAAATAAAATCATCAATGTAGTTAAAATGCGCAAACGTACAGTAATATTAAGAGGCCAATTGTATTTTGAATAACCCTACTAACGTAATGGTATGGAACTGCTGTTATAAAAATATGCAAAAAAAAGAACACATTTCTTTTACATTTCTTTAATTTATCTGTTCACCCACTATGACAAAATCCACAGACCTCTTCTTAAAAATGAATTGAAAACAATACAGTTCCATCCTCAACCTCCTTTCGTTGTTGATTGTGCCTAGTCCCAAAATCATGCTGCTGTGGTGAGGTCTGGTCTTGCGTTTTTGAAGAATAAATTCATAAAAACGAAAAACTTTTTTTAACCAAACTAACTGTAAAACTTCTATCCATCATGCAAATCCTGATGTATTAAATGAATCAAACACGTCTAAGGCTGATTAACTCAGTTTGGGAATTCTGGAAAACAAAGATGGCCGTGCAGCAGCTTCACTGATAATCTGCACCGTGTGCTGCCATGCCAGTGGCTGTAGGCTACGAGAATGTAAAAAAATAAATACATATTAAGAACATAAGAAAGTTTACAAACGAGAGGAGGCCATTCAGCCCATCTTGCTCGTTTGGCTGTTAGTAGCTTATTGATCCCAGAATCTCATCAAGCAGCTTCTTGAAGGATCCCAGGGTGTCACCTTCAACAACATTACTGGGGAGTTGGTTCCATACCCTCACACTTCTCTGTGTAAAAAAGTGCCTCCTATTTTCTGTTCTGAATGCCCCTTTATCCAATCTCCATTTGTGTCCTTGTTTCTTTTTTCAGGTCAAAAAAGTCCCCTGGGTCGACATTGTCCATACTTTTTAGGATTTTGAATGCTTGAATCAGATCACCGCGTAGTCTTCTTTGTTCAAGGTTGAACAGATTCAATTCTTTTAGCCTGTCTGCATACGACATGCCTTTTAAACCCAGGATAATTCTGGTTGCTCTTCTTTGCACTCTTTCTAGAGCAGCAATATCCTTTTTGTAACAAGGTGACCAGAACTGAACACAATATTCTAGGTGAGGTCTTACTAATGCATTGTAAAGTTTTAACATTACTTCCCTTGATTTAAATTCAACACTTCTCACAATATATCCGAGCATCTTGTTGGCCTTTTTTTATAGCTTCCCCACATTTGTCTAGAGGAAGGCATTTCTGAGTCAACATAAACTCCTAGGTCTTTTTCATAGATTCCTTCAATTTCAGTATCTCCCATATGATATTTATAATGCACATTTTTATTGCCCAGCCAATGCACAACACCAGGCCCATGTCGGGCAAGTCGGGGTTCCACCCCTGCAAGGCTTGCAACGCCAATATCCCGCAAGAGGACAAGCATACCCTCTGTGCACGGTGCATGGGTGTTCAACATGCCACCTTGGCCCTGGAGAGGGACGTGGCCTGTAGCATCTAAAGGGTTGTTTGTGTGTTAATTTCTGTTTCTGTGTGTTCGAAGTTTATAAGCTTGTACATGAGTTTGGATTCGTTTGAATTTTAAAAACAACTAACAATTTTAGGAAAATGCGGCTTTTTTGCCAGTTCTTTTTTGTTTTATAAAACTTTTTAAATTTTTTTTTAAACATAATATAACTTTAGATGAATATACATTAAACCCCTATTTTTTCTACCACATTAAATTTTAAGCTTACTCAAATAAAGATCTGTTGATTGACCCACCAAATGAGTACTGATACTTGATACTTGGTAAATAAAAAAAAAGACGCTCTCTCTTTGTCACGTGTTCCTCTCACTCATAGAGAGGCAGGGCTTGTACGCATCAGAAGGGCTGGGGTTATTGAAAACAAAACTGATCGTGTCATTTATTTTATCATGACTCAAGTCGAGTGGAGACTTTTGGGCCGGAACTCTACTCGAGTCGAGTCATTACAACTCTGGGATGCCCCACTGCTACACTGCTCCCTCTTTGCACACTTTCCAGCCAGGGAAAAACTGGCCTGCATCCTGAAGCAAAGGGGCAGCCGGATCTGACGACATGGCCTGGCACTGGTCACCGACATGGACGGCGGCAGCAGTTGCGCCTCCTGGGGTGATGTGCGGGAGGGACAGTACAGCAGCTTGTGTAGCTGTAGCTTGTGACTCACCAGTCGTTCGGTCACCAAAGTAGGGGGCGAGCCGGTGGCCAGCAGGGGGTAGTTTTACCCAGTACACCACTTTGCCAAGACTCCTGAGGACTTCACAGGGACCCACCCACAGGCTGTCAAGCTTCGGGCAGCGACCTTTCCCTTTTTGGGCCCGTAGACCCCACAAACTCCCCTGCTTCAAAGTGCTCTCCCTTCTCCCCCTGGTGAACTGGTGGGCTGCGTCCATCTGGCCTTGTAACCGGCCACCATACTTGGATCTGGGGGCCGTCCGAACAGCAGTTCCCCAGGGGTCTGTAGTTCCCTGCCCAGCATAAGTAGGGCCGGAGTGCAGCCTGTGGATTCATACACAGAGGTTCTATAAGCGAGCAGGATCAGTGGAAGCTGGAGGTCCCAATCCTGCTGGTGGCAATGGCCAGTTGAGCGGAGAGCGTTCTGTTAAAGCGTTCCACCAGCCTTCGCTCTGAGGGTGAAGGGGAGTGGTTCTGGTCTTCCGGATCCCCAAGCGGTGGCAGACATTGGCGAGCACCTGCGACTTGAACTTTCTCCCTTGGTCAGAGTGCCACTCTTTGGGGGCTCTGAAGTGCGAGAAGAACCCTTCGATAATTGTCTCCCCACCGTGCCTCTTGATTTGGTAGGGCGTCTGCTTCTGGCCACTTGGAAAAATAATCCATTGCTACCAGCACGTAGTGGTTGCCGCTGTCAGACACAGGAAGGGGGCCAAGGACGTCTACGCCCACCTGTTCCATGGGCACTCCGACTGGGAACTGCTGCAAAAGTGCATCGGACTGTCTGGCAGGCTACACAGTTGTCACATCGGTGGCAGTGGCATCCCTCACGTCCCGTCGGCAGCGGCCCCAGTAGCAGGACTATTGTAAACGTTGCACGGTCTCGGATTCCCCCGTGCCATGTACTATGTGAACTGCACTCAGGACTGCTGATTGTAGTGTATGGGGGACCACCAGCTGCCATCTCTCCTCTCTTGACGCCAGCTCCAACCATGCCATTGCAGGACCTCTTCCTGGAGGGCCAAGCCGTCCCACTGTACCCCTGGAGGGGGGTGCAGGCGGCAATGGTTTCCCAGGAGGGGCGCATGTCTCCTGCCAGCCATTTGAAAATCGGCTGTAAGTCTGGGTCTTGCTCCTGTTGTGCTCTCCACTCCATGGCTGGAACAATGGTGAGCTCATGGCACACCTCTACTAGGTCTTCAGCTCCCCTCCTGGTTCCTGTTGCTCCCTCTTATCACAGTGGCGGCAGCCGTCTTGCAAGTAGGGCATCTTGACAGGGCGTCTGCATTCTAGTGGCAATTGCCTGCTTGGTGCTGGATTCCAAAATCATATTTCTTGGAGTTGCTCCAACCTTCTGGCTCCTTGAAACTAACCAACCACTGGAGGGATGCGTGGTGCACAGGATGAAGTGTCTCCCACACAGGTATGGTTGGAATTGTTTGAGAGCGACGACTACTGCCAGGAGTTCTCGGCGTGCGACACAATACCTGCTTTCCGCTCAGTTGAAGGCTTGGCTGAAGTATGCGATGACTCTGGCGCTGAGGATGGGGGCCTGGTTCATTTTCAGGGTGCCGAAAGCGTGCGCACACTGCACGGACAACTGGGGCACGAAGTGTCGATAGTATGAAGCCAGACCCAGGAAGCCCCACAGCTGGTGGTGGCCACCTCACTTATCGGGACTTATCGGGATGCAGCTTGAGTCTGGCGGTCTTGAGGCGCTGCAACATGGTTCACAGGTTAGCCAGGGCTTCAAGTCTCTGATACAGTCCATGTTGCCTGTTGTCTGGACACAACTGCCCCGCCGCTACAATATTAAGTAAAATGCTTAAATGTTTTTTTTAAAACTCACTTTTAAATGTAATAAAACCTTGCAGCAGCCAATGATAGCGCCTGCAGGGATGAACTTTTTAGTGAGTTGGAACCCTCCGGCCTTAAGTGAACTATGGGGACCGGTATTTAATTCTAGTCAGTGATACTAAGCTTGGTTACCCAGAGATCGTTGACAGATCCCAGAGACTCCATAAAAAATCAGGTTAGGCAGGTATGGGTCACATTCAGATAATATGCATGACCTTGTAAGCGTGAGCACCCTTGCTGCCTATATGAAAAATGCTTTCCTGTTAAAAATGTACTGATGGTACGCATTTGCATGTTAAAAACAATCTGGAAGTCTGCTGTTTTTTTTATAATTTTTTTTTATTGGTGTGCATGCGTACCTGCATACCAGTTCTGTGAACCCCTGCTATAAAGCTTTTAGAACGAATGCAAGGTGTTTTCTAAGTACATTCAACAACAATCAAAGATTGTCATATTTAATCTGGTAATTGTTTATTATTTATTGTACTGAAAAAATGTTGGTTAAACGTATTTCTGGCCATAATCATCTGCGAGTCAAGCGAAAAAGGCACAGTGCCACTGCCGAGATGTTCCACTCTCTTCCAGCAGACGATCGGTTTGTTGTCCTTAAAGAGATGCCGTGGGGCATTAAGTGCCTTTTTTATTTTGTTTTCGTTCTGCTTTTTAAAACAGTGTGAGAAAGAACCATTAGCTATGGAGAAAGTCGCAATTAAAGTAAAAAGTTGATAATTATTTATTTATAAAGTCCAAGCCTATTGCAGACCTTTTTAATAAAAGTCCAAGCCTAATGCAGACCTTTTTAAAAAACTTAAATTTTGACACAATAAGCAACACTGGACGCTGAAACTTACTTTGAGGCAGATTATTTTATTACCACAGACAGCCTTAGTTCAGAATTCAGTCTGAATGAAGTCCTGTATGAAATCAGAAAGAAAAGGGCAAAGTAGCAATAATAATAATAATAATAATAATAATAATGATAATAATAATAATAATGACAAAAGGAGGTTGTTTACATATACAGAATGGGGAAACTCCAGACAACTTGTGGTCTGTGACTGCCCAGCAATCGCAAACCCAAAGGGTAGCCTGAGGAGAATTCACACAGCCGCAGAGCACAAGAGAAAGAGGATGCATTCACACAGTCACGCAGCACAAGAAGAGGATGCATTTATACAGCACAAGAGAAAGAGGATGTGTTAAAGGGACTAGGAGCTCTTAAAATAAACAAATCCCCTGGGCTGGATGAGATCCTCCCAATAGTACTCAAAGAAATGAAAGAAGTTATTTACAAATCGCTAACCAAGATCATGCAACAGTCTCTTGACACGGGTTGTACCGACAGACTGGAAAATAGCAAACGTAATACCGATCCACAAAAAGGGAGACAAAACCGAACCAGGTAACTACAGACCAGTAAGCCTGACTTCTATTATATGTAAACTTATAGAAACTATAATAAGATCCAAAATGGAAAATTACCTATATGGTAACAATATCCTGGGAGACAGTCAGCATGGTTTTAGGAAAGGGAGATTGTGTCTAACTAACCTACTTGACTTTTTTGAGGATGCAACATTGAAAATGGATAACTGCAAAGCATACGACATGGTTTATTTAGATTTCTAGAAAGCTTTTGACAAAGTCCCACATAAAAGATTAATTCTCAAACTGAACACAGTAGGGATTCAAGGAAATGCATGCACATGGATTAGGGAGTGGTTAACATGTAGAAAACAGAAAGTACTGATTAGAGGAGAAACCTCAAAATGGAGTGAGGTAACCAGTGGTGTACCACAGGGATCAGTATTAGGTCCTCTGCTATTCCTAATCTACATTAATGATTTAGATTCTGGTATAGTAAGCAAACTCGTTAAATTTGCAGACGACACAAAAATAGGAGTGACAAACACTGTTGCAGCAGCAAAGGTCATTCAAAATGATCTAGACAGCATTCAGAATTGGGCAGACACATGGCAAATTAAATTTAATAGAGAAAAGTATTGCATGCAGGCAATAAAAATGTGCAATATAAATATCATATGGGAGATAGTGAAATTGAAGAAGGGAACTATGAAAAAGACCTAGGAGTTTATGTTGACTCAGAAATGTCTTCATCTAGACAATGTGGGGAAGCTATAAAGAAGGCCAACAAGATGCTTGGATATAATGTGAGAAGTGTTGCATTTAAATCAAGGGAAGTAATGTTAAAACTCTACAATGCATTAGTAAGACCTCACCTAGAATATTGTGTTCAGTTCTGGTCACCTCGTTACAAAAAGGATATTGCTGCTCTAGAAAGAGTGTAAAGAAGAGCAACCAGAATTATCCCAGGTTTAAAAGGCATGTCGTATGCAGACAGGTTCAAAGAATTGAATCTATTCAGTCTTGAACAAAGAAGACTACGCGGTGATCTGATTCAAATATTCAAAATCCTAAAAGGTATAGACAATGTCAACCCAGGGGACTTCTTTGACCTGAAAAAAGAAACAAGGACCAGGGGTCACAAATGGAGATTAGATAAAGGGGCATTCAGAACAAAAAATAGGAGGCACTTTTTTACACAGAGAATCGTGAGGGTCTGGAACCAACTCCCCAGTAATGTTGTTGAAGCTGACACCCTGGGATCCTTCAAGAAGCTGCTTGATGAGATTCTGGGATCAATAAGCTACTAACAACCAAACGAGCAAGATGGGCTGAATGGCCTCCTCTCGTTTGTAAACTTTCTTATGTTCTTATGTTCATTCACACAGCTGCGCAGCACAAGAAGAGGATGCATTCACACAGCCGCGCAGCACAAGAGAAAGAGGATGCATTCACACAGCAGCAGAGCACAAGAGGATGCATTCACACAGCCGCAGAGCACAAGAGAAAGAGGATGTATTCACACAGCCGTGGAGCATAAGAGACTGAATTTCATTGAATTTCTGTTCAGATTCTCAGTGACAAAGTGTAAGGAATCGCTTTTGAGTCTTAATGAAAAGCATAAACTTCACTGAACAAAGGGATTCAGACAGTGAACAGGATTGCCTGTGCTGTGCTGCGGACTAGCGGATATGAATTCATCGCATTGAAGTGAAGTGCCCAAATCCCCTGGAGATTAGCAGTGCTTGGTTCACACTCCGACTACCTTCTCTCTCAAGCCAGCCATTCAGGTTTTGTAGTTTTCAATGTCATTTGAGTTGGATTTTACATTTCCTTTGCTCTGGGTTCTTTTTGTCCAGTATTGATTTTTTTTCTCTAAACCTGCCTTTGAGCTTGCCTGCAGAAATCTAACTACCCAGGCACCGAACAACACTGACATTTCATTTCTGCCAGCCCCACCTTCTCTCTGTCTGAATATACATTTCATCTCTGCCAGCCCCACCTTCTCTCTGTCTGAATATACATTTCATCTCTGCCAGCCCCACCTTCTCTCTGTCTGAATATACAGTAACCCGTTGCGTATCCGCTCTAAGCGTTTATCCACCACGTCAATCTCTTCAGCAACGTTAGTTTATTATTGAACAGAAGATATAGTTCAGATATTGTAGATCCTACCAAAGTTTTTGTACACTGTGTTGTATGTGCTCCGTGAGCTGCCATTGCTGGTAGTGTCACATGAGCTGTTCAGTGTGTTGATATGTAAATAAATCCTGTTCGCCTTGGGGCAGGGGGTGCGTATCAACTTCAGCCTCCATCTCAATCTCCTGTCTGCCACTCAGCAGTGAACGCACGCACCCACACGGCTACGCTGTCACAAGCATTAATATCCTGTATCTTTCTAAACAAGGGATTTAGGGGAGCTCCTAATAAAAGCTGAATCTCAAAACAATAATTGTGTTAATATATTAATTGTTACAGCTGTGTATAAAGGATTCAGTCATCTGACTTTTTACATATCCACCCTTACTCTGGTCGGCTATGCGACGGATGACTGTATTGAGAGCAGATGGGACCAGCAGAGTTTAAGTTCTTATAATTTGAATGAGGAAGGCTGCTCAGTCCCAGCACCTAGGATTCTCCAGACAAGCTCAAAGCCTGATAAAGGCAGATTTGCAAAATTAGCCTTCCTTTTTTTTTTCTAAAAGGAATTGTAATTAAAATGCATGAACACATAAAAGGCTTTTGGCGTGATACAATGGTTCTGTATTGGATTTGTAGAACAGGGAGAAGGCTGTGAATGGAGCTACAGAAGGAGGGGTTATAACGGTTCTGTATTGGATTTGTAAAAGAGGGAGAGGGCCGTGAATGGAGCAGGCTACAGAAGGTTATAACGGTTCTGTATTGGATTTGTAGAACAGGGAGAGGGCTGTGAATGGAGCTACAGAAGGAGGGGTTATAACGGTTCCGTATTGGATTTGTAGAACAGGGAGAGGGCTGTGAATGGAGCAGGCTACAGAAGGTTATAACGGTTCTGTATTGGATTTGTAGAACAGGGAGAGGGCTGTGAATGGAGCAGGCTACAGAAGGTTATAACGGTTCTGTATTGGATTTGTAGAACAGGGAGAGGGCTGTGAATGGAGCTACAGAAGGAGGGGTTATAACGGTTCCGTATTGGATTTGTAGAACAGGGAGAGGGCCGTGAATGGAGCAGGCTACAGAAGGTTATAACGGTTCTGTATTGGATTTGTAGAACAGGGAGAGGGCTGTGAATGGAGCTACTACAGAAGGAGGGGTTATAACGGTTCTGTATTGGATTTGTAGAACAGGGAGAGGGCTGTGAATGGAGCAGGCTACAGAAGGTTATAACGGTTCTGTATTGGATTTGTAGAACAGGGAGAGGGCTGTGAATGGAGCTACAGAAGGAGGGGTTATAACGGTTCTGTATTGGATTTGTAGAACAGGGAGAGGGCTGTGAATGGAGCTACAGAAGGAGGGGTTATAACGGTTCCGTATTGGATTTGTAGAACAGGGAGAGGGCTGTGAATGGAGCAGGCTACAGAAGGTTATAACGGTTCTGTATTGGATTTGTAGAACAGGGAGAGGGCTGTGAATGGAGCTACAGAAGGAGGGGTTATAACGGTTCCGTATTGGATTTGTAGAACAGGGAGAGGGCCGTGAATGGAGCAGGCTACAGAAGGTTATAACGGTTCTGTATTGGATTTGTAGAACAGGGAGAGGGCTGTGAATGGAGCTACAGAAGGAGGGGTTATAACGGTTCTGTATTGGATTTGTAGAACAGGGAGAGGGCTGTGAATGGAGCAGGCTACAGAAGGTTATAACGGTTCTGTATTGGATTTGTAGAACAGGGAGAGGGCTGTGAATGGAGCTACTACAGAAGGAGGGGTTATAACGGTTCTGTATTGGATTTGTAGAACAGGGAGAGGGCTGTGAATGGAGCTACAGAAGGAGGGGTTATAACGGTTCCGTATTGGATTTGTAGAACAGGGAGAGGGCTGTGAATGGAGCAGGCTACAGAAGGTTATAACGGTTCTGTATTGGACTTGTAGAACAGGGAGAGGGCTGTGAATGGAGCTACAGAAGGAGGGGTTATAACGGTTCCGTATTGGATTTGTAGAACAGGGAGAGGGCCGTGAATGGAGCAGGCTACAGAAGGTTATAACGGTTCTGTATTGGATTTGTAGAACAGGGAGAGGGCTGTGAATGGAGCTACAGAAGGAGGGGTTATAACGGTTCCGTATTGGATTTGTAGAACAGGGAGAGGGCTGTGAATGGAGCAGGCTACAGAAGGTTATAACGGTTCTGTATTGGATTTGTAGAACAGGGAGAGGGCCGTGAATGGAGCAGGCTACAGAAGGTTATAACGGTTCTGTATTGGATTTGTAGAACAGGGAGAGGGCTGTGAATGGAGCTACAGAAGGAGGGGTTATAACGGTTCCGTATTGGATTTGTAGAACAGGGAGAGGGCTGTGAATGGAGCAGGCTACAGAAGGTTATAACGGTTCTGTATTGGATTTGTAGAACAGGGAGAGGGCTGTGAATGGAGCAGGCTACAGAAGGTTATAACGGTTCTGTATTGGATTTGTAGAACAGGGAGAGGGCTGTGAATGGAGCTACAGAAGGAGGGGTTATAACGGTTCCGTATTGGATTTGTAGAACAGGGAGAGGGCTGTGAATGGAGCAGGCTACAGAAGGTTATAACGGTTCTGTATTGGATTTGTAGAACAGGGAGAGGGCTGTGAATGGAGCTACAGAAAGAGGGATTATAACGGTTCTGTATTGGATTTGTAGAACAGGGAGAGGGCTGTGAATGGAGCTACAGAAGGAGGGGTTATATAAGACAAGGGGGTGCAGAGGCACCGGCTCAGTCAAAGGCATTGAAACATTCTGTAAAAGGGCTCAACACTGACCAAGGCTTTAGCCAAAACATTTGTTTACTTAACTTTTACCTCCACTTAAAAGGGTGGATAACAATACTAATACGGTACAAACTGGTTTCCAGTATTTGAAACCCTGACACCTGCAGGAAATCAAAAGCAGAGATTCTCAGTCACTTTGTTCAAAGTATGAAAGAAGCAAAGATGGGCATTAGTAGGGTTGCATCTCATGTTAATACTGTGTTGTTTACAAAGTCACAAAACAGAACAGTGAACAAAAGCTATTGGTAACACTGAAATGTGTGGACCAGAGGTGACCCAATCTGCCATCATTCTTTGGTTTTGTCCACAGGCTGTTCACTGTGGTTTCCATTTGCTTCAGTCACACACAGGTGCCTTCATTCCTGCAGCAGAAACACTTTACCAGTACAACGTGTGGCCCAGAGGGGCGCAGTCTATACTATACCACCTTCATTTCTATAACATTGCATTGCCTCTGCCCCGTCAAAGTTGAATAAAAGCCAGACCTTTCTACATGAACAGGTTAGCCGTGTCCAGCACAAACAATATGCAGACCTTGGAACAGGGACTGAGCCTTGTACTCTTTATATACCCACAAGAGCAATGCTGCTGCTGCTGCAGCTTGAAGAGCTTCACAGGGATCAAGAACTCCAGCAGCCCTTGCAGTGATGATGCTCCGATCAGCTGTTTACAACATCCTGCCAGGAAAGGGTAATTGAAGCCAATAGAAACCCCACTAATAGCACGTGGGTTGACACTTCTTGAATATTAGGAAACAGCACCCTCTATAGCTGCAGTGGAAATCATCCAGGGACAAGGGTATGCAAGATGGCAAGTATTCCTAAAAGAGATGGCCTAAAACAGGGCTGTCAAACTCAGCTCCTGGAGGGCCGCAGTGTCTTCTGGTTTTCCTTCCACCCGAGCTCTCAGTTACTTAATTGGTCTAATTATTTAATTAACTGGACACATTTAACACTTCTCTTCAGGCCTCTGAATCAAGTGCATTTTTAAAACTGAAAAGACCATGAAAAATATTAAATACGTCAAATTGAACAAATAATTAGGTCAATTATGTTAATTGAGAGCTCAAGTTGGAATGAAAACCAGAAGACCCTGCAGCCCTTGAGGGCTGGAGTTTGACACCCCTGCTCTAGAATTACATATTTACTAGGGAACTCATTTCCCCTTTAATGGAGTGCTCATAAGGAAGATTTCATTTCTGTGCATCCATGTTTAATATTCATCACATTTCACAAGCCAAACAACATACCCAAGCCTGAAGTTGTTTAAAGATGCCACTGATGTAGGAAACATTACCTTAAAATGAGTAAATTGCACAAGTAGGCCTGGATTCAACACATTGAAAATAAGAATGTGACAATAGACTTCACTGAAAATATCCTCTATGGTAGTTCTGTTAAAGACGAAACAACCTCCATATAAATATTTCATTTCTGGCCGTCAAAATTGTAAGCAAAGTTCCCATCATACAGACCCTTGTGCTTTGAATACTTGTTGTTCATCACAGCATGCCTTTCTGAAACGCTTGTGATGTCCATGCTGTCTGGAATGAACCCCAAGGGACGGTCTGGTCCAAGCACACTGGCAGCAGTAGAAGCTGGAATGATGGTTGCACTGGGGTTTCCATTGTTCTACCTGCTATCAGCAAAAACATTTAATTGCTTGAGCACAAATCACTTGCAAATATACAATCCTGTCGGCTAAAAGCTTGTGTTCTCTGCTAAAGTGTCGAGGTTTTAAAGGTAAGCAAGTTGTTCCCAAGTCCCTTGTTTTTATTCTTTTGGCTTCCTTTTTTAAGCCTGTTGTAACGGTCATGTAAAGCTGAGAAGGATCAGTGCACTGCTATGGAGAAGATGTTCCTCTCTCTTCCTGAAGACAATCGATTTGTCCATAAAGAGATGCTGTTAAGGGTTCTGTGCCACGTAACACTTGTAAACTTGGCATCAGAACATTGCCTTGATTCAGCCCGTGTTGTGGGAAAGTGGCATGGCTCCATTTTAAGAAGCCGACGAATGTAGACAGAAAAGGTGTTTGAGAGAACTACCACCGAGGGAGAAGGGCACAAGCAGTGCTGTTAACAATATATTTATTACATCAATGCCATGTCACTGTACTTACTTGTTTCACCTTTCCCTTGCCTTGTTGTGATGCTTGCAATCATTCTGAGTGCTTCTGTTGCTCCATATTGAGTTTTATCTAAATCTGTATCTGTCTTTACCAGTCTGTGAGCTTCTCTGGAGAATCCTAACTGAGGGTTTGAACTGAGCAGGACTTCCTCATTCTGCTCAAATCAAGGGACAATGTGGCCTTCGTTGGTCCCACCTACTCCCTCTATATAGTAGGTTTGGGCCAGCAGAGTTGAAAGGTCAAATGGTTTGAATGGAATAAGGGAGTCAGTGCTAGGCAGTTCGAATTCTCCAACACGCTCCAAGTCAGGTAAGGGCAGAGAAGATGGTAAATGAATCTACAAAATCCAGAACCATCAGTAACTGAATCTACAGAATCTAGAACCATGCTCAGCGATTGCAAACATCACAAAGGCAAGTCAATAAAATTACATTGGAAGCTTACTGCTTTTAGGACAATGATCCTAACTGTCTTTAAGCTACAAGTGCCTCTTTCTGGTCTTGTCCCATTTTATCACTGCTGTGACATGTCAATATTAAAAAGGCAGGTCCAGTGGGTATGCCAGTAGGAGAGTGAACTGGAACACAGAGTCAAAGCTGAAAACACACAGAACCTCACGTCAACCCCGCCACTGGAAATCCACAACTAGAAAAACCAGCGTGAAAAATGAGATCCATGTCCTACAGCCACGCTCATTAACACAGGCAGGGGAGGACATTCCCCTGATACACTGAGACTGACCGCAACACATTCACACAGTGATCACATCGAATAAGCAGATACACTCAGACTGACCCCAACACATCCACACAGTGATCACATCGAATAAGCAGATACACACTGAGACTGACCCCAACACATCCACACAGTGATCACATCGAATAAGCAGATACACACTGAGACTGACCCCAACACATCCACACAGTGATCACATCAAATAAGCACTGAAGTGGCGCTATATTCCTGTTGCCGGAGGACGATGGTATGCTAAAAGTTTCACACTTTGTTACCAATCTGTCTGCAGTAAAGTGAATTCCCCTCAGGCTGAAGGTAAGCAATTAGTTCAGACTGAGACAGACAACACAGCTTAGTACCTTAACAGGGCAAAAAACACAAAAATCCACCTTAGGTCACAAACAGAAAGGAGTTTGTCGGCTTGCCAACTTAATAACACAGGAGGAAGCCACTGCTACGAATAAAGAAAAGTATGTTGTCACCTCCCCATCAGGGTTTCCAAAGCAGGAAAAGTTCTCGTCTCCAGTGCCCAGTGCCTTCTTACAGGCACCAAAATCTGGAACCCAATATTTTATAATAAAAAAGCAAAAGATTAAAAGTAATTTCATAATCTTGTAAAAATAAAAATAAAACGTTTAATTCAATGAGTGAAATTTGCAGCTAAATGAAATTTCAGTACAGAAATGAAGCGGTATGGTCTCAAATCTCAATTATAAAATGACATCACATATACATTTATTTATATATATATATATATATATATATATATATATATATATATATATATATATATATATTAATATATATATATTATATATATATATATATATATATATATATTAATATATATATATTATATATATATATATATATATATATATATATATATATATATATATATATATATAAAAATATAAATCACACACATATACACACACACACATACATATACGCTCCCTTATACAAAGCGATGGAAAGAAAGTAAAATAATCTGCTTGTATTTTTTTATTGTTTTTTTTTTTTTTAATTTAACTGCATGTGTCCTGTAGCTGAGGCCCTGAGGTTTAAGAACGGATAGCTCCCGGGACTGATCGGGGACCAAGTCCTTCCTTTTGCATTCGGACAAAAATGAGAATGCGAGCTCTGTGATTGGTGCTCCAGGTTCAAGTCCCACCTCCTGAGCTGGTGAGAGGATCCAAATCGGCTTGCTGGCTCTTCAGCCCTTGCTTTATGAGGTCAGTGGAAACAGGACCGGTAACAGACGTATACACCCAGGGCCAGAGCGCTGCACACGCACATGTTGGCCAGCAGGGGCTTCCAAGCACCCAGCGTGCTGTCGTCCTCCTCCTCCTTCTTCCCCTGCCCTCGATTGGCCCGTTCGTCCAGCTGGGTGGCGGTCTCTCCCACAGCTCTCCTCCTCACCACGGGCTCCTCATTGTGGCTGCAGAGACAGGCAGGTCATATTACACTTCAAATCTTATTTTAATTACGCTCCTTATCTTTCAGAGTAAGTACACTCAAATGTCACCCCCTTGTCTTGTTATGGTGTTTGCAATCATTGCGAGTGGTTGTGTTGCTCCGTATTGAGTTTCATTTTTCGCTTAAATCTGCCTTTACCTGCTTTGTCTGGAGAACACTAATTGCCAGAATTCAGTCTTCCTCATTCCATTGAAATCACTTGACTTTTGAACTGTGCCAGTCACAGTCACAGAGTCACACCTGCTTGACACTTACAGACAGAGTGGAAGACAAATTTAGGAGAAATGAACAATAATCAAGAACCCCTCTGAATAATGTTTCTTTGCCTGCCTCTTCTGGCTTCTCCTACCATGCGGATGATGCCCAGATCTTCCTCTCCTTTCCCTCCTTTGACTCCCACATCTCAGAATGCCTCTAGCTATCTCAACTTGAGCACATTCTCACAGCGCAAACTCCTCTACTTGCCGCATCTAGTAAAGGCATTCCGAGTGGAGTGCAGGATGCGCCCTATAGCCTGGAGGTCGCCTCTCCATCTTAGGATCCCTTATCACTCTCCATCCTCATCTGTTAAAACCCTAGGTGTTATTCTTGACCCCTCCCTCTCCTCCTCAACACATTTCTTCCTCAACACACAATTGCCGCTTGTTTCTTAGCAACATTTACCGAATCCATCCTTTTCCCACTATTTACTCCACTCTACTCCTGGTGCAAGCTCTTGCACGCTCCAGATTGGACTATTGCAACTCCTTGCTGGTCTCCCTGCATCGACTATCTGCCCTCTTCAGTTAATTCAATTTTGCTGCTCATCTTGTATTCTCCAAAACTCGCTACTCTCATGCTAGCCCTCTGCTTCGCACCCTCCTCTGGCTCCCTCTCTGCTTGCATTCAATTCAAGACCCTTGTTTTTGCTACCGCTCTCTTCACTACACTGGCCCCCCCCTACCTCCAATCACTCGTGTCTCCCTGCACCCCCTCTCGCCCTCTCTGCTCCACCTCTACAGGTCATGCCTTTCCTCCACTCCCCTCCTGGCTTGTCTGCTCCTTCTCTTCCCTAGCCCCTCTGTGGTGGAACCAGCCACCGGAGAACGTCAGGACTGCTTTGGTCGGCCTCCTCGAGACCCATCTGTTTAGACTGCACTGTAGATCTCTTGATCTATCCCTCCTGCTCTGCACTGGACTTCCCTGACCTCAGCACCACGTTACTGGATCCTTAACTAATGCACTATCCCTGCACTACTAATATGTAATTGTAGATATAACTTGTGGTAATCCTAACTTGTTGCATCCTAGTTGATATTGTATTTTAGTTATTGTATTTGTTATTATTTGCACTTACTGTAAACTATACTGTATTTAAATATGATGCTTGCATTGTAACCATGTACTGCCCTGTAACACCTGTAAGTCACCTAGGATAAAGGAGTCTGCCAAATAAATAAATAATAAATGAATGAATGAATGAATGAATGAATGAATGAATGAATGAATGAATAAATAAATACCAATAATGTAGGCTAATGCAAAGAGCTCTCCTGAACTCTCAGCCAAAATAAAATAACTTAACACAGACTTCCCAACTGAAATAAATAACCCACAATATTTGTGTAACTGCAATCACTCGGAATGACTGCAAACACCAGAAATGTAACTTCTATTATTCTGAGTGAACAGCTGGCTCACTGCTGCTTCTTCAGTCAGACAACTCTGCAGCAGGTTCAATCAGGTCTCAGTGTGGAGAATGGGTAGTAAAGCACTGTGCTGTTCCAGTGACTGCCCGCCCCTCCCCTCCCTCTGCAGCAGGTTCAATCAGGTCTCAGTGTGGAGAATGGGTAGTAAAGCACTGTGCTGTTCCAGTGACTGCCGGCCCCTCCCCTCCCTCTGCAAGCAGGTTCTCTTCCCCTCCCCTCCCTCTGCAACCTGGATAAGGGCGTCTGCTAAGAAATAATAATAATACTGATAAATCATCTCTTGATCACTCGATTGTTCACCAAAACTCCTCAATAATGCTATCCAAGTCATTATTTTATTACTATAACATATCAAAAAGCGTGGCAGACTTCCTTTGAGCGCTGGATGTGGAAGCAGCTATCTTGTTTGTTTATGTCCGTGTTATGTCTGTGGTGAAGGGACTATACGTATTGCTTAGTTCCGCCTCCATTTTTTTTCCCAGCTTCTCTCGGCCATTGAAAGCTTTTCTCTGCTTTTTCCAGAGAAAAAACGACTAGGGACCTGTGATTGACGCCTTTTTGATACTGGAAAGGAAAAATTAATGTCGGACCTGCAAAGGGTTAAAGCAAGATCCCAATACCCTCCCAATTACAGTAAAACCTTTGTTTCTGTGCAGAACCAGACCCAGGTGGGTTCAATCCCAGGTGGGGGACATTGCTGCTGTACCCTTGAGCAAGGTACTTTACCTAGATTGCTCCAGTAAAACCCCAACTGTATAAATGGGCAATTGTATGTAAAAAAATAATGTGTAAAAAAATAATGTAATTGTATGTAAAAAAATAATGTGAAATCTTGTAGCAATTGCAAGTCGCCCTGGATAAGGGCGTCTGCTAAGAAATAAATAATAATAATAATCATCTTGTACTTCTGTACCTGTCTCTCATCCTGTGTTGTTCTCAATGCCTTGCCTAACCTCACATCGATCAGGAGATTCCTGCCCGACGGGTGCTGGATTAGCAGACCGAGTGGGTTACAGGTTAATTACACTTGCTAGCTCCTTTAATGTTTCTTTTTTATTTTTTTATTAAGGCAAGGCCCATCAATGCTCGTCTGGTTCCTATCAGCTGACTGATCTTAACACCTTGTTGGGACTAGATAACTCATTCACCACTCTGTGTGAAGAGTCTCCTACCCTCTGGGTTTCTGCTTAATTTCCAACTGTGTACTTTAGTCCTGGTTTATGTACTGCACTTAAAAGTATTGGTTGGGGTTAATTTAACTAATTTCAAGATTTAAATGCTCTTCAATAAAGCCCCTCTTCTTTGTGTAGGGTAATAGATTCAGTTCAATCTTTATAGCTCATTCCTTTAAAGCAACCATGAATACTTCCATAACTTACAAGTTGTGTACTTCCACTTGTTCAAAGTCTCAAACGTCCAGTTTTGAAAGAAAAACATGTTGTAGTAAAATATTGTTATTTTAAGACATGATTTATGGTATTGCACCTGGTTAAAAAAATCTGTTTGCAAGCCCTGCTTTCAGTTAGCGTTGCACTTACTTGGTCACCTGGAGGGTGAAATTGTCCCCACCCCTTACAAAAGTGTCTTTCCAGGCACTGACCAACCAGCTGCTTCCCCTATTAACTGACATGCTTTCAGCCAGTAACATAACCAAAAACACAACAGTGGTGAAATGAACCAGGAAGTGTGACACATATCCTGGAGAATAGGTATAGAAACGGAGAGCTTTTGTTAACCTAAAGTAGAACCAGATATGTTTTAAAATGAAATCCCACGTTTCCTATGACATGGATTTCTTTCAAAACTGCACTCTTTTTTCTTTTTTTTTTTTTTTTTTTTTTTTAAATTTAGTCGTTGCCAATTAGTTTTTATTATTTTCTCCCCAATTTGAAATGCCCAATTATTTTTAGGCTCAGCTCACCATTACCACCCCTGCGCTGACTCGGGAGGGGCGAAGATGAACACACACTGTCCTCCGAAGCGTGTGCCGTCAGCCGCCCGCTTCTTTACACACTGCGAACTCACCGTGCAGCCGCCTCAGAGCTACAGCGTCGGAGGACAACGCAGCTCTGGGCAGCTTACAGGCAAGCCCGCAGGCGCCCAGCCAGACTACAGGGGTCGCTGGTGCGCGGTGAGCCGAGGACACCCTGGCCGACCTAACCCTCCCTCCCCCCGGGCGACGCTCGGCCAATTGAGCGTCGCCCCCTGGAAGCTCCCGTCCACGGTGGGCTGTGGAATAGCCTGGACTCGAACTCGCGACGTCCAGGCTATAGAGCGCATCCTGCACTCTAGTGAGTGCTTTTACTGGATGCGCCACTCGGGAGCACCCCAAAACTGCACTCTTGAGATCTACTTGGCTAATGAAAGGGTCACATCATGCAATGATTTTGTTAGCTACAATTCCTTAAGCTCTGGCATTAGTCTGGGCTCTTCGTTGGACTCTCACCAGGACCACAAGGCATTGACAGGGTCAACATCGAACAAGCGAATCTTTGAACACAACCAATAGTTTAGGTTACAGTCTTGGTTACCTAGCAACGAGAGGCTCAGAACCCAGTCTCTTCTTTGGCGGCTCCTCCTCCTCTGGAAACTCCACCCTCGATGCAGGGGGGAAGAAGATGATTGGTTCAGAAGTCTTGCCATTGGGTGCGTCCACACCAATGCGCTTGGGAGGGCGTGGGGGGGGAGGAGTGAACTCGGGGGGAGTGTCCTCCTCGTTTGACAGCTCTTTCCAAGACTCCTAAACAGACAAAAAAACAAGTCATACTGGGACAGTCAGACACAGAGGACTGTGCTTCAGACACATAGACTCCACGCAGTCATCCCTCAGACAGACACACAGACTCCACGCTGTCATCCCTCACAGACAGACACACAGACTCCACGCTGTCATCCCTCACAGACTCCATGCTGTCATCCCTCACAGACTCCACGCTGTCATCCCTCACAGACTCCACGCTGTCATCCCTCACAGACAGACACAGACTCCACGCTGTCATCTCTCAGACAGACACAGACTCCACGCTGTCATCTCTCAGACAGACAGACTCCACGCTGTCATCCCTCAGACTCCACGCTGTCATCCCTCACAGACAGACACAGACTCCACGCTGTCATCTCTCAGACAGACACACAGACTCCATGCTGTCATCTCTCAGACAGACACACAGACTCCACGCTGTCATCCCTCACAGACTCCATGCTGTCATCCCACAGACTCCACGCTGTCATCTCTCAGACAGACACACAGACTCCACGCTGTCATCCCTCACAGACAGACACACAGACTCCACGCTGTCATCCCTCACAGACAGACACACAGACTCCACGCTGTCATCCCTCACAGACAGACACAGACTCCACGCTGTCATCTCTCAGACAGACACAGACTCCACGCTGTCATGTCTCAGACAGACACAGACTCCACGCTGTCATCCCTCAGACTCCACGCTGTCATGCCTCACAGACAGACACACAGACTCCACGCTGTCATCTCTCAGACAGACACACAGACTCCACGCTGTCATCCCTCAGACTCCACGCTGTCATCCCTCACAGACAGACACAGACTCCACGCTGTCATCTCTCAGACAGACACAGACTCCACGCTGTCATCCCTCACAGACAGACACAGACTCCACACTGTCATCTCTCAGACAGACAGACTCCACGCTGTCATCCCTCAGACTCCACGCTGTCATGCCTCACAGACAGACACACAGACTCCACGCTGTCATCCCTCACAGACAGACACACAGACTCCACGCTGTCATCCCTCACAGACAGACACACAGACTCCACGCTGTCATCCCTCACAGACAGACACAGACTCCACGCTGTCATCTCTCAGACAGACACAGACTCCACGCTGTCATGTCTCAGACAGACACAGACTCCACGCTGTCATCCCTCAGACTCCACGCTGTCATGCCTCACAGACAGACACACAGACTCCACGCTGTCATCTCTCAGACAGACACACAGACTCCACGCTGTCATCCCTCAGACTCCACGCTGTCATCCCTCACAGACAGACACAGACTCCACGCTGTCATCTCTCAGACAGACACAGACTCCACGCTGTCATCCCTCACAGACAGACACAGACTCCACACTGTCATCTCTCAGACAGACAGACTCCACGCTGTCATCCCTCAGACTCCACGCTGTCATGCCTCACAGACAGACACACAGACTCCACGCTGTCATCCCTCACAGACTCCACGCTGTCATCTCTCAGACAGACAGACTCCACGCTGTCATCCCTCAGACTCCACGCTGTCATCCCTCAGACTCCACGCTGTCATCCCTCAGACTCCACGCTGTCATCCCTCAGACTCCACGCTGTCATCCCTCAGACTCCACGCTGTCATCCCTCAGACTCCACGCTGTCATCCCTCAGACTCCACGCTGTCATCCCTCAGACTCCACGCTGTCATCCCTCAGACTCCACGCTGTCATCCCTCAGACAGACACACAGACTCCACGCTGTCATCTCTCAGACAGACACACAGACTCCATGCTGTCATCCCTCACAGACAGACACACAGACTCCACGCTGTCATCCCTCACAGACAGACACAGACTCCACGCTGTCATCCCTCACAGACTCCACGCTGTTATCCCTCACAGACAAACACACAGACTCCACGCTGTCATCCCTCACAGACAGACTCCACGTTGTCATCCCTCACAGACTCCACGCTGTCATCCCTCAGACACACAGACTCCACGCTGTCATCCCTCACAGTCACACAGAACAAATCCAACTGGAATGCTTGAAAGAAGTGGTGGTCCAGCAGGTAGGAGATGTGAAGAACAAAATTCTACAATGTATAAATGTTTAAATATATTGTATAGATTATATACAAATTTAAGTAAAACTGACTGGGATTTTTGCAAGACAAAAAATCTTTGTCTGAGGAAAATCTCCATTCAAAAGACATTTGGCTTGGATTCCCACAGATCACCAAGCTTCAAAAGGAAAAAGGAATCTACATTCTAAACACATACCATTTGTCATTTGTTTTAGGCTTCAAAATAATTTAATTGACACCTAAGACATTAAAACATCTGAAAAGGCAAGCAGATGAGATTCTTGTTAATTGCCAAATTGGTATTCCCAGAGTCTGTCTCATCGAGACATTCCTGTCAGGAAATATATCAAATAGACTAGCTGCGCCATCTGGTGGACAATGGAGATAGTATTGCTGGAGATTCTTGTAATTCAATGGACTACACAGGGGTAGACAATTCCAGTCCTGGAGGGCCGGTGTCCCTCCTGATTTTTGTTCCAACTGTGCCCTAAATTATTTAATTGGACCAATAAAGTGCTTATTAGAAGCTTAACTGGTCATTTGGAACAAACACCAGGAGGGACACTGGCCCTCCAGCACCGGAATTGCCTACCCCTGGACTACAGTATCCACCACTTACACTGTCGAGTGTTATTGTGGGCAGCTGTTTATAAATCGGGCAAATAGCGTTTGCCATTCCCATTGATTTAAAAAACAAAGGCATTTAAAAGCGCTGCATATTTCGGGCAAACTCAGCTGTTTGGATCTCGTTATGTGCCATTCACATAGATTTAAATAACAAACGCACTGCTTATACTGTAGAAATCGCTCTTACTAATCCACCAATCGGCTGTTTTCACCTTGTTACCTTGCCATTCACATAGATTAATACAAAGGTCAGCAGTTTACTGTAGCAAAAGCTTAACAGATCGATCAATCAGCTGTTTGCACCTTATTACTGAGCAATTACCCCTGTACTGTACCTTGGCTATTTAATCCTTGTCAGGTTTACAGTTTGAAAAAACAGCACTGACTGTAAAGCATGGCTGGAAAGAGAAAAGCAATGAGCATCAACACAAAAATTTGTGTGTAAATAAAAAGTCTCTGTTAGATGCTGTGCGCTTACTAAAGCATGCTCGGAACTCTGTCAGTCAGCAAACACATGCAACATTGTTTTAAAAAAAAAGCTGGGTTTTCTGTAGTGAGGAGAGTGCAGACAAAAATACAACGAAACTGAAACTCTGACAACACCAGAGGGGATGTCAGAGGAAGAACTCTCAGATGTGTCACCTTGGCGACCAGGATGCTCTGTCTGAAACAGACACCAATGATGTAAGCGTGCGTGCTGTGCTTGTAACACTGCGACGTGCTGTGGAGCAGCATCCAGATAGAGTAAATTGACAAGGTTTACTGTACCAACTGTACCATGAAGGATTTTTAAAACATGGAAATGAAGGATAGTCGTCTCCGTGTATAGGAACACCTCCTAAGAGAACACTACGCCTCTGAGAACACCCTTGTGGTGAAACAGATTTTTCCCATTGTAAATGCTCTGCCTAAAGGAACAGGAACTTTGGTTAAAAGAACACCTTCTTGGCACCGATAGCAATCCATTCACAACTGATACAGTACTGTTTTGAAACCTGATAACTCATCATCATCAAACTATTTTTTAGTCTTTTCAAAAGTGGCTTGACATTGTGAGCGTCTTGAGGCACACTGATTGGTTTATTCAATCTTTCCAGAACCGCTGTCCAGAACATTGACTCGTTTTGTATTCCGATTTCCACGAGTGCACCTCATTGCTACAAAATGGCATTTAAACAAACAACGAAAAGTGCCGCTGTTTCTCTTGCTACAAAAAATTGGAAATTGTTAGAGCAATTTGCGCATTGCGTTCTGCCGAGTTGCTTCACCATTCTGTTAAATAATGTTGTGCATGTCTTGAATATTGCTCTTGTATTCATAATTAATCTAGAGCTGCTGCTGCATTTAACATGTGTCGGGTGCTGTGTTAATTTACTTTAACAGTTAGTTTGTCTGTTACTTTATTATTATAGTTTATTAACATACACTTGTCTATTGCTTTCCTCTTACTTATTCTGTTAATTTCATATGTTGAAGCAAAAGGACTGCGGTGCACTAGATGGATGTGAAGAGACTTTCTGATCTAGCCTACATTCTGTCTATGGCACGCAACTAGGACTGCAGAGCAGCTCCTGAACACTGTCAAAAACTTATCAAAACTTTAAAAACAAAATCAATATATTTAAGGCATAAGCGCCACTCTGATTCTTGCAAACATCCTAAAAGGGTAAAGGAATAGTAATAAGTTAATAAAAACATGTCACTTCTGAGTATGGAAATCCACGCTGCGCACCTGCACTGACGGGTCTCCCATGATGCTCTTGGCCCCCTCGATCACAGCCAGGTAGGAGAATCTCAGCTGGTCTGCAGTTTGGATCAGTCCCATCCGGAATCGACGCATCTCCAGTAGGACGTCCCGCACACTGACAGAGGAGGGGTCCTTACGAAGGGACATCTAGGAGACAGGGAGAGACATTATTGTCCATGGGCTTACAAATAATACCCTTTCTGTGTTCATAGATATATGCAACCCAGTCTACATCAACCAAAGGCCTTTATAAAAGTCAGAGCAGCTTCTTTAAACTAGAAAGGAAGGGGGGACAAAACAAAAAAACAGAAGGGAGACCACATCAAAACAAGGGCAACAACTCAGATAAGACAACTATTAAATGTATTTCTTGATGCTAGAAGTCTCAGAAACAAAATGTTAGAACTTGAAGCTACTGCACTAACAAGTAACTACGATGTGATAGGTGTTACAGAAACTTGGTTGCCTGAGAGTGATGGAGACTAATATAATATTAGTGGGTACACACTGTATAGGAAAGACAGGCAGGACAGAAGAGGCGGAGGGGTAGCACTATACATAAGAAATAGTCTTGAAGCCCAGGTGATAAAATCGGGATGAAGAAAACACTGAATCAATATGGGTCAGAATAATGGACAAAAATTCAAAGGGCATAATAATAGAAGCATGCTATAGACCGGCAAATTCAGACAGCGAGTAAAATAATCTGTTATACAATGACATTAGAAGTGCGTGTAGAAAAGGAGAAGCCATACTAATTTCAACTTCCCCCATATAAAATGGGAAAACCCGGTGGGGAGCACGACAGACAAAATTGAAATGGTGGAAATGACAAATGACTGCTTCCTAACGCAATCTGTCATGGCACCGACTAGAGGGGAGGCATGCCTTGACTTAGTCTTTTCAAATAACGAAGACAGAATAACTAAAACAGAGGTCAGAGAGCCATTGACAAACTCGGACCACAACATGGTCTCATTTGAAGTGATTTTTAAAACCCGGAAAGTAATGACTAAAGCTAAGGTTTACAATTTTAGAAAAGCAAACTATGAAGGTATGAAACAGAGACTAACAGAAGTAGATTGGAGTAAAATAGAGAAAACATCCACAGAAAGTGTTTTTTTTTTTAAATGTAGTACTAGAGGCGCAAAACAATTACATCCCAAAAGTAGACAAATCTAAATCTAAAATAAAATGGCCAAAATAGTTTAATAGATCAATAAAAAAAGATATTCAGCAAAAAAAAGGCACTTTACAGAGTGTTTAAAAGGGACCAAAAACAAAGCACACAGAAAAGAGTACTTGGAACTGCAAATGCAAGTCAAAAAGGAAGTTAGAAAGGCCACGAGAGAGATAGAAATGAACATTGCTAAGGGGGCTAAAACCAATTCCAAAATGTTTTTCCAATATTATAACAGCAAGAGAACATTCAAAGAAGAGGTTAAATGTCTAAGACACAAATGGCAAAATCATAGATGTTCCTATCCAATTTTAAATAACCTTAGTACAACAGAGGCAGAAGTGTTAAAGGGACTGGGAGCTCTTAAAATAAACAAATCCCCTGGGCCGGATGAGATCCTCCCAATAGTACTCAAAGAAATGAAAGAAGTTATTTACAAACCGCTAACCAAGATCATGCAACAGTCTCTTGACACGGGTTGTACCGACAGACTGGAAAATAGCAAACGTAATACCGATCCACAAAAAGGAAGACAAAACTGAACCAGGTAACTACAGACCAATAAGCCTGACTTCTATTATATGTAAACTTATGGAAACTATAATAAGATCCAAAATGGAAAATTACCTATATGGTAACAATATCCTGGGAGACAGCCAGCATGGTTTTAGGAAAGGGAGATCGTGTCTAACTAACCTACTTGACTTTTTTGAGGATGCAACATTGAAAATGGATAACTGCAAAGCATACGACATGGTCTATTTAGATTTCCAGAAAGCTTTTGACAAAGTCCTGCATAAAAGATTAATTCTCAAACTGAACGCAGTAGGGATTCAAGGAAATGCATGCACATGGATTAGGGAGTGGTTAACATGTAGAAAACAGAAAGTACTGATTAGAGGAGAAACCTCAAAATGGAGTGAGGTAACCAGTGGAGTACCACAGGGATCAGTATTAGGTCCTCTGCTATTCCTAATCTACATTAATTATTTAGATTCTGGTATAGTAAGCAAACTCGTTAAATTTGCAGACGACACAAAAATAGGAGGATAGGCAAACACTGTTGAAGCAGCAAAGGTCATTCAAAATGATCTAGACAGCATTCAGAATTGGGCAGACACATGGCAAATGAAATTTAATAGAGAAAAGTGTAAAGTATTGCATGCGGGCAATAAAAATGTGCATTATAAATATCATATGGAAGATAGTGAAATTGAAGAAGGGAACTATGAAAAAGACCTAGGAGTTTATGTTGACTCAGAAATGTCTTCATCTAGACAATGTGGGGAAGCTATAAAAAAGGCTAACAGGATGCTCGGAAATATTGTGAGAAGAGTTGAATTTAAATCAAGGGAAGTAATGTTAACCCTTTGCGGTCCATTGTCGGACTGGGTCCGACATTGCAATTATTCCTCACAGGTCCTTTGTTGGACTGGGTCCGACATCATTATAGCAACGCAATAAACGGGTGTTTAGTAATTTTTTCTCCGGAAAAAGCAGAGAAAATCATTCAATTGCTGAGTGGGAGCGACAGGAGCCGAGACAAGTCGGGGAAAAAAAAAAAAAAAAAAAAAGGCGTATCTCCTGAATAGTCATACATGGTATCAGGTATCAGATAACGGGGCGTTCATAGTAAACAAGCTGGCTGAGTGCGTCAGCGCACAGAGACTATCATGGACATTTGCAGAGCTTTTTTCAGATGTTATAGTAATAAAATAATGACTTGGATCGCATTATTGAGGAGTTTGGTGATAAAACGAGTGATCCGGAGATGATCGATCGGTATGTACGACTATTATTATTATTATTATTATTATTTATTTCTTACATAGGTGAACGCTATAGCAAACGAAAGGGTGGGGTGGGGCTGGAGATGCCTAGTGAGTGCTTTGTTGATATGCAGGGCCATTTAAACCCGTTTGACTGTGAAAAAAAATACTTTTAAAACAGCGCGTATAAAATTAACTGCGCGTGTGAAAATTAATTAGACCTGGCGTGCCTGACGCGCAGTTAATAAATGGACTGCAAAGGGTTAAAACTCTACAATGCATTAGTAAGACCTCACCTAGAATATTGTGTTCAGTTCTGGTCACCTCGTTACAAAAAGGATATTGCTGCTCTAGAAAGAGTGCAAAGAGGAGCAACCAGAATGATCCCAGGTTTAAAAGGCATGTCGTATGCAGACAGGCTAAAAGAATCGAATCTATTCAGTCTTGAACAAAGAAGACTATGCGGCGATATGATTCAAACATTCAAAATCCTAAAAGGTATAGACAGTGTCAACCCGGGGGACTTCTTTGACTTGAAAAAAGAAAAAAGGACCAGGGGTCATAAATGGAGATTAGATAAAGGGGCATTCAGAACAGAAAATAGGAGGCATTTTTTTACACAGAGAATTGTGAGGGTCTGGAACCAACTCCCCAGTAATGTTGTTGAAGCTGACACCCTGGGATCCTTCAAGAAGCTGCTTGATGAGATTCTGGGATCAATAAGCTACTAACAACCAAACGAGCAAGATGGGCTGAATGGCCTCCTCTCGTTTCTAAACTTTCTTATGTTCTTACAAAATACTGCAGAGCCACAAATATTTGTGACCAAAATATCGGGCGAACCACACCCATAAAACCTATTTTGCTCCAGGCATGTTGGCGCTCCGTTGCACTGGCAGTAGTATATTACTTCATCATATGTACAGCACTATGATATTCATGCCAACAATGTTAATGGTTTTTTTCATACGTGAAAAACGCATAATAAAAGGCTTGCAAATATGTATGGCTTCACAGTATATAAAGTCATATTCACTATCCAACCTTGCCTCTTCCACTATAGCCCTCCTCTCCAGTCCACATTTATTTCCCTGCTTCGTTTTGTCTTCTCAATGTTTTTTCAATAAATTGCGCTACTTATTTAAAAATACACAATATTAGAGGATGTGTGATAGAAGCTAGTTTGTTTTATGCAGCTAATTTCAGTCCCCGACTGATTTCTATGTGTTTCACATACAGTATGCATGTATCAGTTCAGTGAATGCTGTCTATACAGTAGCACATGTAGGAATACGTTATACGATGTGACTGACCCCGTCATACCTAACATATATATATTATATATAAATATAAAATCCAGATGAATCTGCAGATTTGCATGCATCACCAGCTCACTGGAGAGCTTTGGATTATCTCAACTCAGTTTCAGCTTTTAGTGGCAACAACTATGGTGTCCATCGCAAAAGAAATGGAGCGACAGCCGAAACAGATGAATGTGTTATTAATGTGCAGATTTGTGACTGACCCCGTCACATCTCAGCAGTAATGAATATGTTATTAATGTGCAGATTTGTGACTGACCCCGTCATACCTCAGCAGTAATGAATATGTTATTAATGTGCAGATTTGTGACTGACCCCGTCATACCCCAGCAGCAGCAGTAGTAATACAAGACTCTGGGTAGTCAGGTGCTTTAAACAATGTTACTAGAAGTAAGAGCCAGCCTGGGGTTTTGTAACTATGTACATTTTGTTCAAAATAAGTGCACTCTCAAAATGATATTTTCATTTATTCCGACCATGGCCCCCCACTTCTAGAAGGACTCCAGCAGCATTAGTTACAATCACTTTAAGATCAATCGAATGGAAGTGAAGTGTGCAGTTGTGTCTCTTACCAGTAGGAGGCAGGTGTCGACCAGGCAGAAGGTCCCGGAGCGGCCGATCCCTGCGCTGCAGTGCACCACCGCAGGGCCCTGCTCCGAGCCGAGGCAGCCGGACTCCCGCACCTTGAACAGGAAGTTGAGGAAGGAGGCGGGGGATTCAGGGACCCCGAAATCAGGCCAGGTGGTGTAATGGAAATGCAGGATCTCGCGAGTCTCCTGGGTCTAGGGGAGAGAGGAGGAGCAGCACACTCACTTTCCAATTGAACACATCAAGATAGACTTAGCATCAGTGCTTTAACTATACATTCTCCACACTGAGGCCTGAATGAACCAGCTTGCAGAGGGAGGGAGGGCAGTCACTGGAACAGCACAGTGCTCATCATTCATTTCACAACAAGACAAGATGTCGTTCCCTCTCACTCAGGGCACTGACCAGGGTCGGGGTTAAGGTTGCCACCCGTTCCGTATAATACGGAATCGTCCTGTATTGGTAAATAAAATGTTGCGTTCCGTTTCAAATCGATACGGAACGCAATTTGTTTCATATTTTGCACTACTGAGCCAAATGTATTTTTCAAGCATGAGAAGTCAGAGATCTCTGTCTCTTGTGAAGCACTTCCTACCGGAACCGGATCCGTCTCGGAGTTAGCAGGTAATTATGGGAGGTGTAGTTTATTTGATTAACAATTATTCACTTTACACATACCTCGCGAAAAGGACTGACTAGTGAGAGGCAGTTCTAAATCCTATTGGGTGGTGTGTGCCACTGTCAGCTATGTAGTGATGAAACATATAACCTAGCTGACCGATTTCAGACACGATGGCAAATTCGGTAACACCTCAAAAAAAAAAAATGGACGAATGGGAGAAGGATTTTACACGGGTGAACAAAAGCCTGGTGCACTGTGTGCAGAAAATAATTTTCGATCTCTCACGGCAGAGTTTGTGACCTTAGACAGCATGAAGCGGGAGAAGTTCATGCTCATAACGAACAAGGAGAACCAATCAGGCTATTCAATCGTTCTTTATTCCAGAGAGATCACCTGAAGCTGATAAGGTAGGCAGGCTACTGTACTTCTCCTTGCATAATTTATTCATCTAGCTAGAGTGATTACAATTACATTAGCTAACATTAGATAGCTAATATAGGAGGCTGTATGGTTCAGTGGTTAAAGAAAAGGGCTTGTAACCAGGAAACCCCCTGTTCAAATCCCACCCCAGCCACTGACTCATTGTGTGATCCTGAGCAAGTCACTTAACCTCCTTGTGCTCCGTCTTTCGGGTGAGACGTAATTGTAAGTGACTCTGCAGCTGATGCATAGTTCACACACCCTAGTCTCTGTAAGTCGCCTTGGATAAAATAATAATAATAATAATAATAATAATAATAATAATAATACCCACCGCAATTTCTAGCATTCACGGACCTGAGCACAAAGTTATGATTTTCCTCTGTAATGCAGTCTCCGGTATCTTTTTTTGCTTTCTTGTGGACTTTAAGTGTAATTATTTTAATTAATTACGCATTGGACAGTGTTGTTCTTGTGTAGTTTTGACTTTTGATCTTTACGAAATACATTTTCTGGGTCGCTCTCACAACTCAAAGCGCACCACCAATTAGTAGCTAACGTTACTCTTAACGTTTTAAATGGACTTTATACTTTATGTGCGTGCACTCATAATCCGTTCATCATTCCAAGTGTATTTTCTTGATGTGTGATACGTAAATAGCGCTTTAATGCATCGATCATTCTCTGGGTTCTTATTCTCCAAGATGTAGCCTATTTACATATTTGCATTTTAATAGTATGTATTGAACATGTGCTGTTATTTGCATTACACAATTTGTATTTAAATATTGAAATAACTAGCTAGTATTACTTAATGTAGCTAGAGTGAAGTTTTATTCTTTAGTCATTATTATTGAGATATCTATCTATCTATCTCTCAATAATAGATTATATATCTATATCTATATATCTATATATCTCAATAATAGATTATATATACATATTTCTCATTCATCTGGATTTTATAATAATAGGAGGCTGTGTGGTCCAGTGGTTAAAGAAACAGGCTTGTAACCAGGAGGTCCCCGGTTCAAATCCCACCTCAGCCACTGACTCATTGTGTGACCCTGAGCAAGTCACTTAACCTCCTTGTGCTCCGTCTTTCGGGTGAGACGTAGTTGTAAGTGACTCTGCAGCTGATGCAGAGTTCACACACCCTAGTCTCTGTAAGTCGCCTTGGATAAAGGCATCTGCTGAATAAACAAAATAATAATAAATTATATATATATATATATATATATATATATATATATATATATATATTATTGAGATATATATATATAATCTATTATTGATATATATCTATCTATATCTATATCTCAATAATAATTATATATATATTTATCTGATTCATATGGATTTTATATATATATATATATATATATATATATATATATATATATATATATATATATATATAGATATATATATATATATATATATATATATATATATATATATATATATAAAATCCAGATGAATCAGATGAATCTGCAGATTTGCATGCATCACCAGCTCACTGGAGAGGTTTGGATTATCTCTTAACTCAGTTTCAGCTTTTAATGGCAACAACTATGGTGTCCATCGCAAAAGAAATGGAGCGACAGCCGAAACAGATGTTCAGTAGAGCTTATCAAAAGTGAGCTCCTTGTGAGCCTCTATTTTGATGTGGGGTGTGCAGACTTCCACTCCTTGATCATAGAGGACAAAACTCTCCTTGCTGCTGCAAGAAGCAACCAAAAATATGCATGGAAAAGGAAATAAAGAACTTAATGGCTGCCAATAAAGATTCAATATATGTTGGTACCATCCATGTTTGGACACAACAGCATTGTTATTAGCTCATCATAAGCACTTTGTAAATCAGTAATAATTTCTACTTTACTAACAATTTCTAAATTCACATATCTTAGTCATTTTGACAACCAATTCTGATTCTGTAAAGACTTACAAACTCAGGCTGAGAATTTAGCATAATTTGTATATGCAGAGAGTTTACGAAGATCAATATATCTTTTTTATTTATCTTTAGCTTTATGCAGCAAATTCATTCTGGCATGTGACTTCCTGTCAGCAGAAATTTCAATCGGGAACCACGGCAGGTTGCATGTCCAATGCTTAATTTGAAATGTGCAATAGCTTTGTGGTATTTATTTTAAAAGAGGAAATTTATTTTAAAAGGGAACTTGTAATTCCACATAGTTCTAAGCTTTTCATTGATTGTTTGTATTGAATGTGTGTGAAATCCTGACATTTGTTTGAATTGCCAAGAATCTACAAAAGTGCCCTGGAACTAAAGTTATATATAATAAATGTTTTTGGCCAATAGAAAACATAAAAAGCCTATGATGCTTTCATTTGTCAAAATATCTTAAAATACATTAACTAATAATTATGTTTTAAAGAGGTCTACTGTATATGTGAGAGTAAAAAAATAAAAATGTGTGCGTGTGGGGGAGGGGGGGGGGCACGGGTGTTGTGTGGCGTTGCGTTAGGATCTGTTCCTTATTTTGAGGTCATGAGGTGGCAACCCTAGTCGGGGTGAAATCCAATTCCATTCCCATTACTTTCAAATCCATTCCCAAGTGACCTCCTTAGTAAAAGCACACACATCGTTCTCGAGTGCAGCCCCAGCTCCAGACAGCCTGGCTTCTCTGCTCTCACCTGCAGGTTCTCCAGCTCCAGCTGTCTCACAGTGTAATACGACTTGACATCCTCAGAAACCAGAGCTCACCTGCAGGTTCTCCAGCTCCAGCTGTCTCACAGTGTAATACGACTTGACATCCTCAGAGATCAGAGCTCACCTGCAGGTTCTCCAGCTCCAGCTGTCTCACAGTGTAATACGACTTGACATCCTCTGAGATCAGAGCTCACCTGCAGGTTCTCCAGCTCCAGTTGTCTCACAGTGTAATACGACTTGACATCCTCCAAGATCAGAACTCACCTGCAGGTTCTCCAGCTCCAGCTGTCTCACAGTGTAATACGACTTGACATCCTCTGAGATCAGAGTTAGCTTGAAGTGTGTGTCTGCAAACTCCATCTCTCTCTCCTCTCGCTGTGGCCAGTACTGGGCACACTTCACCTGGGGAAAGACAGCGGAGAGGAGTTTAACAGAAGAGCATTTACAAACGAGAGCAGGCAATGCAGCCCATCAGTGCTAGAAGCTGTTTGATATCAAAACGTTCAGTCTTAAGGATCCTAATGAAGTATTGCGGTGCTGGGCGGCATTGACATTTATATCTTAATTAGAGCTAATCTAGATCTTAAAGTACATCTAACAAATAAAACAATTCTGGAAATCTCATGGTAAATGTATTAATTACTTTGTAGCTCTCATATTATACTGTGATTCTTGAAATGTATTTGTTTACGACTGTAAGTTGCCCTGGATAAGGGCGTCTGCTAAGAAATAAATAATAATAATAATAATAATAATAATAATAATAATAATAATAATAATAATAATATGTTAAACGTGTATTGCATTTTATTGGTATTTTTTTTAGACCTTTTAGTGAAAAATTGGCAAATGTCTTTTCAGGCCTTTCAATGCTGCACCTCCCGTCATCAGAAATAGGAAACATGCGAGACATGGAAACATTTTTTTTTTTTTTTTTTTATATAAATAAATCAAAGGAAAAAAAAAATCACGATTTCAGGTTGTAATACAACAAACTGTGAAAACGTCCAAGGGGGTAGGCACTGTGTATGTGTAAATATATGTAAAAAAAAAAAAAAAAATTATATATTATATATATATATATATATATATATATATATATATATATATATATATATATATATATATATATATATATATATATTTTACACACAGCTCTGGAAAAAATTGAGACCACTGCAAAATTATCAGTTTCTCTGGTTTTACTATTTATAGGTATGTGTTTGGGTAAAATGAACATTTTTGTTTTATTCTATAAACTACTGACAACATTTCTCCCAAATTCCAAATAAAAATATTGTCATTTAGAGCATTTATTTGCAGAAAATGAAAAACTGGTCAAAATAACAAAAAAGATGCAGTGTTGTCAGACCTCAAATAATGCAAAGAAAATTTCATATTCATTTTTAAACAACACAATACTAATGTTTTAACTTAGGAAGAGTTCAGAAATCAATATTTGGTGGAATAACCCTGATTTTCAAGCACAGCTTTCATGCGTCTTGGCATGCTCTCCACCAGTCTTTCACATTGATGTTGGGTGACTTTATGCCACTCCTGGCGCAAAACTTCAAGCAGCTTGGCTTTGTTTGATGGCTTGTGACCATCCATCTTCCTCTTGTTCACATTCCAGAGGTTTTCAATGGGGTTCAGGTCTGGAGATTGGGCTGGCCATGACAGGGTCTTGATCTGGTGGTCCTCCATCCACACCTTGATTGACCTGGCTGTGTGGCATGGAGCATTGTCCTGCTCGATAAACCAATCCTCAGAGTTGGGGAACATTGTCAGAGCAGAAGGAAGCAAGTTTTCTTCCAGGACAACCTTGTACTTGGCTTGATTCATGCCAAAGCTGCCCGATTCCAGCCTTGCTGAAGCACCCCCAGATCATCACCGATCCTCCACCACATTTCACAGTGGGTGCGAGACACTGTGGCTTGTAGGCCTCTCCAGGTCTCCGTCTAACCATTAGACGACCAGGTGTTGGGCAAAGCTGAAAATTGGACTCATCTGGGGGTGCTTCAGCAAGGCTGGAATCAGGCAGATTTGTCAAGTACAAGGTTGTACTGGAAGAAAACTTGCTTCCTTCTGTTCTGACAATGTTCCCCAACTCTGAGGATTGGTTTTTCCAGCAGGACAATGCTTCAGAACTGGAGCAATTTTCCCATGAAGAATGGACACAAATTTCACCATCCTACTGTGCAAAGCTAGTAGAGACCTATCCAAAAAGACTCATAGCAGTAATTGCTGCAAAAGGTGCTTCTACCAAGTACTGACTTAAGGGGCTGAATACTTATACAACCAGTAAATTTCATTTTGTACATTTTCTTTGCAAGTTTTGCTGACATTTAACCTCCTCCTCATATAACAGTTTTCAGTTTAACCACTACAGCTTTGAATAAAAAAAAGTTTGTTTGAAAAACTGTGCATACATTATTTGTAATTCAACAAAATATGAAAACTTTGCAGAGGGGTGAATACTTCTGCAACTACGTTAATGCAGCAGTTAGGGTTGAACTCAGCCACAAAAGCAATGAAATGTGTAACTCGCCATTACCACCCCACACAAGCAGCCAAAGGAACCAGACAACACAAGCAACGCAGACTTCTGTCATCAGGGAAGACATAGAACATGCAACTCTTTCCAGAGGACACAAGACATCCATGCTGCTACCCACCTGGGCGGTACTGTCCTGCGACGTCAGATCTTACATGCTGGAAGCAAGAATCTGTGTGCCATGTGCAGGGGAGGTCGTGGGTTGTTAGATGGGCATCATATATATATACCACTCCTAAAACTACGGTTGCATGTGACTAACCCTTTTTTCTAGGGACATGGATAAGGTACACTATCCACTCTTACGGCAGACTCCTAGCAGTTCTGTGGGAGGAGGAGTAAAGGCACACACCCCCTATTTAGGAAAAAGAGACTGCAGAACCAAGGCTGCAAGAAAAGCACCCCAGCGTAACTCAAGGTGGATATGGCAATGGAAAGTACAGGTGTGTAATGACTTCCAGGTAGCAGCCCTGCAGATTTCTGGATAGGAATGTCCCTGAAAGCAGCAGTATATCTGTTGGAATGAGCCTTACTCCCCGCAGCAGGCACCCTACAGCCAACCTGTATGGCTATTTGAATGCTTTGAAATGCTAGAAAATGGTAATAGTGCATCGAGACATGTCAATTACTTACAAACTTGCATTGAGATCAAAAGTGCATGCAAATATAGTTCTATTTTTGTAAAGTTGATCCAGTTCTGCAGCCTGAAGTGGGTGTGTATGTGTTGAAGTGTACATATGTATCCATTGCTACAGCACCAGTGGACAATGATGATGGATGTCTCGTGTCCTCTGGAAAGAGTTGCATGTTCGATGTCTTCCCTGATGACAGCAGTCTGCGGTTGCTTGTGTTGTCTGGTTCCTTTGGCTGCTTGTGTGGGGGTGGGAATCGATAGTTAGGGTTAAAAACCTTAACGCCACATTTCCTTGCTTTTGTGGCAATGAGTTCAACCCTAACTGCTCCATTAACACAGTTTTTTTGCAAAGAATGTCCTTGCTTTTTGAAGAGACTGTTTTTATTTTCATTATAAAAACTACAGCACTTCTGTGGAGGTGTTCCATACATGACTGCTGCATTTCACCACATTGTATTAGACATGTTAAAGCAAAGAGTGCAAACTCAGGAATTCCAGAAGAATAGTAAAACAATGTTGATCGTTTGTATCTACATAGTTTGTGAAATCTATGCTGCATAACTAAGATAAGAAATGAAGTGTCACAATAGACAACATAAGAGACTTAACGTAATGTAGGGGCCCTTCATGTCAGTTTAAACAGGTTTTAATGGACAAGACATAAGGTTCATTTCACAAGGTCTCAAAAATCCTCATGGTTTTGTCCATAAAAACCTCTAATTATCATCTATTAATGAAACATTTATAATTAGGGCTTGCATTTCGCCACAATTTGCGATTCTGTTTTAAATTCTCACTATCTAAATGTAATATAGCTTTAAATCCTACGAGTCAGGAAGGAGAGGCATTGCCCAGCTGCACTGGGAAAGGTAGGGTGTTTTTTTTTGTTTTTTTTTGGTGAAGCCAACGTGAACTGATTAACATTTTCCGGTACTTATTGGCTATACGCCAATTTCATTTTTTTTTGTATCGGGGGTGTTTTATCGGTTCTTACCGGAAGCCCTATTTATAATGCAATCTTCATTAACAGTAAAAAAAATAATCATGACCATGAAACATGAATGTAAACAATTGTTACACAGCAAGGGTGTAACATACTGCTCATTCTCAACTGTAAGTGATTCTATTAAATGTAATGTTAAGCTGCAGTTGGTGTGATTTTACTGCAGTGTGGTGTTCAACTGCAGGTCCATGTGCCTATTATTGGACCTGCAGGTTATTGTTCAAAGCTATTTAACATAATGAGAAGGGCCTAATATAACACACAACAACAACAACAACAACAACATTTCAAGTTTTTTTTTTTTGTGATTTTATGCAGCACTATTTTTTGTTGCTAATGAATACAATCATTTTCCTCATTGAGTAATGTGGCTTGCTCAGAATCCCATCAGAGCCTTCACCCCAGCGGTGGCCACTTTATGGGTATTTAACATGGTAAAAGTTTCTAGATACAAGAAGCTGTTCTTCAGTTCAGGTACCTCGTACAGGAAATCAAACCTGTTTTGTGAACTGTTTGTAAAACATGTAAAGAATAAAAGTACAGATGTTTTTTATTTGGATTCGAGTGCATGTTCGTGTATTTGTTCTTAAGTTAAAGCCTCCTTCCTGATTACATGACAAAAGTTTGCAGTAGATTGGCAAGTAATGTTGTTGAAGCTGACACCCTGGGACCCTTCAAGAAGCTGCTTGATGAGATTCTGGGATCATTAAGCTACTAACAACCAAACGAGCAAGACAGGCTGAATGGCCTCCTCTCGTTTGTAAACTTTCTTATGTTCTTAAGTGGTACTAAATAAAATGCGTTGTCTGCCATTTAAAAATCTCACGTACTCCAGGTTTGAAAACCGCTGCATTAGAAGAAACCACATTACTAACAGATACAGTTGAGCATATCATAACAACACAGGCACGCCGCGCTCTTCTCTAGGAGGCTGTGTGGTCCAGTGGTTAAAGAAAAGGGCTTGTAAACAGGACGTCCGTGGTTCAAATCCCACCTCAGCCACTGACTCATTGTGTGACCCTGAGCAAGTCACTTAACCTCCTTGTGCTCCGTCTTTCAGGTGAGACTTAATTGAAAGTGACTCTGCAGCTTATGCATAGTTCACACACCCTAGTCTCTGTAAGTCGCCTTGGATAAAGGCATCTGCTAAATAAACTATTAATAAATGCCCAAATAAAGCTGCTGAAAGTACAATCAGACTGCATCCACTGTTTTCTTCAACTCGTCATTCAAACCGGAGACTAGTTGCTATTGTGGTTACTATATTGATGCTGACAGCAAACACTATTCGACTTATTTTTAAACTTTATTTGCTCTATTAAATGTAAATAGATAGTTAGGACAGCGAGGAAACAGAATAATCTACATTATTAGGGTGAGTCTGAGATTGTTGAGTATTTTTTTTTTTTTTTTTTGCCCTTTCATTGATGCAAGACACTTGCATGGTCACCCCTAAAGTTATGGCGCTGTAGGCACAAATCTGAAAACAGTGGAAACAGGTGACAATTGGCCTGGACCTTAAAGAGTTCAGCACTATTGGCATTATTCTGAGATATGCGCATGGGTAAGCGGCTCATTGCATTTTGTCTGTGTGATTACACTATTATTAATGTATTTTAAAAAATGTAAACTTTCGGTACTATAAAAGATGTACTTTTAAAACATCAAAACAGATCTCAAAATAATGCAAAATTCGGCAAGACACCGTACTTAATACTCCGAGGTGTCGCGAGTCAGAGTTCACACGCAGCAGCTGAATATTCAATTACTGCCAGAGTGGCTAGAAGGTCTGTGCGCAGACAAGTATAGAAATATTTCGGTTTTGAGGCGGCTGATGAAACAGTAAAACAATATAACAAGACCTTGTTTTTCTCCATGGAAATTGTGAAGCAAAGCACCACCAAGTTAAAGTAAGTTATTGCTTTTCAAATGTAAATAGCTGTAAACATCTCTATATGTATACTTTTCATATTGAAATGTTAATTATATTTAGGGCTTCTGATTTTCTGTTTTAACCGATAAAACACCCCCGATACAAAATAAATGAAATCGGTGGATAGCCAATAAATACCAAAAACATCTGAAATACTGTGGAAATGGTTAATCAATTCATGCTGACTTTACACTTTTTCTATTAAAAAACAAAACCTACTACAAGAATAATACGTACATTTCCCAGTGCTGCTGGGCAATGTCCCGCCTCCCTGACTTGCATCTATCATTGATTCGTTCTGAATACTTTAAACAATTTATCAATTTTATATATATATATATATATATATATATATATATATATATATATATATATATATA
Organism: Acipenser ruthenus; assembly: GCF_902713425.1. NCBI lineage: Eukaryota > Metazoa > Chordata > Actinopteri > Acipenseriformes > Acipenseridae > Acipenser > Acipenser ruthenus. The sequence continues at coordinate 12,324,536 of NC_081206.1, read as the reverse complement.
TATATATATATATATATATATATATATATATATATATATATATATATATGTGCACCTAAGTGGAAAGAAATAGAGCAAGCTGTGAAAAAAGCAAGGGCTTCATCATCTCCAGGGCCTAATGGAGTTCCGTACAGAGTGTACAAGAGTGCTTCAGGAGTTCTACGAATTCTGTGGAAATTGATGAAAGTGGCATGGGAAAAACAGGTTGTACCAAGAGCATGGCGCCGAGCAGGTGGAGTCTTTATACCTAAAGAAAAAGATTCTACAAGCATCAGTCAGTTTCGTCCCATTTCCCTATTAAAACGCAAGATTTTCTTCAGCATTATTGCTCAGATTGTCAGCTTACCTATTAAAGAACTGCTTCATTGACACTTCAATACAAAAAGCGGACATTCCAGGTTTCCCAGGTTGCTTAGAACACATCAGTGTGATCTGGCAACAAATTCAATCAGCTAAAAAGGAGAGGAAGGAGCTCCATGTGACATTCCTGGATTTGGCTAATGCATATGGTTCAGTGCCACATGAACTACTTTGGGCAGCATTTGATTTTTTCAGTGTACCGATGACAATAACAAATTTAGTGAAAGCCTATTTTGGAGATTTGCAATTCAGTTTTTCAACTTCATAATTCAGCACTACATGGCAATGCCTAGAGGTTGGAATAATGGCAGGATGCACCATTTCTCCACTGCCTTTTACCATGGCAATGGAAGTAATCATTAGGGCATCAAAATGGGTAGTAGGAGGAGAGCGCTTGGCTTCTGGAATGCGACTACCACCAATTCGAGCATACATGGATGACATGACAACCATGACTACAACAGTAGCCTGCACTAATCGATTATTGGGCAAATTAACCAATAACATTGAATGGGCACGAATGCAATTCAAGCCCACTAAATCAAGGAGCATCTCTATAATTAAAGGCAAAGTAGAAGATAAAACATTCTTCATTAATGGTGAGGCAATACCAACAGTGTCTGAGAAGCCAGTGAAGAGTCTTGGGAGATGGTACGACAGGGATCTAAAGGACACAGTTCGTGTGGGAGAAGTTAGACAACAAGCAGTGGAAGGGTTGAAGAGCATAGACAGCTGCGCTCTACCAGGTAAACTAAAACTCTGGTGCTTTCAGTTTTGTCTACTGCCGAGGTTGCTGTGGCCACTGACTGTGTACAAGGTTTCTTTGACAACAGTAGAGAAGCTGGAAGCTTTAATCAGTACATACATCAGGAAATGGTTGGGAGTTCCACGCTGCCTCAGCAGAGTGGGACTTTATGGTAAAGGAATACTGCAGCTACCAGTCTCTGCTCTAACCGAGGAGTTTAAGTGCGCCAAGGTCAGACTGGAAATGACATTAGTAGAGTCACGCGATAAATGCGTAAGGGAGGCAGCACCTGTGTTGAAAACTGGAAGAAAGTGGGCGGCAAAGAAAGCTGTGGAAGATGCATAGACTGCCCTTTGAATTGGTGATATCATGGGGCAAGTTCAGCATGGAAGAGGGGGTCTTGGTTTCAGTTCAGCTCCTCCTACATGGCACAAGGTAGCCCCAGCTCAAAGGAGGAAGCTGGTAGTCAACGAGGTGCAAAAGCAGGAGGAGAGGATGAGGTGTATAAAGGCCATTTCCCAGGCCAAGCAGGGAGAATGGATGAGATGGGAGAGTGTGGAACAATGCAAGATTGGCTGGCAAGACCTATGGTCAATGGAACAGAGCAGGATCAGTTTCCTCATCAGGTCAACATATGATGTTCTTCCATCACCACAGAGCCTAAACCTCTGGGTAGGAGAGGATCCCTCATGTCCTTTGTGTTCATCACCTGCAACATTAAGGCACATTTTGACAGGATGTAAGGTGGCTCTTAGCAAAGGACGGTTTACTTGGCGCCATGACCAGGTGCTGCGATGTTTGGCCTTAGCATTGGAAGACAAGCGTAACATGACCAATAAGTTGTCACCTCTTCCATCAAAACATTACACACAAAAGACAACATTCCTCCGCCCAGGAGAGCAACCACCAAGAAAAGGTGTTAAAACCAGTCCTCGCCCAGGACAACTGGAAGCTGCTAGACTGGAAAATGCTGGCAGATGTTGTTCAACGGCTTATTTTTCCACCTGAGATTGCCACCACTAACCTTCGACCAGATATTGTCTTGTGGTCTGGATCAGCACGCCTTGTTCACCTGGTAGAGTTAACAGTGCCATGGGAGGATGCTGTAGATGAGGCGTATGGGAGGAAGAGACTGCGGTATGCTCAACTAGCCACTGAAGCGGAACAGCGAGGATGGAGAGTTCGGGTTTACCCAGTGGAAGTGGGTTGTCGAGGATTTGTGGCACACTCTACAACCCGGTTTCTCAGAGACGTCGGATTCAGTGGCCAAGAGTTGCGTCGCACAGTGAAGAACTTATCTGAAGCAGCAGAGAGGAGCAGCAACTGGCTGTGGTTGAGACGGAAAGATTCTGGCTGGGGATCTCAAGCACAATAGAAAGAAAGAAACGCTGATGTACAGGTAAGTAAGCTGGGCTGAGTTGAGTGGGGGACGGAGGGGGGTGATGCTGGGATGCCAGAATCACCGTCGACCCCTCTTGAGGTGTCGTGGGCTAGGTGACAAAACACTGAGGATGGAAGGTGCCCACTTGAAAACCCCAGAGATGTACCCTACTTAGCTCAATCCAGACGGTTGTCATGGTGATGCGCTGGGGAGGCCGCACTGTGGTTGATCCCCGGAGCCAGCATCGCAGCCGTTGTGTGTGCTGATGCGCCAGGGAGGCAAAATAAGCTGATCCCTGGAGCCAGCATTACACTTCAGCCATTAACACCAGACAGAAGGATATCTACATCATCATATGGAAGGAAACGTAAATGGATGGAGACACATATGGATCACATTAGTTTACTGTAAAGCTACGTCTTAGTTGGTGCTTATCTTGGCGAGAGCAGAGTTCAAATCAGCATGAAGTTTTAACATCTACTCTCGTGTAATGGAAATCAATTATATATATATATATATATATATATATATATATATATATATATATATATATATATTATATATATATATATATATATATATATATATATATATATATATATATACACACACACACACACACACACACCACACACACATACAGTGCCTTGCAAAAGTATTCAGACCCCTGACCAATTCTCTCATATTACTGAATTACAAATGGTACATTGAAATTTCGTTCTGTTTGATATTTTATATTAAAACACTGAAACTCAAAATCAATTATTGTAAGGTGACATTGGTTTTATGTTGGAAAATATTTAAGAAAAATAAAAACCTGAAATATCTTGCTTGCATAAGTATTCAACCCCCACACATTAATATTTGGTAGAGCCACCTTTCGCTGCAATAACAGCTTTAAGTCTTTTGGGGTAAGTATGTACCAGCTTTGCACACAGTGTCGGAGTGATTTTGGCCAATTCTTCTTGGCAGATTTGCTCCAGGTTGTTCAGGTTGGTTGGATGACGCTTGTGGACCGCAATTTTCAAATAGTGCCAGAGTCTTAATGGGATTGAGATCAGGACTTTGACTGGGCCACTGTAGGACATTCACCTTTTTGTTCTTGAGCCACTCCAATGTTGCTTTGGCCTTATGCTTGGGATCATTGTCCTGCTGAAAGGTGACTTTCCTCCCAAGCTTCAGTTTTTTAGTGGACTGAAGCAGGTTCTCTTGCAGTATTTCCCTGTATTTGTCTCCATCCATTCTTCCTTCAGTTTTAACAAGATGCCCAGTCCCTGCTGATGAGAAGCATCCCCACAGCATGATGCTGCCACCACCATACTTCACTGTAGGGATGGTGTGTCTTGAGGCATGGGCAGTGTTAGGTTTGCACCACACATAGCGCTTTGAGTTTTGGCCAAAATCTTTGGTCTCGTAAAAGGTTACTACAAAACCTTTTCCCACATCGCAGCTGGGTCACTCTCATGCTTTCTGGCAAACTCCAGACATGCTTTCAGATGGTACTTTTTGAGTAACGGCTTCTTTCTTACCACCCTCCCATACAGGCCAGTGTTATGCAGAGCTCTTGATATGGTTGACTGGTGCACCATTACTCCACTCCCAGCCACTGAACTCATAGCTCCTTCAAAGTGATTGTTGGCCTCTCTGTGGCTTCTCTCACAAGGTCTCCTTGTTTGAGCGCTGAGTTTTGAGGGACGGCCGTTTCTTGGCAGTGCCTGGGTAGTGTGATGCAGCTTCCACTTCCTGATTATTGATCCAACTGTACTCACTGGGATATCCAAACACTTGGATATTATTTTGTACCCTTTCCCTTATCTATGCATTTGTATTACTTTATCTCTAACTTCTGTAGAATGCTCTTTGGTCTTCATTTTCCTTCAGATTCACAGCTTGACCAATGATCCTTCAACAGTGGGGTTTTTATCCAGAAAATGTGACAGCAACTTTAATGGTTCACAGGTGGAGGCCAATGGTAAGGTAATTGTGTCCTCGTTAAGGCAATTTCTTTCATCGGTGTAAACTGGGAGCTTCCACAGCACAGCTATTTGAAAATTGCGATCCACAAGCGTCGTCCAACCAACCTGAACAACCTGGAGCAAATCTGCCAAGAAGAATGGGCCAAAATCACTCTGACACTGTGTGCAAAGCTGGTACATACTTACCCCAAAAGACTTAAAGGTGGCTCTACCAAATATTAATGTGTGGGGGTTGAATACTTATGCAAGCAAGATATTTCAGTTTTTTATTTTTCTTAAATATTTCCCAACATAAAACCAATGTCAGCTTACAATAATTGATTTTGAGTTTTAAAATAAAATATCAAACAGAACGAAATTTCAATGTACCATTTGTAATTCAGTAATATGAAAGAATTGGTCAGGGGTCTGAATACTTTTGCAAGGCACTGTATATATATATATATATATATATAATTTTACTTGCACTGGTAGTAATATATTACTTCATCATATGTATAGCACTATGATATTCGTGCCAACAATAAAAGGCTTGCAAATATTTATGGCTTTACAGTATATAAAGTCATATTTACTATCCAACCTTGCCTCTCATTATTTTGACTGACCGATATATTAAATATGTAGTGCAGACTCAGCTCACGGTGAAAATTAAAAGCCCCTGAGGAAGAAATTAAAAGCATTATAGCCCCCTGTCGGTAACACTAGTCTTCCCTCGGGGCAATCATTTTCCATTACAACCTTCCCTGCAGTCCATATATTTTTCAAGAATAATGAAACTTTAAACTTTATAAATTAGTGTTGGGACACTGAAGGCAAAAAAACCAACATGTGCATGTCTGCCAGAAATGACTCAATTGATAGAAATGAGAAACACGTATCACAACATGCTTTGCCTTTCACAGATTTACCACCTCGCCAGAATACACACCAGAGCGCTGTCTGCGTGGGCTTTCTGTGTAAAACACGGCTGCATTTTAAGAGTCCAGATTAGCATGCACACGCAACACCAGCTGCCAAACAGAAATGCACAAAGCTTCAGGTTCTGCTTCCGATTTGGGAAGAGAGTCAATCGAGTCCATTTCTGTCTGTCATGTGATACAGACCAGGTACGGACTCCAAAACGCTGGCCCAACTGGCAAAGGAAATGTCTTGTATTGAGAGCAACATTGTGGTTTTCTTTCATGTTGCGATCCACATTTATTTTATTTGAAGTGTTTAATGAAGTTCAAAGCGAATGTTCTTATTTTATTAAAATGTGTCTGTGGCCATTTTGTTTATTGCAAAAGACACAGCTGGAATGACAACCAGCAGACACAGGGGTCCCCAGGATTGAGACACCTGCTGTAGGGCATCCTTTGTTTTGCAGTTTATTCAGTGAGGTAAAGGAAGGCCTTCACAGCTTATTCTTAGGTCTGCAACATTTCATTCAGCTTTAATACAGTGTTAATAAACCGGCTTTGATCACGTTTGGCAAAGGAAGAAATATTTGAATACTAGAACATTAGAAATGCCTGCCATGTCTATCCTTTACAATAGCAATGCCTGCCATGTCTGTCCTTTACAATAGCAATGCCTGCCATGTCTGTCCTTACAATAGCAATGCCTGCCATGTCTGTCCTTTACAATAGCAATGCCTGCCATGTCTGTCCTTTACAATAGCAATGCCTGCCATGTCTGTCCTTACAATAGCAATGCCTGCCATGTCTGTCCTTTACAATAGCAATGCCTGCCATGTCTGTCCTTTACAATAGCAATGCCTGCCATGTCTGTCCTTTACAATAGCAATGCCTGCCATGTCTGTCCTTTACAATAGCAATGCCTGCCATGTCTGTCCTTTACAATAGCAATGCCTGCCATGTCTGTCCTTACAATAGCAATGCCTGCCATGTCTGTCCTTTACAATAGCAATGCCTGCCATGTCTGTCCTTTACAATAGCAATGCCTGCCATGTCTGTCCTTACAATAGCAATGCCTGCCATGTCTGTCCTTTACAATAGCAATGCCTGCCATGTCTATCCTTTACAATAGCAATGCCTGCCATGTCTGTCCTTTACAATAGCAATGCCTGCCATGTCTGTCCTTACAATAGCAATGCCTGCCATGTCTGTCCTTTACAATAGCAATGCCTGCCATGTCTGTCCTTTACAATAGCAATGCCTGCCATGTCTGTCCTTTACAATAGCAATGCCTGCCATGTCTGTCCAGGGGTAGAAAATTCCCAGAATCTTAACATGCCCGGTCGGGCATGTAGCTCTAAATTTTATGTGCCCAACACACAATTTTACAAGCCCAAGTGTGAAACTGAAAAAGGCTTTTCTACTGCTGGTGATTCCAAACCAATAGAGGACTTCTGGACTGCATGTCCTGCTGTGAGTCAAGTGTGTCTCGTGCTAACACAGTCTCAAACATCCAATGTTCTACTGCTGCATCCTCTTGGTTGCCAATGTTTTCATCAAATAAGCATCGATCCAGTGCTTAATTTGTGCCAGGGCTTGCCGGGGCACAGCCCCAGAACCTCTGGGCGCGCAGAGCCATATTCCCGTTACCTCTAATTAAAAATCTCAAAATGCTTTCTTTTTAAATTCTCAACACAGCTGTATCAAGTCTGCAAGTTCTTGCGTGCGCGCTAAAGAGAGACTGCCACGTTTCTAGCCTACTTTTATTTACTTTACGATTTCAGCTTGAGTGCCTTTAAGTAAGATGACACTGCAGGCTACAACTCTATTGTCGTTTTTTATACACAAATAAGCTTACTTGATTTGAAAAACATCATGAACGATACAAGCAACTTCTTACACTGCTTGGTTTGATTAAATGAGTAGTACACAGCAAAATATGAAAGCTGAACATTAACTTCAAAGAACAACGACAACTTTAATGAAAACAAAATATTGCAGCCTACTTGAATAGGATCATTAGCCTGTTACATTACATTAAACAAAAACAATAAAAAATGAAGATCTGGTTCTCTCTTGCCTTTTTCAATGAATATAATTTAATTAATAGAGAATAAAAACAAACAAACATACTAAAGACATCAACTACCTAGCCTAAGTTTAATTAATGTTTTTTGTAATCTACCAGCGGCTTCTGTTCCATACACATCGCTGATAATAGTGCAGACCGTGGGTCGTGTTGGGGTGTTTATTTTTATTTATTTTTTTAAATCAATGTCGTCCTTCTGGAGTTCTCTGAATGTCTTAATTTGTTTGTTTTTTACACCATTTAAATGCAAAACCATAACAAAGCATGTATACAAGTTTTTTTTTTTTTTATGTATTTATTATTTGTCCTGCGGTTGGCTTTAATTATTGTCGAATGTGCGGTGAAGGACGGTTTTATTGTCATTGCTCGCGCCCCGGCACCTCTTTCTTTACAAATTAAGCACTGTATACATCCAGTATACAAAATGTTGGGGGAGGGGGGGGGGGGGATGGCCAAAATAGTTTAACAGTGGTGTACTCAAATGACACAAAATAGCATTATTTTAAAATAAACTTTAAAGAATGCTCAAAATTTGCTGAATCTCTGATTAAACGCTTTTTGTTATTTCCCCCCAGTTTCGGTAATCCATTGCAAACACAATCCGTTATCACTCCGACAGCAGAATAGCTTAACCAATAGCAGCTCAAAACACTTGGGCATCACATTTTCTGCTGTTCACGCAGGTGCACAGGGACACAATACTAGAACACATGAGACGCTGGCTGGAAGGGATGTAGGTAAAAAAAATAAAAAGTGATGAGGGAGCAAATACAGAAGTTTAAATCTGCAATAAAGTAAATCAATGCTTTTGTTTTAGGGCATTGAATAATTGTAGGTGCCCCACCAAAATCTGTACATGCCCCGGGCCTGTCGCGCAATATCATTTTCAAACACTGATGTCCTTCACAAGAACAAGCTACAGACACTAGCTTTTCCTGTGACATGTGTTCCTGGACGTGAAGTGCAATGTGCAGCACTGAAGTATCTTTACAGAGTGGTCAGTAATTGTTTGCTGTGTCCTCATGTGAAGTGGAATATACAGCACTGAAGTATCTTCACAGAGTGGTCAGTAATTGTTTGCTGTGTCCTCATGTGTAGTGGAATATACAGCACTGAAGTATCTTCACAGAGTGGTCAGTAATTGTTTGCTGTGTCCTCATGTGAAGTGGAATATACAGCACTGAAGTATCTTCACAGAGTGGTCAGTAATTGTTTGCTGTGTCCTCATGTGAAGTGGAATATTGTGAATGGAACGTGCAGCATCTTCCCTAAAACTTTGAAAATAAATGGCATCTTTCATACAGAAAAAAGGGAGATCAAGTAAGATTTACTTTTATTAATGTGTTTGCACTGTCTACTTCAAATTGTGTTTTAATTGCGACTCTCTCTCTCTAGTTAGGTCTACCTCTCTCACACAAACTTCTTATTTTGCTCTTGGTCTGCTTTTTGCTTGGTCTCTCCCAAAATGGAGAGATGACAAATCTCTTTAATAACAAACCAGTTGTCTACAGGAAGGGAGAGCGACATCTCTGAGCAGCTGCGCTGATCAGAAACACGATCATCACTAATAGTACATTCAAATGGTCAATAACAGCTTATACAGTACACAGCATTTCTCTACCTCGGCTGACAACTCTGCCTCCTTCTCCAAAGTCAAAGACATCCGCAAACTCTTCAATACCTCGCCTCGTTCCCCACACACTCTGCTCGACACCCTCCAAATCAGGTTTTCACCTGGCACACCACTGAAACTGCTCTTCTCTCCGTCACCAACTCTCTACTCTGCCCGTGCAGACTCCCTCTCCTCTGTCCTAAATCTCCTCGACCTCTCTGCTGCCTCCGACACAGTTGACCACTCCATTCTTCTGTCCTCCCTCGCTGACCTGTGACTCTCCGGCACTGCTTTTGCATGGTTTTCCTCCTATCTCTCTGATCACACATACTGAGTATCCTGGCATGGCTCACCCTCTGCCTCTTACTCTCTTTCGACAGGTGTCCCCCCAAGGGTCCCCTCATCTCCTCCCATGGCTTCTCATATCATTTCTATGCTGATGATGCCCAGATCTTGCTCATCTTTTCCCCCCCCCTCTGATTTCCACATCTCCTCCTGTATCTCTACCTGCCTCTCAGCCATCCCCTCCTGGATGCACTTGCATCATCTCAAACTCAACCTCTCCAAATCAGAACTCCTTATCCCCCACTGCTGATCTCTCACTCTCTATTCCTCTTGAATCCACAACCCTCTCTCCCTCCTCATCCCTTTTCATAGAAACCCTCTGTGACCACAATAAGATCTTTAGCCAGCCACCTGGAGGAAGGGTGGTCTGTTTAGCCATGGATTCCCAGAGATTTCATTTCCCCTACTAACCTGGTGGGGGGGGGGGGGGTTGTATTTCCTCTCCTGAGTGCTAACGGACCACGCTTGCATTAAGCGAGTGAGCATAGGTGGGCCGAATTGACTTCTCGTTCTAGAATTTATGTTCTTATGATATTTTGTAATGTGATGCTTTGTATTGTGATATTTTGTAACAATTGTAAGTCACCTTGGATGAGGAAATAAACATCTATCTATCTATCTATCTATCTATCTATCAATCAATCATTATTAGACCAACAGTAGGTCTACTAGTGATGTTTTATCATCTTTTCCCATCTTTATGAAACATACATGGGTACTTTTGAGGAACAGTTTATACTGGCAAACACTTTTAAAAATGAAAAAAAGATTCTGCTCTTTTCAGAACTGATGCTTTAGTTTAAGTCTTAACCCTTTGCGGTCCATTTATTAATCGCGCGTCAGGCACGCCAGGTCTAATTAATTTTCACACGAGCAGTTAATTTTATACGCGCTGTTTAAAAGTATTTTTTTCACAGTCAAACGGGTTTAAATGGCCCTGCATATCAACAAAGCACACACTAGGCATCTCCAGCCCCGCCCCAGCCTTTTGTTTGCTATAGCGTTCAGCTGTGTAAGAAATAAATAATAATAATAATAATAGTCGTACATACCGATCGATCATCTCCAGATCACTCGTTTTATCACCAAACTCCTCAATAATGCGATCCAAGTCATTATTTTATTACTATAACATCTGAAAAAAGCTCTGCAAATGTCCATGATAGTCTCAGTGCGCTGACGCACTTAGCCAGCTTGTTTACTATGGACGCCCATTATCTGATACCTGATACCATGTATGACTATTCATGAGATACGCTTTTTTTTTTTTCCCCCCGACTTGTCTCGGCTCCTGTCGCTACCACTCGGCAATTGAATGGTTTTCTCGGCTTTTTCCGGAGAAAAAACGACTAAACACCCGTTTATTGTGTTGCTATAATGATGTCGGACCCAGTCCGACAATGGACCGCAAAGGGTTAAGCCTTCATTTGTGCAAAACTTGGTATGAACGTTCAACGAATTAGGAAAGCGAGTCAAAGGCTAACTGCATAACTTTGTTGTATTAATTGGCCATGTCTCTCTCTCTCTCAAAACAGTGTTCTCCGACCCCCCCCATTTATCATCCTACCCCACAACTTCCAAGTGAAAAAAAATATTAAAGAAATTTGTAGAAAATTAATTACAAATAAAAACTGAAATAGCTTGGTTGGATAAGTGTCCACCCCCCCTTTGTAATAGCAATCCTAAATTAGCGCAGGTGTAACCAATCGCCTTCAAAATCACACACCAAGTTAAGTGACCTCCACCTGTGTTATATTGTAGTGATTCACATGATTTCAGGATAAATTCAGCAGTTCCTGTAGGTTCCCTCTGCTGAGTAGTGCATTTCAAAGCAAAGACTCAACCATGAGCACCAAGGCGCTTTCAAAAGAACTCCGGGACAAAGTTGTTGTCCACAGATGGAGCAAAGTACAGAGAAGTCCTTGAGGATAACCTGCTGCCTTCTGCAAGAAAGCTGAAACTGGGACAGAAGTTCACCTTTCAGCATGACAACAACCCAAAGCACACAGCCAAAGCTACACTGGAGTGGCTAAGGAACAAAAAGGTATATGTCCTTGAGTGGCCCAGTCAGAGCCCCAACCTAAATCCAATCGAAAATTTGTGGCATGACTTAAGATTTCTGTCCATCAACGCTCCCCAAGGAACTTGACAGAGATTGAACAGTTTTATAAAGAAGAATGGTCAAATAGAGACCTATCCCAACACTCACAGCTGTAACTGCTGCCAAAGGTGCTTCCACCAAGTATTAACTCAGGGGGGTGGAGACTTATGATCTTTAATATATAATTTCTCTCAATAAAAAACTTTTCCCCCTTAACAGTGTGGAGTATGGTGTGTAGATAAGTGGAAAAAAATTCTCATTTAAATGCATGAAATTCTCAAGGGGGGTGTAGACTTTCGAGAGAGAGAGAGAGAGAGAGAGAGAGAGAGAGAGAGAATCTATCTATCTATCTATTAGGGATGGTAGGAAGCCTTGGTGTGGACGGAGATACTCACAGAGCCCTTCTCGATGACTCGGTTCAGCATGACCACTCCATGGCTCTTCTGCTCCCAAACCATCTCCCAGAAGTGACCGCAGGTGTTGGGCAGAGGACCCTTAATGAAAAACAATGGAAAGCGATCAGCTTACTAGCCACAAAGGATTTTATGAAAGGTACAGTGAAATGAATATGATACTCTTAGGTTAAATGAAGCTCTCTGTTTCTATGCCTTATTCTCGGTTATCTGTTTACACTTCCTGGGTTACCTCAGCAGTGTCTTCTGGGTAATGTTACTGACTGAAAGCATGTCAGCCAATAGGGGAAGCAGCTGGTTTGGTTATGACAGGAAAGATAAATGTTATGGGTGGGGACAAATCCACCTTTCATGTACCAAGGAAGTGCAATGCTACCTGAAAACATTGATTGCAAACAATTTCTTTAATCCAGAGTAGTAACAGATATTTATCAGAACATCTTTAAAGCTGCACCCATATATAAACTATAGAAGTTATTTATTATTATTATTATTATTATTAGTTTATTTAGCAGACGCCTTTTTCCAAGGCGACTTACAGAGGCTAGGGTGTGTGAACTATGCATCAGCTGCAGAGTCACTTACAACTACGTCTCACCCGAAAGACGGAGCACAAGGAGGTTAAGTGACTTGCTCAGGGTCACACAATGAGTCAGTGGCTGAGGTGGGATTTGAACCGGGGACCTCCTGGTTACAAACCCTTTTCTTTAACCACCAGACCACACAGCCTCCATAAATCTTACCTGTTGCACAACAGGTAAGATTTATGGAACTACTTTGTTAACTACAAATCACCAATTCATCTGTGGAATAACTCCCTGTCACAAAGACGCCCGGAGTGGGTGGCGTCAGACCAGAAGCAGGAAATAAAACGACAGAGAGGTGTGGTTTGGTGGAGCTGAGCGAATGGTATTTAATAAACAGAACAGAAAATAAAAAGGTTGTACAAACAAACACAAACACGGCACACGTCGCCAAAACAGACAAACAAAACAGACTAGACAGACAAACACGGTGAGCAGATACTTTAACTACTCTTTTTAATTTTAACTATGCTTTTTATCTTTACCTCCGTCTCCAATCCCGTTCTCCACTCACCGAACACCCAACCCCGAGTGAATGAAACGTGCATCTATTTATACTGTTGTGCTGGGATTCAATTACTAATTAATTATTCACTTGAATCCCAGCACGTGAATTAATTATGTGCAACCTTGTGTGCGCATATTACTTACTTTAAATGCACGTGCAGTGATGTGCAATCCCGTGCCTAAATACAATTATACATTTTTAAATATACGTGAAACACAGACCCGTTCATATCCCGTGTACCAATGACTATACACCAACATTAACACACGCACCATACAACACATAACACACAAATGCCCACAGGGGCGGGGCACATTGCCACATATACCCCCCCTTGTGCGCAGCACACATGGCCTCAATGGCCACCTCCCCCCTTAAAAACCCAGCAGTCCAGGACAAAGTCCGGGCTGGGAAGGGAGGCTTCAGTGGGCCCATGGCTGGCAATGCTGTCAGCACCCCTGCCGGTAGTGGCACGGCTGACCCAAGCGGGAGGATGCTGGTCCACTCCTGCAGCGAAATGCACCGACTCCTCCCGCTTGGGCTGTGGACGCTCAGGCTCCTCCCGCTTGGGCTGTGGACGCTCAGGCTCCTCCCGCTTGGGCTGTGGACGCTCAGGCTCCTCCCGCTTGGGCTGTGGACGCTCAGGCTCCTCCCGCTTGGGCTGTGGACGCTCAGGCTCCTCCCGCTTGGGCTGTGGACGCTCAGGCTCCTCCCGCTTGGGCTGTGGACGCTCAGGCTCTTCCCGCTTGGGCTGTGGACGCTCAGGCTCCTCCCATTCAGGTACTGGAGATGGGCAGCGACTGCTCCTCTCCCTCTTGCTCAATGGAAGGCATCCCTCCCATGTCTGCAGCTAGGTACCCCAGCACCACCATGGCAACGTCACGAACTGATGCCGGGTTGTGCTGTTGCTCCCAGTCCTCCCATTGTTCCCCATCTCGCATCCGCAGCGTGTTAATAACCCAGGGGAGGTCACTGGCGAAGTTCCCCTCGGGGTGCACCAGCCAGTCCCATATTTCCCGGGACGGTGGGGAACCCGGGGCAGTGGGGGTAGAGGGGTGGCTACTGATGCTTGGGGTGACAGCTGCTCCTTTCCCTGAGCCCGCGTATATGGGCACCCTGCCCCGTTGTGGCTGCCCTCCTCCCAGCCGGGCATGCAGGGTGAGTGCTGCAGCTGTTGTTGCTGCTGCTGCTTCCTGCAGCTCTTTCTCCCCATCCTCGCTTTACTATTTATTTATTTATTTTTTATTTTTTTTGTAATCCAACACTTTTTCCCGGTTTTTTTTTTTCCCCCACACACAAACACCTCTCCTGGTCTGATGCTTGGAGGCGCTGTTATCCCACGCAGGACACCACGTGTCACAAAGACAACCGGAGTGGGTGGCGTCAGACCAGAAGCAGGAAAAAAAACGACAGAGAGGTGTGGTTTGGTGGAGCTGAGCGAATGGTATTTAATAAACAGCACAGAAAATAAAAAGGTTGTACAAACAAACACAAACACAGGACACGGCACACGTCGCCAAAACAAAAAGACAAACAAAACGGACTAGACAGACAAACACGGTGAGCAGATACTTTAACTACTCTTTTTAATTTTAACTATGCTTTTTATCTTTACCTCCGTCTCCAATCCTGTTCTCCACTCACCGAACACCCAACCCCGAGTGAATGAAACGTGCATCTATTTATACTGTTGTGCTGGGATTCAATTACTAATTAATTATTCACTTGAATCCCAGCACGTGAATTAATTATGTGCAACCTTGTGCGCGCATATTACTTACTTTAAATGCACGTGCAGTGATGTGCAATCCCGTGCCTAAATACAATTATACATTTTTAAATACACGTGAAACACAGACCCGTTTATATCCCGTGTACCAATGACTATACACCAACATTAACACACGCACCATACAACACATAACACACAAATGCCCACAGGGGCGGGGCACATTGCCACACTCCCTCAAAAACGAGTCGGATTCTATAGGATTCTTACTGGTGCTGACCTGTGTGAGAATGTAGCTGCGCTTGGCCTCCTCCATGGAAATCAGGCTGGCGTTGATGTAGTCATTGGTTCCCAGTTGCAGGTGGATTCGACTGTGGTCGACTAGAGAAGAGAGACCATGTCAGTGCACCACACAGTCACATACACAGAGGTGCCCAAACACAAAGGCACTGAAACAAGCATGTCAGTAACACACATACCTGGGGTGTATGCCCTCCCCTTATTTGTTTATTTAGCAGACGCCTTTATCCAAGGTGACTTACAGAGACAAGGGTGGGTGAACTATGCATCAGCTGCAGAGTCACTTACAACTACGTCGCACAAGGAGGTTAAGTGACTTGCTCAGGGTCACACAATGAGTCAGTGGCTAAGGTGGGATTTGAACCTGCTGGTTACCAGCTAAGGTGGGATTCGGGACCTGCTGGTTACCAGCCCTTTTCTTTAACCACTGGACCACACAGCCTCCTACCCCCGTCCAACCCCCCACCCCTGTCCAACCCCCCATCCCCCCATCCAACCCCCTATCCCCCATCCCCCCATCCCCCCATCCAACCCCCTAACCCCAGCCCGCACTCACAGGGGCTGACGTCTCTGTAACGGTTCCTGGCTTTGTTCTCTGGGAGTTTGGAGATTTTACAGGGCAGCTCGCTGGACTGCTGGCGGATCTCCTGCACAGAGAGAGAGAGAGGAGTCAATTTTCAGGTACAAGGCTTTGAATCCTGATCAAAACCTTCAGAGCTCTACGGTGTGACCAAAGAAAATCTGTTGGTGCGACCATCAGTTTAGTTTTAGGCGTGACCAATCCTTTCAAAAACTGATTAGAAATGTTAATGGTATCATCTACAAATCTGAGAAACAAAGGTTTTATCACTGTGTCCCTGGGATTGTAGTCCATTGTATCATTATTTATATTGCTGGCAAGGCTCTAAAAACTACAAGTCCAAAACACCCCTTTTACTGGTAAGTGCATGCAACAACATGCACTTTGATCAGTGTTATTATTTATTTCTTAGCAGACGCCCTTATCCAGGGCAACTTACAATTGTTACAAGATATCACATTATTTTTACATACAATTACATTATTTTTTACACATTTATTTATTTTTTATTTACTTATTTTTACATACAATTACCCATTTATATAGTTGGGTTTTTACTGGAGCAATCTAGGTAAAGTACCTTGCTCAAGGGTACAGCAGCAGTGTCCCCCACCTGGGATTGAACTCACGACCCTCCGGTCAAGACTCCAGAGCCCTGACCACTACTCCACACTGCTGCCTGAGTGTTCAGTCCTCATGGTTTTAAACCTTGAGATACTGTGGGGGAGAATGCTGTGAGAGGTGAGCAGTGTGAGGGAGAATGCTGTAAGAGGAGAGCAGTGTGTGAGGGAGAATGCTGTTAGGAGAGCAGTGTGTGAGGGAGAATGCTGTTAGGAGAGCAGTGTGTGAGGGAGAATGCTGTTAGGAGAGCAGTGTGTGAGGGAGAATGCTGTGAGAGGAGAGCAATGTGAGAGGAGAGCAGTGTGCGAGGGAGAATGCTGTGAAGAGAGCGCAGTGTGCGAGGGAGAATGCTGTGAAGAGAGCGCAGTGTGCGAGGGAGAATGCTGTGAAGAGAGAGCAGTGTGCGAGGGAGAATGCTGTGAAGAGAGCAGTGTGTGAGGGGGAATGCTGTGAGAAGACAGCAGTGTCAGAGGAGAGCAGTGTGCGAGGGAGAATGCTGTGAGGAGAGCAGTGTGTGAGGGAGACTGCTGTGAGAGGAGAGCAGTGTGAGGGAGACTGCTGTGAGAGGAGAGCAGTGTGCGAGGGAGAATGCTGTGAGGAGAGAGCACTGTGCGAGGGAGAATGCTGTGAAGAGAGAGCACTGTGCGAGGGAGAATGCTGTGAAGAGAGAGCACTGTGCGAGGGAGAATGCTGTGAAGAGAACACTGTGCGAGGGAGAATGCGGTGAGAGGAGAGCAGTGTGTGAGGAGAGCAGTGTGTGATGGAGAATGCTGTGAGGAAAGCACTGTGCGAGGGAGAAAGCTGTGAAGAGAGAGCACTGTGCAAGGGAGAATGCTGTGAAGAGAGCAGTGTGCGAGGGAGAATGCTGTGAGAAGAGAGCAGTGTGAGAGGAGAGCAGTGTGCGAGGGAGGATGCTGTGAAGAGAGAGCACTGTGCGAGGGAGAATGCTGTGAAGAGAGAGCACTGTGCGAGGGAGAATGCTGTGAAGAGAGAGCACTGTGCGAGGGAGAATGCTGTGAGGAGAGCAGTGTGCGAGGGAGAATGCTGTGAGGAGAGCAGTGTGCGAGGGAGAATGCTGTGAGAGGAGAGCAGTGTGCGAGGGAGAATGCTGTGAAGAGAGAGCACTGTGCAAGGGAGAATGCTGTGAAGAGAGAGCACTGTGCAAGGGAGAATGCTGTGAGGAGAGCAGTGTGTGAGGGAGAATGCGGTGAGAGGAGAGCAGTGTGTGAGGGAGAATGCGGTGAGAGGAGAGCAGTGTGAGAGGAGAGCAGTGTGCAAGGGAGAATGCTGTGAAGAGAGAGCACTGTGCAAGGGAGAATGCTGTGAAGAGAGAGCACTGTGCAAGGGAGAATGCTGTGAGGAGAGCAGTGTGTGAGGGAGAATGCGGTGAGAGGAGAGCAGTGTGTGAGGAGAGCAGTGTGTGATGGAGAATGCTGTGAGGAAAGCAGTGTGTGAGGGAGAATGCTGTGAGGAGAGCAGTGTGTGAGGGAGAATGCGGTGAGAGGAGAGCAGTGTGTGAGGAGAGCAGTGTGTGATGGAGAATGCTGTGAGGAAAGCAGTGTGTGATGGAGAATGCTGTGAGGAGAGCAGTGTGTGAGGGAGAATGCTGTGAAGAGAGAGCACTGTGCGAGGGAGAATGCTGTGAAGAGAGAGCACTGTGCGAGGGAGAATGCTGTGAAGAGAGAGCACTGTGCAAGGGAGAATGCTGTGAAGAGAGAGCACTGTGCGAGGGAGAATGCTGTGAAGAGAGAGCACTGTGCAAGGGAGAATGCTGTGAGGAGAGCAGTGTGTGAGGGAGAATGCGGTGAGAGGAGAGCAGTGTGTGAGGAGAGCAGTGTGTGATGGAGAATGCTGTGAGGAAAGCAGTGTGTGATGGAGAATGCTGTGAGGAGAGCAGTGTGTGAGGGAGAATGCTGTGAAGAGAGAGCACTGTGCGAGGGAGAATGCTGTGAAGAGAGAGCACTGTGCGAGGGAGAATGCTGTGAAGAGAGAGCACTGTGCAAGGGAGAATGCTGTGAAGAGAGAGCACTGTGCGAGGGAGAATGCTGTGAAGAGAGAGCACTGTGCGAGGGAGAATGCTGTGAAGAGAGAGCACTGTGCAAGGGAGAATGCGGTGAGAGGAGAGCAGTGTGTGAGGGAGAATGCGGTGAGAGGAGAGCAGTGTGTGAGGAGAGCAGTGTGTGAGGGAGAATGCTGTTAGAGGAGAGCAGTGTGAGAGGAGAGCAGTGTGTGAGGAGAGCAGTGTGTGAGGGAGAATGCTGTTAGAGGAGAGCAGTGTGAGAGGAGAGCAGTGTGTGAGGAGAGCAGTGTGTGAGGGAGAATGCTGTTAGAGGAGAGCAGTGTGAGAGGAGAGCAGTGTGTGAGGAGAGCAGTGTGTGAGGGAGAATGCTGTTAGAGGAGAGCAGTGTGAGAGGAGAGCAGTGTGTGAGGAGAGCAGTGTGTGAGGGAGAATGCTGTTAGAGGAGAGCAGTGTGAGAGGAGAGCAGTGTGTGAGGAGAGCAGTGTGTGAGGGAGAATGCTGTTAGAGGAGAGCAGTGTGAGAGGAGAGCAGTGTGTGAGGAGAGCAGTGTGTGAGGGAGAATGCTGTTAGAGGAGAGCAGTGTGAGAGGAGAGCAGTGTGTGAGGAGAGCAGTGTGTGAGGGAGAATGCTGTTAGAGGAGAGCAGTGTGAGAGGAGAGCAGTGTGTGAGGAGAGCAGTGTGTGAGGGAGAATGCTGTTAGAGGAGAGCAGTGTGTGGGGGACTTCAGAGGAAGTGTGATGCCACCTCACAAGAAATCTGCTAACATTTGGTACGGGCATCCTTAACCTATTAAGGCTACTTTGTACATTTTAGGAGCATTTTTAACTGGCATCTACTTGTTATTTTAATTCTCTTTAAAATAGATTGTTATGATAACTTACTCTAATATTGTTAAAACGCACAAGTTAAGTTTAAATGTAATGCATCAAATGACATAAATACAGCTTGTCAGAAGAGGAAAGACACGAGTCTGTACAAATATATAAAATGACCATACTATGTACTTCCTTGTTAATGTTGTGTTCCGTGTTTGTTTTGTTTCAGCCATCGTGCCCTTTTGTTTGTTATATAGAGGTATTCTTTATTGTTGTTTTGTTGAATATAAACCCTGCGCGCCGTAGCATCTCCGGTCCACCCACCATTCCTTGTTTTGGTTTGTGTTTCTGGTCTGACGTCACCCCTGCAGCCATCTGGATCACAAGCCTGAACAACGTGTTGCTTCTTTAAACTACAGTAAAGACATGAGTACTATACTGCAGCCTATGCACCGCATGGGCAAAAATAAGCAGGCGCTCAGCACCCTAGTGTATATATATCTGTTCCCATGGCGTTGCTATTGTACAAAAGTGTAGTTGCATAAATAGAAGAGAGTTTAAATGGAAGGATAGTCAGTTTATTTTATTAAAATGTCTGCATACAAGCAGCTATGCAAAACTCAGTACGTTCCTAATAGTATTTATTTTTTTTAAGCTAGTTTGATTCTCTTAAATGGTAGATTCGCCACACAAGAAAAGAAAACAAATGCTTCCAGGTAACGTTAGCAGTTTTGTTTCGTTATATTAATACAGTACATTTCGTGGCACTTATGAAAGTAAACGTTCTTGAATGAAATGTTTAAAGAAGAAAAATATTATAGGAAGACTACGTAATTTATGACTATACAAATTACAATAGGTGTATTTTTATATTTACGTTTGTTCTGGGCATACTGTGACTTATACTGGCGATTGTTATGCTGCTCAAGTATACATTTGATAAAATTACAAGAATTTTTTATATTATATTTATTCAGTCGATAATCACAATTGTCGTGATAATTTACAGACAATAATCGATAGCTGAAAATGTCATTATGGTCCTTAGTAATTCTGATTTGTTTATTTTATCCAAGCCGACTTACGGAGACTAAGTGGTAGTCACTGGAAAGATGTTCATGTTGCAACTCTATTTAAACAATTCCTCAAAGAAACACAAGCTTTCCAGACACAGCCCCCATCACAGCTGTCAATACAAACCCTGAGCCAGCAGACATGAGGGCGCACCAGGGATCAGTCACTCAATCAGAACGAAGAACACAGCAGTAATCTGCATCTGCTTAGAGCTGCATTATCCATTGTGATGAAGTTGGAAGTGACTTCCCATACTGAGCCCATTCCATACGGACGGTATATGGGAATCTGTCTGCCTCTTTGTATATAGCTGGATAACCGCTTAATAAATTGGAATGAAGTTGGTATTTTTTTAGCATAAGTTATTAGGCGTATCAGATTGTGGGATCATATGGAGGAGTCTATCTCGCACTTACATTTTCACTTTTTAAAAAAAAATTTAACTTAGAGTGACCAATTACTATTTTTATTTATTTTCCCCCAATCTGGAATGTCTAATTATATTTTTTCTCCTCACCGCAGCAAGTCCCCACAGCACAGATGTTCCGAGATCCTCCGATCTCACAAGCCTAAAGCCAGAATCGCTTTTACGTCGAGTAATTCAGAGCAGGAGGTGGACAGGCTACCGATCCTGGAGATCAGAGACCAGCCCTGCCTCTTATCCACTCTTAATGTGCTTGGTGTCTGGCCAGTAGGGTTCGCTGTAGCACAATGAGGAGAAGCAATCTACATCAGCAGTCTACATCATGACCAGGACAGACCCAGTGCATTACAATGTACACACCTGGAATACTAAAGAAACGACACACACAAACATTAAAAAGAAAACAAACTTCATGCCTTTCTCATTAACAGAATTGTGGCTAGCGCTACCTTGCCATTAACATCTCTGCAAAGTCTTGATGTCTTTCTCAATAATAGAATTGTGTATTTCAAGGAACATCGGTTTGTTTTTTGACAACTGAAATGCCTCAAGTACCCTCTGCAATTTCCTGTCAAACACCACCAGGGCAGAAACCACAGCGACAACATCGTGGTCTTTGCTTGCTAATAATAAACTGCAGCAAACCAGCAACTTCACAGGTACTGTATGTGATCAAATGTGTTTTTAGAATATCATCTTCCAGTAGCTGAGAATGATTTGCACACTTTCATAAAATCATCTTCTCGACTATATCAGGGCTCTCCAAAACTGAGGTTCCAGGACCAGGACTCTCAACTAAACAAACTGAAGCTCCCAGAGGAGACTTTGAACATAAGAACATAGAACATAAGAAAGTTTACAAACGAGAGGAGGCCATTCGGTCCATCTTGCTCGTTTGGTTGTTAGTAGCTTATTGACCCCAGAATCTCATCAAGCAGCTTCTTGAAGGATCCCATTGGTGTCAGCTTCAACAACATTACTGGGGAGTTGGTTCCAGACCCTCACAATTCTCTGTGTAAAAAAGTGCCTCCTATTTTCTGTTCTGAATGCCCCTTTATCTAATCTCCATTTGTGACCCCTGGTCCTTGTTTCTTTTTTCAGGTCAAAAAAGTCCCCAGGGTCGACACTGTCTATACCCTTTAGGATTTTGTATGCTTGAATCAGATCAATTGCGTAGTCTTCATTGATCAAGACTGAATAGATTCAATTCATTTAGCCTGTCTGCATACGACATGCCTTTTAAACCAAGGATAATTCTGGTTGCTCTTCTTTGCACTCTTTCTAGAGCAGCAATATCCTTTTTGTAACGAGGTGACCAGAACTGAACACAATATTCTAGGTGAGGTCTTACTAATGCATTGTAGAGTTTTAACATTACTTCCCTTGATTTAAATTCAACACTTCTCACAATATATCCGAGCATCTTGCTGGCCTTTTTTATAGCTTCCCCACATTGTCTAGATGAAGACATTTCTGAGTCAACAAACTCCTAGGTCTTTCATAGTTCCCTTCTTCAATTTCACTATCTCCCATATGATTTATAATGCACATTTTTATTGCCTGCGTGCAATACTTTACACTTTTCTCTATTAATTGTCATTTGCCATGTGTCTGCCCAGTTCTGAATGCTGTCTAGATCATTTTGAATGACCTTTGCTGCAGCAACAGTGTTTGCCACTCCTATTTTTGTGTTGTCTGCAAATTTAACAAGTTTGCTTACTATACCAGAATCTAAGTCATTAATGTAGATTAGGAATAGCAGAGGACCTAATACTGATCCCTGTGGTACTCCACTGGTTACCTCACTCCATTTTGAGGTTTCTCCTCTAATCAGTACTTTCTGTTTTCTACATGTTAACCACTCCCTAATCCATGTGCATGCATTTCCTTGAATCCCGTTCAGTTCAGTTTAAGAATTAATCTTTTATGCGGGACTTTGTCAAAAGCTTTCTGGAAATCTAAATAGACCATGTCATATGCTTTGCAATTATCCATTGTCGATGTTGCATCCTCAAAAAAATCAAAGCAGGTTAGTTAGACACGATCTCCCTTTTCTAAAACCATGCTGACTGTCTCCCAGGACACTGTTACCATATAGGTAATTTTCCATTTTGGATCTTATTATAGTTTCCATAAGTTTACATATAATAGAAGTCAGGCTTATTGGTTTGTAGTTACCTGGTTCGGGTTTGTCTCCCTTTTTGTGGATCGGTATTACGTTTTCAATTCTCCAGTCTGTCGGTACAACCCCTGTGTCAAGAGACTGTTGCATGATCTTGGTTAGCGGTTTGTAAATAACGCATCTCTATAGCTGACCTTATTACGAAAACATATTGGCATTTTTTAATTCTTGGTGACTAAAACGTACAGTACTGAGGCTAATTTAAAAATATGAATAAAACGCTTACCAAGTATGTGATGGATGTCCCTGCTTGTTAGTTACCACACAAATAACTGATGATCTACAGGGAAATTGGAGAGAGCTTCAGTCGCAAGACATTTTTGGCATTTTTAATCCCGGACGGTATTTCGTCTTGATCGCCCTTTGCTAGTAATGTATTAGTATTGAGCCAACAATCCATATTTTTCCACTGGATTAAAAACCTAAAAACTCTCTCATACCAGACGTAACGGCTTGTAAAATTAGACCGCATAGCAATACTTCAGTTTCTGATTGGCGATACATTCTGTATTTTGAAATGAACCAATAGTACTTAAGTTACAATAAACTTTAAATAGGGTCACTGAAACAAATAAATATCGATTTGCAGGCACGAACGCACACAGGAAATAAAACGAGTTAAGACTAGGCTTTTAGTTTTTTTAAATATGTATTTTTTTTTATCCCAAAGACAGACTGCAGTAACCACCCAACTGTTTATATGACATTTAAACAACAGGGCTTATTTAAAACGTACATATTTAATATGTAGATTAGTCATGTGTGCACTGAACGCCCTGTCACAGCACATCAGTCTGGTGTTAGCGATTAAACGTTGATTACATGACAAAAGTTTGCAGCAGATTGGCAAGTAATGTTGTTGAAGCAGACACCCTGGGATCCTTCAAGAAGCTGCTTGAGATTCTGAGATCAATAAGCTACTAACAACCAAACGAGCAAGACGGGCTGAATGGCCTCCTCTCGTTTGTAAACTTTATGTTCTTAAGTGGTACTAAATAAAATGCGTTGTCTGCCATTTCAGAATTCTTCTCATGTACCCCAGTTTGAAAACCGCTGCATTAGAAGAAACCACATTACCAACAGATACAGTTTAATAGTAGTGTTTAAATGCCATTGTCCTGACTGGTAAATTCTTACCTTCCAGCTGCCCCTTTATTTTGACAATTTCCATATAAAAAATTGCATTTTTGTTCTTTACATTTTTCATTCTTAGCCCACAAGTAAATATTTTGGACAGTTTTCAAAACATTTTTTGGTTTATTTTTACAACACACGTTGATGCTGTGGATATATATGATCAACGTGTATATCTGCTTCAGGTACTGTATTGCATTTTTTTCAAGGTTAAACGGTGGCCCGTGTTACACAGAACACTAAAAATAAAAATGTCAAATATACAATATACATTTCGTTGGTTTTGTGGATTTCTATATTTTAATACTGCACACGATACGGTTTTGAAAATGCTACTTCCCAAAACCGTGACTGCACGTGAACTGTGTTACATAATAAATTTCCTTTATTCTGATTCCAGTGGTGTTTTCTCAATGGAAGGTGTATTGTAGGCATATATACAGTGCTGTATAAAATCACATACATTGTGTAATATATATATATATATATATATATATATATATATATATATATATATATATATATATAAAAATATGTGAAATTTAAAATTCCACATATTTTATAACATTACCATAGGCTATGTTTTTTTTTTCTCTTTAAATCAATGGTGCAGTTTTCGTTTCACAAATCTACTGCACTTAGTCTATAAACTGTATTGCAGTACGCAGAAGTTCAAATTTCTCCCATCAGACAGATATTTTGTCTAGCAAATAGATCAGCGGATGAATTTAAAAGTATTTTTAAGCACAACTATAATAGCTTGTATTTCAACAGTCAGTGCCGAAGCAGAAGTAATGGTCGGGTATAACAGGGATACAAGGTTAAATTTGCGCCGGGCCATGTTGTTAACAAGCCTGACATTGACGTCCAGGCTTTACTGTGAAACTGACTGTAACCAGGGAGGGTGTGACTGCATTCTACTGGACTGGAGAATAATGGCACAGGGGTTTAATTATGAAAATGCAAGTGTAAACAAATAAGCCTGACTTCTACTATATGTAAACGTATGGAAACTATAATAAGATCCAAAATGGAAAATTACCTATATGGTAACAATATCCTGGGAGACAGTCAGCATGGTTTTAGGAAAACTAACCTGCATGACTTTTTTTTTGAGGATGCAACATTGACAATGGATAATTGCAGAGCATATGACATGGTTTATTTAGATTTCCAGAAAGCTTTTGACAAAGTCCCACATAAAAGATGAATTCTCAAACTGAACTGAACGGGATTCAAGGAAATGCATGCACATGGATTAGGGAGTGGTTAACATGTAGAAAACAGAAAGTACCGATTGGAGGAGAAACCTCAAAATGGAGTGAGGTAACCAGTGGTGTACCACAGGGATCAGTATTAGGTCCTCTGCTATTCCTAATCTACATTAATGGATTTGGATTCTGGTATAGGAAGCAAACTTGTTAAATTTGAAGAAGAGCGACCAGAATTATCCCGGGTTTAAAAAGGCATGTCGTATTATTATTATTATTATTATTATTATTTGTTTATTTAGCAGACGCCTTTATCCAAGGCGACTTACAGAGATTAGGATGTGTGAACTATGCATCAGCTGCAGAGTCACTTACAACTACGTCTCACCCGAAAGACGGAGCACAAAGAGGTTAAGTGACTTGCTCAGGGTCACACAATGAGTCAGTGGCTGAGGTGGGATTTGAACCGGGGACCTCCTGGTTACAAGCCCTTCTCTTTAACCACTGGACCACACAGCCTCGCTCGTATGCAGACAGGCTAAAATAATTGAATCTATTCAGTCTTGAACAAAGAAGACTAAGCGGTGATCTGATTCAAGCATTCAAAATTCTAAAAGGTATAGACAATGTCGACCCTGGGGACTTTTTTGACCTGAAAAAAGAAACAAGGACCAGGGGTCACAAATGGAGATTAGATAAAGGGGCATTCAGAACAGAAAATAAGGAGGCACTTTTTTTACACAGAATTGCGAGGGTCTGGAACCAACTCCCCAGTAATGTTGTTGAAGCTGACACCCTGGGATCCTTCAAGAAGCTGCTTGATGAGATTCTGGGATCAATAAGCTACTAACAACCAAAACGAGCAAGATGGGCCGAATGGCCTCCTCTCATTTGTAAACTTTATGTTCTTCTTATGTTCTTAAGTAAAATAGACAGGCCTGTCGTCAGACATGTCATGTTAATACAAAATGCATTAAATTTACTGTGTATTGGTATTGCATCTGGTCTGGGAAGGGGGACACACGGGCACATTACGAGAAATTCAGCGGGACTTTTTTTATTTCAGGGGGCACTGGAGCAATGGGGTGGCCTAGAGCGAACACTGGGGAGCTGTAATGGATCATTCGCTCTCTTTTGAATGCACTGGTGAAGGAGCTGTAATGGATCGTCAGGATTTACTGGTACTTCTGCTGAGGCATACTCTGTCAACAGAGCCCGAGGTTTGCGGCTGAGCCTCTCTCTGCAGGGAGGTTAAATGCTTGTATCGTAGGTGGTTACTACTGTCCCTATGCTGTTCATGCAGCTCAGACTTTTATTGCAAAGTGTGAATTTTACTGTTTTAGTGTCTACTTTGGTAAAACATAGTACTACGTTGGCAAATTATATTTGTTGCAATACAAGACAGATTATATGATTAATAAGTTTCCAATCGATTATTCGAATAAACAATTACAGGCACCCATCCATGCTACGGGCCTCTGAAGGACACAGGCCAGCCTTGCATAGAGGTGTGCTGATTCATCAGTTCACATGCTGGACCGTGATATTGTTCTTGATACGATTATCGATAGTGTGTTATTTATTGAAGTAAAACTGGATGTGTTAATAAACATGACCATGCACTAATTCATGTCTACACGGATGATTAGAGAACAGTATTTCTTGGCATACACTCTAGCAGCCTCGCATACCAATCACTGTGTTCAGGGTGTTTTTGTCAAGCCTGCCGGCAGCTCAGCGAAACGGAAGAAGGTGTTGATAATCTCATCACGGCGACTGAAGTTTGAGCTGCTCCAGATGGTTTAAAATCCAGAACATGCAGATCACTTTGTGTTCCTCAAGAAAAAACTCAATAGAAAATATTGATATTCGTTTTAAAAAGAATCTGCCATTAGATAACTGCTTTGTTTTTATTTATTTTTTGTCAGATGATTCAGGACTTTTGTTTCCAAGAACTGTGCACATTTTTATTTTATTATTAGGATTATGAACAGGGCTCCAGAATGCAAATGGTTGCAAATGTGGCAAAAAACAGGTGTAAAAAGTTTTTGCAGGGCTCAGGGCATTAGCACCTGAAACTCAAAAATGCTGCCTCTCCCTTTAAAAGCACGTGTCATTATTCATGAATGCGCTATGACGTCGGTCAGTAGGGGAAAAGAATGAATATCACACGTTTTGATAAACTGAAGCACGAGAAGGACAGTAATAAAATGAATTAACGACGACGACGACAATTTCACTGAATACAAATGCTTGTGAGCACAGATAGGAGAACTGCGAGGGTCTGGAACCAACTCCCCAGTAATGCTGTTGAAGCCGACACCCTGGGATCCTTCAAGAAGCTGCTTGATGAGATTCTGGGATCAATAAGCTACTAAAAAACCAAAACGAGCAAGATGGGCTGAATGGCCTCCTCTCGTTTGTAAACTTTATGTTCTTATATGAACAGCAGCAGAAATCGGGAACCCCGGTTTCATGCATCAGTTGTGATGGTGACCAAACGTGAACGAGCGCTGTGTAAAAATATAGCATTTCATATCGTAAATAGCAGAACCAACTCACTGCAATTTGAACTTGTTTTTACTGAAAAAGAAATAGTAACATGTAATCATAAGAGCTGTCTGTGTTCCATGCTGTCAGACTTCACTAACACTGAGCCTGGGAGCTGCAGTGTGTTATCTCCCATGTTATAACTGGACACAATCAGGAGGTGCAGTGAACAGTTCCAGACAACACTTGTAAAATATAAACATGCAGAGTTCATTGCAGTCATCAGCTCCTTAGATTAACCACTCGGCAGAATGAGGCAACAAACAAGCGAGTACAGACATGAAGTTACTGTTTTAGTGTCACTTCAGTGTCTTAACAAGTTGTTGTATTGTAAGCAGTTGAATATGATGGCACCCAACTTGCTCCTGAAGTGGCACCAGTAAACAGGATTTGGCACCTTTTTTTTTTTTGGCTTATGAGCCATTGGCTCCTAAGGCAAAAACTTTGTCTGGAGCCCCAATTTGTAATTGTTTAAAATACATTTATTTTAAACAGGAAACAAATGCAAAAGAGGTTGTGAAGCTTATTTGACCAAAAGTGCTTTACCAGTTTTATTGGAAATACTTCCACAAGCAAATGATACAATTGTGTGATTGGAATGTTTCATGCTTCATTTACTGTATCTTGACCCTTGTATTGCGATACAGATTGTATGATGAAGACACTGCCGATACCCAGCCCTAGCCCTGCAGGTGTCTGTGTGAGCTCACTATGTACCTGGCCAGTCGGGTCCGCTCTAGCGCAATCAGGAGAAACAGTCCCAGATGGTTTTGCCTCCCTAACTCACAGGAGCACGAGAGCCAATGAAACTGAGCCAATTAAACTATCCCTCTGAAATCCCCAGTGAAGACCGGCGACTTCACACAGCCAGGATTTGAACCTGTGCTCCCCTGACTGTGACTCACCCTGCATACCTATGTATACTGCAGCTAAAGCATACTCAGTTAGACAGTAAAAATGGGGAGCCAACTCCAGGACTGCGATATATCCGAATCCGCAGTATAGCGAGGGGCAATATAACAAGGGGTGGGTGTAGTTTAAAACACCCATGTCAATATCAATCAAGCACAATGTTTGATCAACAGTACTCAGAACCATAGCATATAGGAAAGGTGGGACTACGCACCAACCACACTTTGTAAACTTTGATCTTGCATTCGAAAAGCATGTTTTCAGGACCCTTTCATTCCAGTGTCCTCATTGCTGAAGGGTTAGTCTGGGTAAGATGTTTTCAGGACCCTTTCATTCCAGTGTCCTCATTGCTGAAGGGTTAGTCTGGGTTAGATGTTTTCTTTCTTCGTTTACCAGGTTTCTGGGTCTCTAGGAGGTGTGTAGGAGTCTTAACTTGCTGAAGCTTTTTACACAGAACCCTCCTATTGGCAACATGACAATGCATACCTGCAGATTATTACAGGGAAAAACAACTTAAGTGGATGTTTTGCCCTTTTGAGGAAGCACACTTAAGTTGGCATTAATATGCAAGTGTTTTGTCTTAATATGGCTCTTGGATTATAAGCAGACATAGGACTGGACTTGTTTTAACATTAAAGACTAAATCGGCAGCACATTTCAAATTGGAGATCTCAGTATAATGAAGGAACTGATGTGCATATGAACAGTATAGTAGAGGAACAGAAATGCATTTAAAAGGTGTTAAAGAAGGTGGTATTTTAGCCCTTGATGCCTTTGAGTAAGCACATGAGCTGTTAGTATCACAGTAAAAGTACATTAACAATGGACAGCATGGGAAATAACTTGTGTTGTCAACATGCATGCAATAATGGAAGCATGTCATACAGACGGACGTAGACACCCCAATATGTCCCCTCAATCTAATGCTCTCCAACGAAATAATGTTCATTCCAGCTTTCACCACGTGTACAAATGGTTTTCCAGATGTATTACAAACAAATGTGACACAGATGGGCAAATGTAGAGACAGACAACCACATACATCACCACATTTTAGCCCAACTGCCAAGAACTAAAAGCAATTTAAATGCACTACATAGAACAGAGGATTCCATTCTGAATCGGCGGAAATGCATTTTAACAAAATCTCCCTCTTTCGTGCCCGCAGCTCGGTGTGCAAGCTGAAAAGCTCTGGTCTGAAAACAAGCTGTTTTCTCAGGACTGACTTGTGAACAGCTGATTTACCATTCTGGGGAATAGCAAATTCTGTTTCTTCAAAAATGAACAATTCCTTTTTTTCAGTTTTGTCCCCACTTTTTATCAACTTATTAATTAAACATGGCATTTGGACAAATTAATTTTGATAGTTAAAATAAGGAAATTCATACATTTTACCACAATTCTGAAGGTACCACAATAAGGGCAGCAGTGTGGAGTAGTGGTTAGGGCTCTAGATTCTTGACCGCAGGGTCGTGGGTTCAATCCCTGGTAAGGAACACTGCTGCTGTACCCTTGAGCAAGGTACTTTACCTAGATTGCTCCAGTAAAAACCCAACTGTATAAAATGGGCAACTGTATGTAAATAAATAATAAAATTGTAAGTCGCCCTGGATAAGGGCGTCTGCTAAGAAATAAATAATAATAATAAATAATAATAATTCTCTCCTTTTAGTTTCTGTAATAGCAAGTAAAGCACCTGAAGACACTTTAAACAATGTTTATAAACATCACTTGGCTCAGTGCTGCCATTAAAATAAGCAGCAAAAAGTAATTGTATTACAACACTGTAGTTCAGACTACGAATAAAAGCGTTTTGAAAAGAACTGTACAGTCCAGCCATGTCATGTGAGAGTAATCCTATTTACAGCGCTCCATAAACGATGTTTAACGTTTTACTGACATTACAATAACCAGGATAAAACATGAAACACTTGGGATTAAAAAAGCCATGCTGACAGGCTCGTTGCTACACAGGTTCAGTGCTGTGCATCACCCGATTGCAATTTAAATAGTGCCCCTTTAATGCAAACGCATCACTAATCCTCCCAATTGTTTCTTTGCTAATTTTGCATTGTTGTTATTTGTCAAGTTTAGCAAGAGGTGTGTCTGCAGACAGAATGTGTGGCGTAGTGTAGTGTGGCGTGTCGTAGTGTAGTGTGGCGTGTCGTAGTGTAGTGTAGTGTGGCGTAGTGTAGTGTAGTGTGGCGCAGGGTAGTGTAGTGTAGTGTAGTGTAGTGTAGTGACTGCATCCTCTTTACACAGTAAAGCTATGCATTTCATTTAAGGAATGCATAGCTTGAAAAATAGCTTTGAGCTTGTTTCTTCATCGTCAAATAATATCATTTAATTAAGAAATGCTCATGGATCAACATTGCTAATTATAGCTTTATTAAAAGGCAGACAGAGTAATCAATAATTGAACACAGAGCTCATTTTGCTTGCTTATTTCGGGAGAGCCCTACCCTGAGCGCAGCTCCGCAGGTCTCTGTTCTTCAGCACAGAGAAAGCAGTGCTTTGTATTTGTTATCTTCTTTTTGCTTTCTTGTTCTCTACATGTTACGACTGTCATTGTGATCTTTAATGGTATTGACTCATACATGATCAATCAAATGACAGCAAAACTTGTACAATAGTATCCCCCCATCCTTGTCGGTGCAGCCGCCATGTGGAGTTTCAGTAAAGACATGCGAGTGAAGTCACATGAATTAACTTGGCTGGGTGTAGTGAACCCCCCCCCCACCACATAAAAAACCCCACAAAACACCCTAAAAAAAACCTGCAGAATTTAACAAAATACTGTTCACAAAGCCTGCTTCTGCAATCGGAAATAAGTAGCATTATATGACTTCATAATGGTTGGGGGATGAAAACTGCAGATTTGAACAATGTGTTCCCCTAATCCCCTGCTGGCCATAGAGCTCTGAGAACAGTAATTGACCAGCACAAACTGTATGGTATGAAATATATGTGGAGGGTTGTGGCTGATGATGTATGTATGTATGTGAGTGAGTGAGTGAGTGACTGTGCGTGCGTGCGTGAGAGAGCAAGATTAGGAAATATTTTAGAATTTCTGTACAAAAGAAGCTTCTATAAAAATCCAATCTAGTTATTTCTTACAGTGCTTTAAAAAATATAGAAATGAATCTTCTTCCACAGAAATGAATTGCTGTAATGGAGGAATATGTCAATGATCTTACATTACAGATTGTCATTATAGCTTTAGTTTTATCACAAGACATTGCATGATCTTTGATGGGAGACTACATTTGGGGGCTGATTCGTGAAAGTGATTTACAGTATAATAGTAAATCTCGAAAAACTACTCACTTCTAAATCTTTTGTAGTCATTTTTGTATTACTTTAGTATAAATACATGTTAATTTGGATTCATATGTTTTTTTTTTCTGACTTTATGTGAACGAAAAGACAAAAATTCGCCCGTTTTCTCATTGGAAATAGGTAAATTTCAAAATATCACTGTCCTGGTCACAAAAGCAAAGTTTGTGGGGAATAATAGCCATTTTCTATACTTTTGAGGCATAAGCAATTAGGAAATAACACTTACTACCCAGGAACAAAAATTGTGTTACATAGTGTTATCCGAGTAGGCTATTAAATAAGTGATGTCATATTTAATATAAACTGCTCTACTAAACAACGATCGCTAGCAAACGTGATTGTCAGTAAATGAAATACAAATATTCAAATATCAGCAAGAAGGCGGCACTGTAACTTTTCATCACTGCCTTCCTATAAATTTACCAAACAAGTAACAGCAGCTATTGTCTATCATATCGGTCAAGAGAAATGCAGTCAGCACACACCAATGCAGAGGATCAAAAAGTCTATATACTACTACATAACCAAGTCTAAGATGCTACAGGCATTTGTATTACTTTTATTTTAAACGGTATTGTAAAGATGTTGCCGTCTCCTCGAGTTGATAGTGTTGTAGGGATTTTGGTTTTATGTATTTTGGGTTGTTGTTATAAAAATGAACATAATATGTTTTTGACCTTTTTTTGAAACTGTACCTCTTCTGGTCGGGAGGTTTCAGCTAAAGTACCCTTTACGATTTACGCTCAATGAATGGTACCACAGTTGCAATAAAAGGCAGAATAACCTGGTTAACACATTTCTTTTTTCTCCCGTTTATTTAATATACAATTTTACACAACAGTCTGGGACTGACATATCGCTGAGGCAGAAAATCAAACAGCAGGCTTCATTCTTAAAACTTGGATGCAAAGAATTAAAAGGTAGTATTAAGGAATCTTTCGCTTTCCATTGGGAAAAGTCATTATAAATAAAAACATAGTCTGCACTGTAAATGTTTCACGTTACCATGTACTTCCCACCTCAGCATAATTGTGTGCCGTTTACAATATAAAAAAATAAACCTCAAGATAAAACTATAATTAATACTAACTAAAAATGATCCAAAACACTTTTTGACTTTTGTGTTTTCCTTCTTAAGAAATGTATCAAACACTGAACAGTCAACCAGCCGCTATTACTGTTAATAAAATGCAGCCACGGTAAAACAAAAAACGTCCAAGTATGAGTATTGCAATAACTATTTATGTTTACCAGAGCATTTATACTTAAAAACGCAGAAACAGTGTGCTTCACTGATACGACAAGCTGAAAACATCAAAGCTCATGAGCAGCACAGAGCGCTCTCCAGGCACAAATCGCCAGACGCCTGCTTCACCTATATATCAGAGTGGAAATCCATACAATCGAAATCGCGCATGCGTACACCTGAGAAATGTGGACGTGACAGAGTCTGTGTTTTTTTTTTTTTTCATTAGCCGTTCACTTTGAACTGCTAAACAAAGATTTAAAAAATTCAAGATCATTATTTTCTCTTACTTTCATTTTTATTTGGTCGTCCTGCGTACCCCTATGACCCTTAGAAGTACCCCCAGAGGTACGTGTACCCCCGGTTGAAAACCCCTGTCTTATCTAATAGGATGCCGTCCAAACTGATAAAGGTGAAGAGGGTATTCAGTTGCAGTGGTCACATCCTTACCCCCTGTCGTTCCAGACGGAGTCCAGAACATGTTAATATTTTGGTGCTTCTCCACAGTAATTTGAAATAAAAAAGTAGCATTATTTTGCTGAGCCTGTGTGAGCTGGAGTGAACACTACTTCCAGTTAGGTAGTGCCTGATAGAACTGCAGTACCAGTGTGCTGTATTTGGTTTTAATACTTTAAAGTTATTTTTCTTATTAAAAATGTACTTGACTTGAGATATTTCTTAAATAGCCATTTAAAAACAGATTACAAAAAAATGACATTATACCGTGGTGTATTTGACGGTTACCGTACCGTCAATTTGATACATCCCTATGCAGCACAGTAGCAATTTTATGGTATATATTTAAAAAAAAACAAAAAAAAAAAACACAACATTGACTAATGACTTCCTGTTATGGTGTGTAACGAGGTGACAGTC
This sequence comes from Acipenser ruthenus, assembly GCF_902713425.1. Classification (NCBI taxonomy): domain Eukaryota; kingdom Metazoa; phylum Chordata; class Actinopteri; order Acipenseriformes; family Acipenseridae; genus Acipenser; species Acipenser ruthenus. Next base: position 12,290,510 of record NC_081206.1, on the reverse strand, counting down.
AGAGCTTACCCCCCCCCCCCACACAATCACATTACTCTCTGAAGAACACAGAGGCATTTAGAACACAGGAAACAGCAACTTGCTAGTTATTTTCATAATGGATATTCACTCAGATTGCAAATGGCTGTCAGGTTGTACACAATGACTGACATTCACAAGACAAACTCACAACTTACCACCTAATAGTATTACTGCTCCCTCCTAAGGAAAGACACGGCTTTAAATAATGTTAAATACATTACACATGTTTCTTTTCATTTATCAGTGATTTTAGAAAATTGGGACTTTTGGCTTTTTTTCTTCTTCAATGCAGTGTCTAGTGTTTGGTCCCAAAATGTTTTACTACCCCTAGAGTACATGGAAGTGAAGTTGCCAAGCTCCCACCAAATTTGTGTTGCCATGGCAACAAGATAAACATTGTGGTCCCTCAAGAAATGTCAACTTGGTCACGCAAAAACATTTAAAAAAATATAAATACAAATTATTATTCAAACCATTTTTATAGTGTTTGTGATCTTGTTAATGATGCAAAAAATATTATATTTTTTTTCTATTTTCTGCTTAGAAATGTACACAGTTAAGTGGAGATAAGTACAATACATTGATATTTTTTGTTTGGTTTTGCAATAATATATTTTTCAAGATATATATTTTTTTAAAACTATGCTACTGATGATCTTTAGTATAGTGGATAAACATAACATTGAACAATTTAAAAAAATGTTGAGCAGTTTTATTTTATTTTGCAATTTAATCTTGTGGCAATACTGTGACCAAGTCGACAAGAATAAGAATTGACTAGTGACTAGTATTCTTTGAAATTGTTTAATGATTTTTAAATAAACAATATAGAATTAAAAAACATGAAAATATGTATTTATCAAATAGAATATTTTTAAAATGTAACGGTATGAACAAGTGCAATATGTCAACAAGAAAAATATAACAACCTAATACATATTTATATTTTATCAAAAACAAAACTGTTAACAATAATTACACAATGCAAAAATAATTTAACTAAGTATTATTTAAAATTAACATTAAAATATCATAGGGTATGTGACAGTCTGGCTCGCAGTGGTGAAGTGTGATGACGTCACGGACCAGGAAGTACAGAAACCAAAACAGTGGATGGGCGGGTGAAGCTGAATGCAATTGCATTCAGCGTATTTAATAAACAAACAAATGACTTTAACAAAACACAAAACAAAAGGGCACGAGGGCCAAACAAATAAACAAACAAACAAGTAAGTGTTTTAGCAATTGTTTTTAAATGTTGTTCTTTCTCTCCGCTCCCCGTACTCTCCTCTCTACACTCAACCCCGAGTGCAGAGAGCTGCAGGTTTATATACTCTGGCCGAGGGATTAACTAGTTGTTAATTATCTTATTACCCCTCGGCCAGAGTCTGCACGCGTTTGGTAAGGATGCATGACTGTCAGCTTGTTAAATAATCAGTAGCTGATCAGCCATGCATCATCACAGGGTTTTTAAATATAATAATAAAAGATGCGGCGCTTTTATCCGCGCCGCAAAAAATAACACAAATATTCATAATAGGGGCGGGACACTCCGCCACACATGCCCCCCCTTGTGCGCAGCACACATGGCCTTTTCGGCCACCTCACCCCTTATTCCCTAAAGTCCCGGTTAGCAGTCCTGGCGCAGGAACAGGGGCAGCAACGGGCCAAAGGTGGCGGCCACGGTGGGATGTCCTCCTCCCACCCAAACAACTGTAGCGTCCCAGTGGACCACGCACAGGCCGGTTCCTCTGGCCAGAAAAATTTTGGGGGTGGTCTCCAGACCTGCCCCACCTTCTTCACGGCCGGCAGCTCCCCTCCGTGGGGCTCCAGCCACCCTTTCTCCTGCAGCGAAATTGCTGCGGGGGAAGCTGGTCTCCTGACCTCCCCCACCCCCCTCTTCATGGCTGGCAGCTGCCCTTCACGGGGCTCCAGCCACAGTATTTCCTGCCGCGAAAGTGCGCTGGGGGAGCTGGTCTCCTGACCTCCCCCCCCCCTTTTCCGTGGCCGGCAGCTCCCCTTCATGGTGCTCCAGCCACAATATTTCCTGATGCATGGCAGGACTGGTAGCGACCCCAGGCAAAACAGGACCCTCGGGAGGCGATGGCAGCCGCAGCGGTCCCTCGGGGGGGGGGGGCGACGGCAGCTGCAGCAGCGGACCCTCGGGAGGTGAACTCGGGAGGGGAGCCCCTGGCCATGGAGGCGGCAGCGGGAGCTCCACTTCTCCCTCGTTCCCTGTAACTGGTGGCTCTCCAGGCGATGCGGAGCAACAGGCAGCCCCGGGCGATGCGAGGCAGGCATCCTTGGGCGGTGCGAGGCAGGGCAGGAGCAGTCCTTCCCATGACGGTGGATGTGGAACCAGCAGGTATTCACCCTCTGCTGGTGGAGCTGGGAGCGGCAAGCAGTCCTCCCACGGCGGTTGAGGCGGAACCAGCAGGCATTCACCCTCTGCTGGTAGAGGTGGGAGGGGCAAGCAATCCTCCCACGGCGGTTGAGGCGGAACCAGCAGGCATTCACCCTATGCTGGTGGAGCTGGGAGCGGCAAGCAGTCCTCCCACGGCGGCTGAGGCGGAACCAGAAGGCATTCACCCTCTGCTGGTGGAGGTGGGAGGGGCAAGCAGTCCTCCCACGGCGGTTGAGGCGGAACCAGCAGGCATTCACCCTCTGCTGGTGGAGGTGGCGGAGGCAGAGGCAGCTCCTGCTGCTCTGCTCCTGGCGATGGTGGAGACAGAGGCAGCTCCTGCTGCTCTGCTCCTGGTGGTGGTGGAGACAGAGGCAGCTCCTGCTGCTCTGCTCCTGGTTCTGGAGACGGCAGCAATGGCTCCTCTCCCTCTGGCGCTGGAGAAGGCAGCGATGGCTCCTCTCCCTCTGGCGCTGGAGAAAGCAGCGATGGCTCCTCTCCCTCAGGCACTGGAGAAGGAAGCAATGACTCTTCTCCCTCAGGCGCTGGAGACGGCAGCGATGGCTCCTCTCCCTCTGGCGCTGGAGAAGGCAGCGATGACTCCTCTCCCTCTGGTGCTGGAGACAGCAGCACTGGCTCCTCTCTCTCTGGCGCTGGAAACAGCAGCGGGGCCCCTCCCATATCTGAAGCCAGGTAGTTGAGCACCATGGCTGTGATGTCTGGGAGGGATGCTGGGTGGTGTTTCTGTTCCCAGGCCTCCCAGCGCTCCCCATCTCTGTGAGGTTGATCACAGCAGGGAGGGCGACCATTATATCCCTCTCAGGCTCCGCCAGCCAGTCCCAGATCCCCTCAGAGGAGACAGGATTCTTCCGCCTCGGAGGATGCAGGTCCTCTCTCACCCTTGCTGGATGCTCAGGCTCCTTCCTCTCCTGCCATGGAGGGGGTTGGTCCGGTGCAACGTGCCCGACCTCACCAACCGCGAAGCACCACTCCTCACCCTTCAGGCAGGTGAGGCAGACGTCCAGCGTGGTAAGGACCCGCTGCACCTCCTGCTGCTGATTTCTCCTCCGGCTACTTTTCCCCATTTTTTTTTTTTTCCTCCCTTCACAAAAAAAAAAAACACTTTTTGAAAAAACGAACACAAAAAAAAAAAAAAACTTCCTTTGCTGTTCCTGGTCCGGCTGTTGGAGGCGTTGTTTGTCCCACGCAGGACACCATATGTGACAGTCTGGCTCGCAGTGGTGAAGTGTGATGACGTCACGGACCAGGAAGTACAGAAACCAAAACAGTGGATGGGCGGGTGAAGCTGAATGCAATTGCATTCAGCGTATTTAATAAACAAACAAATGATTTTAACAAAACACAAAACAAAAGGGCACGAGGGCCAAACGAATAAACAAACAAACAAACAAACAAACAAACAAACAAGTAAGTGTCGTGCTGGATAATCCAGCACGTTTTAGCAATTGTTTTTAAATGATGTTCTTTCTCTCCGCTCCCCGTACTCTCCTCTCTACACTCAACCCCGAGTGCAGAGAGCTGCAGGTTTATATACTCTGGCCGAGGGATTAACTAGTTGTTAATTATCTTATTACCCCTCGGCCAGAGTCTGCACACGTTTGGTAAGGATGCATGACTGTCAGCAAGTTAAATAATCAGTAGCTGATCAGCCATGCATCCTCACGGGGTTTTTAAATATAATAATAAAAGACGCGGCGCTTTTATCCGCGCCGCAAAAAATAACACAAATAATAATAGGGGAGGGACACTCCGCCACAAGGTAATAACTTTCATAATGTAATAAAACTGATTAATGTGGGCTCCCGAGTGGCGCATCCAGTAAAGGCGCTCCGTGTGGAGTGCAGGATGTGCCCTATAGTCTGGACGTCGCGAGTTCGAGTCCAGGCTATTACTTTGCCAACCAAGGATGGGAGCTTCCAGGGGGCAGCGCTCAGTTGGCCACACACCGCCCGGGGGGAGGGAGGGTTAGGTCGGCCAGGGTGTCTTCGGCTCACTGCGCTCCAGCGACCCCTGTCGTCTGGCCGGGCGCCTGTGGGCTTGCCTGTAAGCTGCCCGAGAGCTGCGTTGTCCTCCATCGTTGTAGCTCTTGGGTGGCTGCATGGTGAGTCCGCAGTGTGAAAAAAAAAGCGGTCGGCTGACGGCACACGCTTCGGAGGACAGCGTGTGTTCGTCTTCGCCCTCCCGAGTCAGCACAGGGGTGGTAGCGGTGAGCTGAGCCTAAAAATAATTGGCCATTCCAAATTGGGAGAAAATAATAAATAATTGGCAACGACTACATTTTTATAAAAAAATAAATAAAAAAAATGATTAATATATTATTAAATTTCGGGGGGGGGGGGGGGGGGGTTCAGTGTGCATGCCTACAAAACTGCACTGTATCTACATAAAACAAAATACCCCCCCCCCCCCCCCTTAAAAAAAATAATAAAGGCATCAGCTACATGTCTAAATAATAATTATCCATCCATTATCATAACCGCTTAATCCTTTAGAGGGTCGCGGTGAGCCAGAGCCTAACCCGGCAGACACAGGGGCGCAAGGCAGGACTACACCCTAGGCAGGACGCCAGTCCATCGCAGGGCACCACACACACACACAGGGCAATTTAGAGTGACCAATCAACCTTGGACTGTGGAAGAAAACACACACAAACACGGGGAGAACATGCAAACTCCACATACAGACCCCTAGGCCGGATTTGAACCTAGGACCCTGGAGCTGTGAGGCAGAAGCGCTAACCACCACCCCACCCTGCCACCCAAAATAATACTACTACACTACTAATAATAACACTAAAAACTAGAAGGTGCAGGCAACTTGAAGGCTTCCAGGTCTTTACAGCAGAACAAGATACGGTTTGAGACTCGTGAAAATGGAAATCGTACAAACATTTTAATTGAAAAGCATCATTTTATCGTGTGTGTTTTTTGCAGGATAACGTTTAGTATTTTATAAATGTCAATTTAGTATTCCTTTTGATAACTACTTGCGATTCGTTGTGGGAGTGCAATTCGCGCTGTGGAACTTTCAGTTGCATATTTGAAATACCCCGGCTGTCAATTTTCTGTACACCTCGAGATTATAGTAATTTGATGAAAAAAAAAAATTCAAATAATAATATAAAAAATGTCAATTTTACACTGTTAAATAAACTGGGCACAGTATTTTTTTTTTAACCATTATATAATTTACTATTAGATGCGATAATAGTATTAAGCAGTATATGCTTTTCATGGTCATAAGCGGCCTCCTGTAGTGAGATTTTCCAAAGCAGTCTTTGTCTCCAGAGACTGTTGTACAGTTCGCCACAAGAGGGCAACCTTGTACCACCCCATAGTTAAAGGCCAAACTTTGTTTTTTTTCTGCTTGATAATGTAAAACAGTGATATTTCATTTTTTGTTGTAATAGTGGGATACTACAGGTAACAAGATAAGGTTAAATAGGTACAAGATTATGGCTGAAGCAGTGAGCTGTGGAAAAGGTGGTGAGTACTGCATAGAAGCTGGTCAGCTACAATTATAAAATAACACAGTTATAGAGCAAGCGATTCTTAACCGTTGTGTATATACTTTTATTTAAATGAAATAACCAGTTAATTAAAGATACGCTTGCAAAGTACCCCCCCCCCCCCCCCCCAAACTATCAGATACAACTCAAAAGTTTTATTTATAAACATCATATCTAACATTTGCATAGCAGAAACATCTTATTTAAATGAAAAAAGGCTTCATTTTCAAAATTAGCGCATATAGGGCCATATAGCGCATTGTAGGTTACATTAATAATAAAAGCATGTGTTGTAACAAGCAGTCAAAATGAATACTTTTGGCGGTTCTAGGTAGAAGTGCTCAGAACTTTTTTTTTTATTTTTGCAAGTCTGACTTTCAAACGTCGTCAGTATATTCAATACCTCTATTTAGGAAAAGTCAAGAACAGACAACAGTGGATCTTTAACACACGCATAGTAATTTACATTGTAAAAGTGAAAACCGTCAAAATGACTACCGTGGCGGTTCTGGTGTTAAAAAGAATAGTGCAGGTGTTTTTTTTTTTTTTTTTTGGCTTCTGCCTGCATGTCCACGAGGTTACTTTTAACATTATAGCAGAGAAGCTGGTATTTAATTAACTGAAATAACCAGTTAATGAAAGATAAACTTCAAAGTCGTCCAAACCCAACCCCAACCCCCCCCCCCCCGATTTTTAAACAAACTGTATTCGTGTGACTTGTAAACCTCGTGTATTCAACATATTAGTATTACTATTGTGTTGTGGTTTAAAAATAAGTGCGTTTTTTGTTATTTTTCCTGCTATACAGTTACAACAACGTTTTTTTTTTTTTTTTAAATTACAAAACACTTGTATACAGGACGAGATCACGGTATTTTTTTCAAATAATATAATAATATAATACTGTAGTGTGAGGCACATACCTGTTATATTTAAAAGCCAAAAACATAATTACACAAGTACACGGCAGGCTTAGTACATCTCTGCTGCCTGCTTCACGTCTTTACGCTGTCTGACAGCACGAGTGTCAGAGAGCCCTGCAGTTCAAAGGGACAGCCAGAGCGTGATGCGCTTTTGAAGTTTTGCTCGTTGTAGTTTTATTTATGATTATTTTGTATTTATTTACTAGCTCGACATAACTACAACACGCATGTTTCCCTGTGGTTGCCTGGCTACACTTGCATGTCCACGTGGTTATTTTAAGTAAACAAAGAATATTACAGCAGAACAAGCTGATCAGCTCCTAACACTAAAATGACAGCTGTTTTGGGGAGGGATTCTCTGTGATCTTCGTCCTTACAATTGTATTTAATAGAGCAAGCGATTTTGAACAGTTTTGTCTATGGCACTCATTACTTTGCAAGCGTGTCTTTCAAGTCGACCCCCTCCGTCCCTCCAAAGCGTCTTTTCAATGGCTTACACGCGCGGCTTTTTTGCAGCAGATTCAGGATTTGTGACACTTGTAAAAATAATTATATGACGATTTTTAAGCAAACTGCATTCGTGTGACTTGTAAAGCGCATGAATTAAACATATCAGTATTACGATTGTGTTGTGGTTTAAAAATACGTGCTGTCTTTTTTTTTGCCTGCTGTTACAACAGCGTTTAAAAAAAAAAAAAAAAAATGATTACAAGACATTTCTATACAGCACGAGATCACGGTATTTTTTTCAAATAATTAGTGTGTTTCAGTATGTCTACAGTTCTGTATATCTCTGCATGTCCACAAGGTTATTTTAAACAACATTAGGGCAGAGGTTAGTCATTTTTCTCGTATTTCGTGAGCGCGCGTGTGTACCTGCACGCACGTGGTGCATTTCTTTTCCCAGCGTTGCTGCAGCTGCAACAGTTCTTAAAAAAATAAGTTCTTAGTTACAGTATGTGGCATTGTACACTGTACAGTGTGTATGTGTAATATAATACTAGCCATTCCAGTGTAATTACTGTGTTTTAAGTTACACAAGTTAGTAAAACAGTTCTTGACACCAGCAAAAAAATGTCTGCCTTTTTTTCCCTAGACCTTGCTCACGTTTCCATGGCAACAGGTCCCTAGTGGTGGGAATGTATCATTTCAGGGTAATTTTGGGGCAAAAATGCCACATCACCCACATTGATTGGCTCATGGTAGCCATGTTTGTTAATGTAGAAACTTTTCCTGGATAACCTTTTTAGAGGACACTACAAAGATTCCATATGCCCAAGATTCACGTCAATCGGCCAAGCGGTTCATGAGGAGATGTCTAAGCGTTTTACGCAAAATGGCACATAGTTTCCACACCATGTGACCGATCAACTTTTTTCTTGCATAAAATCAATCGTGGAGATGAGCGCACTATGTACAAAAATTGTCACAGCTGTACTATGTACTGTTCATGAGAAGACATTTGAAAATTTCCAACATTTTTCATTAAATCCAAGATGGCTGCCACACCATGTGACCAAAAGCCGCCATATTGACCATGGCACAACATCCCATAGTCCTCTACATCTGTGTCAAAATTCGTGAATTTGGTGCAGCCGTTTAAAAGTTATAGGCTTTTGTAATTTGGGAGGGAGGAAGAAAAAAAAAAAAAAAAAAATAATAATAATAATAATAATAAATATCTTTACAACAACAATAGGCTTCCCGGCCATTCTGGCCTGGAAGCCTAAATAGTTTGCAGCCCTAATCACAAGCCATGTCAACTTGGTCACACAGATTTGTGTGATAAACTGACCAAGTTGAAGAGTTGACAAGTTTCCCGCCAAAAAATGAGATACAGAAAAGGCCCCATCTCACTGTAATGTTAGACCAAAATATACAACTAACCTTTGCCTTTACTGTACAGTTTTTAATATTTTAAACAACTTTTGTCAAATTGAGAGGACCAAGTTGACATGTTATGGTTATCAATTGTACATAAAAGTTACATAGATATGAAAAAAAGAAAAAAAGATAAAAAAAAAAAAAAAACTTACCAAGCCTCTCTTATCTTCTTCCTATCAGCAGTGAGGTAGGACCCCTCTGAGGACCCCACAATTGTAGCTATCTTTTTAAATTCCTTACTTAAATTGGCGAAATCCATAATCTGTGACCAAGTTGACATTTTTTGCGTGACATGATATTTTCAGAATTAAAATGCATTTATTTCTAATTTGACATTTATTTTTATGTTTTGGTTATTTGTTATTTAAAAAGATACAACTGTTTATTATCAGGGAGGCTGAATTGCTTTACAACTTACAGAAATATTTTTGTTGGTGAGATTCTGAAATTTTGGGACTTTATCTTGGGACACTATTTTAACCATGTTACTGACTTGTGTAAATTTCTATAAATTACAATTGTATATTTTTTCAAAATATTATTGATAATTTGCAGTAAATTGATCCTACTTTAAAATAAACATTTAATTAAAATGTCAATTTAGGATGTAATTGAAAAAAAAATACTTAAATGCTGAGGACAGCAAAAGTCCTGATTTTCTGAAATCACGGTTATACGTATTTGTTTAACCTGCATGAATGCCGTCTGTTTACAAATACGATTGTTAAACTATTCTATCGTTTTTATTATTATTATTATTATTATTATTATTATTATTATTATTATTATTATTATTATTCTCTAGTCCCTAACCATTAAAGACTGAACATTAGCATTATCCCTTCTCTTGGAAGATTACCGAACATATGGCTATATAAAAAACCTTCTCTCACATGTAAACGACAACTTCATTATGGGAAGTGCTGTAAATACAGCAATACACTTGGGCTGTCAGTTAAGCCTCAAAATAGCAATCGATTAATTGGGCACACTAAATATAATCGTTCAAGGAAATATCGATGACTGTACCGCCCACATACATTTTCGCTCCATTCCTTTCCCTGCGACGTTATTATTATTTTTTTAGCATTGCCGCTATAAGTAAAAGCTTGTGCACAACAACTGAATGTGAGGGTAATTCCTCCTTGGTAGCATAAGGAGAAACACCTAGCTAAAGCAAGTTTAACATTACAGGGGTGTTACTAAAATATGTATTCCAAACAGATTTCAGTACTGTGGAATGTGCCCTTTTAAACGTCTTATTCAGTGACAGCTGCATCATCACGCATTGCATCTTATTAATAGTGTACCACCTAACCTTCACTATCTAAGAAACACACAACGCGGAAATCCCTGCCCAAAACATCATCATCATCATCATCATCATCATCATCATGACTTACACAGCATGACTTGCACAGCATACACACCCGCTATAGGTCAAGCTTATCATTACCACAAAAGTCTAGGAATGTATGTCTGTGTAATTAAAATATTAATACGTTTTTCAGCACAAATTGATTTACATATTTTCACTGAGCTGATATATAGAGATGGTAATCATTCCTTTATTGCAAGGGGCTAAGTGTTGTCACTCCCATAAAAGGAATTGTTAATATCTCAGAAAGATATATACGATAATAGCACAAACGTTGGTTTGAACGGCACAAACGAATGAGACAAGTTTGGTTCAATTCCGTTATTGTAGGGGGGCTGAGTGACGTCACTCCCCTAAAAAAAATAATGGTTAATATCTTAAAAACCATAGCAGCACAAACGCAGCACAAACGAATGATACATGACTGAACGTGTGTGCCGTTACAAACGAATGATACATGACTGAACGTGTGTGCCGTTACAAACGAATGATACATGACTGAACGTGTGTGCTGTTTGTAGGGGGGGCAACTTCACAGATCTAAAGAAAGGCCATTCTGCCATCAAGGGGCATCCCTGTTAGCACAGCAGTCTCCCCTATTAGACAGACTGAATTCAACGGTACCCAGCCTAGTCGTGCTTTACATGCAGCTGCAGAGCCTGGCAGGCTGCTCCATGCATTTATAACTGTAAAAACAGGCTTCCTGGCGTCCTTTCTAAACTCACTTTTACTCCACCTCTTGTTCTGCTCACTGTGCTGAATCTGTATAAAGAAGTCATTGGCAGGAAGAGTCGTTGTCTACCTATTTATACCAGTTCAGATTTTAGAGCTTCAAATCAGGTAAAAGTAAGAAGTAACTGGACCAATTCTGTCAACACAGGGGGCTTTTTCATTTGAAAATATTCATTAATGCAAAAGTGATTAAATAAGATGGTGCTGACAAATCATTTCAGTAAATCAGAATATCAGTTGTTACCATTTTGTAGTCTCACATTTTCCTATATAAAATGTAATTTGAAGCTTTTAGTGAAGGAAACGTATGGAGCCCTCCTTGCAGATACTTCAATGCTATTGGAACTCAAACACAAGCCAATGTGTGAAGCATCTGGGATTCGGAGTTCCTTTACAAAATCCATGGAAAATATTTCAAAGATTTTTTTTGTTTGTTTAAATTGTGGTCGGTAACTAACAAACCACAAAACAAACAAACAAACAAACAAACAAAAAAATGTAACGTATGCCTAGGGTTTCTAATTTTCGGTTTTAACCGGTAGCACCCTGCGGCCCCATACAAAAAAAAATTAAAATCTGTGGACAGCCAATAAACACCGGAACACACCAGAAAAACTGTGGAATTGGTTAATCAATTCATGTTGTCTTTACCCTATTCCCATTAAAAAATAAAACCTACTACAAAAATAATAATAAATACATTTCCAAGTGCTGCTGGACAATGTCCCACCTTCCTGACTTGTATCTATCATTGATTCGTTCTGAATACTTTAAACCCGCCCCAACTACCAAGTGACAGCACATTCCTACATTTCTATTGGAGACTCCGCTTGCAAGATTTAAAACGAGATTACAAATCAGGATGGAGGCTTGTTAGCGGGATTTAAAGCTGTATTACAGTTAAGATATGGAGGACTTTAAGAATTTTGGCTAAATGTACAAAAATGTCTACACACAAAAACTCCAGAAGAATGTGCCCATGACCACAGGGATTTCATTGTGGAAGACCACAATGGAAAGAAAGTACAACTTAAGTGTGCAAGTACTGTCAAGTTACTATACATATTTTGACAGAAAAAAAAACTCAAGCATTTTGGAAAGTAACCAAAAACACTAATTTCATGCAGTATAAAAAACTAAAGCCCCCCCCCCCCAAAAAAAAAAAACACGATTTACATAAAACTCAAATAGCTAAAAATAAATCACCGAAAAATAAAATTAATAAAAAATGAAAAACAGAAGCCCTATGTATGCCACATTATCGTTGAACCCTGCATTGTATGACCTTATAAAATGATAAGGTTACAAATCACAACCAAGCTGTTTTGAACATGAAAGTTAATTCCAGCACAATAACTGCTACATTTCAAAGATTCATGCAACGTGTTCCAATGACTGGTTTGTAATATATGTCAGCTCCCACTCTGCCTTTTCATTTTTAACCCTTTGAGTAGGGAGCTCTAAATGCCCTACAGGAGTGAGGTTTTTTTTCTGTCTTCTGCATGCGCTTGATTATTACGAGTACAACGTACAAAAAGCTGAAAGCTATAGGTTTGTATGTATGCAATGAATACTGACAAAATACAGACATATCATTTTTACAGTAAATAAATAAAACAAATAAATATTAATTATAGGTCATATGGAAAGGTTTTGACAAAAAAATAACAGGTAGGCAATAAACAAACAACGGGATGGAACCACAACACAACAACAGAAAGGGCAGAGAGAGAGACATGAATAAATCATACCCGGGTAAACAGGTTGTGGGGGCGGAGGGAGTGAGAGTGTCTAATGCTTCAGCGTATGATACTCCTGAAGCATGGAGCAACACACAGAGCCTGGCACCGCCTCTTCTCTGTCACTTGATGTTGATGGTAAATATTCTTCACTTATGTCTTCACTGACACACTCGCTGACATCCGATCCAGTGAAAGAATTGTATGTAATTGAATTTCTAATACTTCTTTCTCACTGAGCAATTTATAGACGTTGTTGACATTTTAGTGACTGATTAGAGGAGAAACCTCAAAATGGAGCGAGGTAACCAGTGGTGTACCACAGGGATCAGTATTAGGTCCTCTGCTATTCCTAATCTACATTAATGATTTAGATTCTGGTATAGTAAGCAAACTTGTTAAATTTACAGACAACACAAAAATAGGAGGAGTGGCAAACACTGTTGCAGCAGCAAAGGTCATTCAAAATGATCTAGACAGCATTCAGAACTGGGCAGACACATGGCAAATGAAATTTAATAGAGAAAAGTGTAAAGTATTGCATGCAGGCAATAAAATGCATTCTAAATATCATATAGGATATACTGAAATTGAAGAAGGGAACTAGGAAAAAGACCTAGGAGTTTATGTTGACTCAGAAATGTCTTCATCTAGAAAATGTGGGGAAGCTATAAAAAAGGCCAACAAGATGCTCGGATATATTGTGAGAAGTGTTGAATTTAAATCAAGGGAAGTAATGTTAAAACTTTACAATGCATTAGTAAGACCTCACCTAGAATATTGTGTTCAGTTCCGGTCACCTCGTTACAAAAAGGATATTGCTGCTCTAGAAAGAGTGCAAAAAAGAGCAACCAGAATTATCCCGGGTTTAAAAGACATGATACCAACTCCCCAGTAATGTTGTTGAAGCTGACACCCTGGGGTCCTTCAAGAAGCTGCTTGATGAGATTCTGGGATCAATAAGCTACTAACAACCAAACGAGCAAGATGTTCTTGTGTTCATAAATGCTGTACAATTTGGAAGAAATTAACTAAGTAGTAATAACAGAATAAGGGAAATCAACAAAGAAAAAAAAACCACATGCTGGGTTTGTTTTATTAAACAGTGGCATTAGTTAGTTTGCATGTTTATAGCTAACATTTTGTGTTAAAGCACATGTTTCACTAGTTAAAACAGGAGACATACGCAAGGCAGTGATAACCTATTATAAAATTAAAACAGATAAATGAATGCACCTCAAGATTGTATTTCTCCGATTCGTACTGATGAAACAAGGAAGACGTTACTTGGATCATGGTAACGTTATAGCTACCTGTTTTTTTTTTGTTTGTTTGTTTTTTCATAGTCAGAATTGATAAAGTAAGAATTATCAACCTATTGTGTGTTCATTTTTAGCATGGGTGAAACCAGGGTTAACATTATAACAAAACTGGAGCAGACATTCTCCATGACAGATTAAATTAACATTTTATAGACACTGATAAACATAATATCCTGTTAGGTCACTGCCTGTTATCTTATAAAATTGTAATGTTTAACAGCTATTTAATTTTACTTTCGGTCTATAAAATAAACTTCATACCTTGAAATTGTATCCGTGTTGTTAAGTATTGTAGGTGTGTGTACTCCACTGTCCAATACGATGTTAACGTCAAGCCTTGCACTTGAGGTTGTTTTGCAGATATGAAGATGCGAGCTGTACAGAGTACAGAGCAGACTGAGTGGAACTGCTGTGCTAGCTCTGTGTACTTGTGAAAGCATTAGGAGGCTCACAGGTATGTTCTGTACAGGAACTAGACTCTCACATGTGTCCAGTCTTGCAAGAGTCCCAGTCATTGCTGAAACATTTATCATATAATAAGTGAACCCTTGAAGAGCCTCCTCATTCAACCCGCAGCATTCCCACACCAACACGAGTTTCAACAGCAACACAGAAACACAAGAAGAAGAGACACTAAAAGGAACCAGTCCCTGAAAGGGCTGAACATTACAACTGAAGAGCTCCCAGCATTAGACTGTGCCCCGCTTCACACAATCTCACTACAGGGTCACTGTGAGTCAAATCAACCAACATCCAGGAAAACCCCCTCCTCAGCACTTTCATGTTGCTGACATTGTGTGCAGTGGAAGATAGAGGTCAGGTATGAAACCAGGCCAAACACTTAAACTCATCGATGAAGATTTGCTGAGATACACCCCCTTTTGTGGGTGTGTGGGTGGGGGGTAGTGATACTTGAAACGCGTCTCATTTTGGAGTGATTTTGAGGATCTAAAATGATATTTAGAATGTCAGTAGCCCTAGGAATGCTTCTGTACAGATTGCCAGGGAGGTCTTCTGTGGAATTCATGCATAACATGTACCACCGATTTAGTATTCCTGTGTTGAGGGGGAACAGATCATCGACAGTTTACATGATTGTCAATCATCAAGACATGCACTGACTGTGCACTTTCATTTGCCAGCTACAGCGCCTGTCTTTCAAAGCACCTACTTTGAAATTAGCGAGTTAAGGTGTAGGTAAGCTTTTGCTATAGGTATACGGTGACAGTTACTAGTTTAAGTTGAAAATGGGGTGCAAGAGAAAAACACTTAATAAATATTGTGCACAATACCCTGAGCGACGGCTGAAGTCTCCACGGCAGGATGGAGAAAACAACTGCCTTACCTTCCAGTGACTCTGAGTCCAGCTGTGCTGAAGCAGGAGAGGGGCGGACATCAGACTCTGAATAATAAGTGCAAGTTAGTTCTGTACAACTATCTAATGTTTTGTTCTGTGCATATTTTCAGTTATATTTTATAATTATAATTAAATAATTATAATTTGTGCTATAAAAGTCTATGTATGCTGCGTTTTCTACAGTATACTTGAGAACATCTTTAAATTTGTGTAGGATCTTTCTTTACAAGGTATAGCTCCGCTGTGACAAACGTTACTTCAATTAGAAGGCTGGTAACCATGGTTTTGTTGCATGTTTAATATGATAAAGGGTTTCACTAAATGAGATGTTTTTCAATGGCATGCTTTTTTTTTCTTTAAAAAGTATAAAGGTCAATTTCACCCATTCTCTGCCTGAATTGAAAAATAAAAGATCGGAAAAAAAACGGTAAATTCTTTCTAAAATAAACGCTGACATTAATCGTTGATTTGGCAAAAATATAAAAATCGAATAGTAGCAAGCCTAATTATGATGTATTTTAACAGCCTTGGTTAGTATTTTCCAAGCAAAGAAACCCTAAATAAGCAAATAACGTTTGAACATGGTAAAGACTTAAACTACAAAGTTTTATAAATAAATAAATAAATAAATAAATAAATAAATAAATCACCTAAGTATATATTGAAATTAGGGCTGTCACTCGATTCAGATGTTTGATCAGTTCATTTATGTGCATTAGTTGATTAACCGGTAGATTCACCCATACACATTTAAAACAATTTGTTTTTTTAAATATAAAACAATCTTATAGTGCCTGTGCATCTAATACTAAAAAAGTCAATAGACTCCCTCTCGATAGATCGATAGATAGATATCAAATACAAATTCCAATACAAATATTAACGCTACTGTTTAGGGATCAAGAAATCCACATATTTTATTTATATATATATATATATATATATATATATATATATATATATATATATATATATATATATATATATATATATATACACTACCGGTCAAAAGTTTTAGAACACCCCCATTTTTCCAGTTTTTATTGAAATTTAAGCAGTTCAAGTCCAGTGAATAACATGAAATGGTACAAAGGTAAGCGGTAAACTGACAGAGGTTTTAAAAAAAAGTTTAGGTTTCCAAAAACTGAAAAATAATGTACATTCAGAGTTATACAAAAAGGCCTTTTTCAGGGAACAAGTAATGGGTTAACAACTTACAGCTGTTCTGCAGCAATGGAAGTAAATTAAGCCTTGAAAGTTGATGCTAACAATTCCTACAGGTGTCCCAACTTTTGTTGATTACTTACAAACCCTCTGTCTGTATAAAAGCAGTGTTGGAACAGACTGTGTTACTACACCCTCTTAAGCATTATTTGGACAGTATTGTACTGCAGGAAGTAGTATATTGCTCTCATAATGGCGAGAAAAAGGCAATTAACAAAAGGAAGACAGACAGACCATTATAACCCTTAAAAGTGTAGGTCTTTCCTTTAGAGAAATTGCAAAGAAAGCCAAGGTGTCAGTGAGTACAGTTTCCTACACCATCAAAAGGCACTTGGAAACTGGAGAAAACTGACAGGAAGAGGTCTGGCAGACCCAAAGCCACAACAGAATCAGAAGACAAGTTTCTGAGAGACAACTGCTTGCGTGGTAGGCGGCTCACAGGACAACAGCTTCAAGCACAGCTTAACACTGGTCGAAGTAAGCAAGTCTCAGTTTCAACTGTGAAGAGAAGACTTCGAGCTGCAGGTTTGACAGGTCGAGTGGCAGTAAGAAAGCCATTGCTAAGATGGCGAAATAAGAAAAAGAGGCTTGCCTGGGCCATGAAGCACCGCCAGTGAACTACTGAAGACTGTTAGGTGGTCTTATGGACCGATGAATCCAAATTTGAAATCTTCGGTTCATCATGCAGGGTTTTTGTACGCCGTCAAGTACGCGAAAGGATGGTTCCTCGGTGTGTGACACCAACTGTCAAACATGGAGGAGGAAGCGTGATGGTCTGTCTTTTGCTGGATCCAGAGTCAACGACTTGCACAGAGTGAGTGGCACCCTGAACCAAAACTGCTACCACAGCATTTTGCAGCGCCATGCAATACTCTCTGGTATACGCCTAGTTGGTCAGGGGTTCATCCTACAGCAAGATAATGACCCAAAACATACCTCCAGGCTATGTCAGAACTACCTTAGAAGAAAAGAACAAGACGGTAGGCTTCAAATCATGGAATGGCCAGCACAGTCTCCAGACTTAAACCCCATTGAGCTGGTTTGGGATGAACTGGACAGAAGGGTGAAAGCAACGCAACCTACAAGTGCAACACATTTGTGGGAACTTCTGCAACAGTGTTGGGAAGAACTTTCCGAACAATATTTGATTTCCATTGTAGAAAGAATGCCACGAGTGTGTTCGGCTGTTATATCTGCAAAAGGTGGCTACTTTGATGAGTCAAAAATTTAGATTAAATTTTGTTAAACAAAACGATTCCATGATTTCTTTTTTATCTCCAATTGTTTATTTGTTCTATGCTTTAATTTCAGAGTACATTGAGACAATAAACTGCGTAAATTTCAATAAAAACTGGAAAAATCGAGGTGTTCTAAAACTTTTGACCGGTAGTGTGTATATGTGTATATATTTAAAAACGATATATATATATATATATATATATATATATATATAGTTTTTAAAACGTGTTGTACATATTCACAGGGGTGGAAGGGCTAAATAAACGAAGTATTCTGTTTATCATGAATGTTTGCTTTTTTTTTTTATTTCAGAATGTTTTCATTTCAAATGGTGAAGCATTGAATGTGTTTTTGTGTTACTGCAATTTTTGTTTGGCGTAATTATTTACATACCACAGGTTTCTCGTCCGGTTCCTCAGAAAACTTCCAAACACATTGTTCATTTGTTTACAGATGCCATTTTATTAAACATATATAACAAAAGAGAAAAAGCTTGTCTTTAACTTTATTATACCGTAGAGTTGATACCATACCACGCCTACTACAGCAGTAAAAGAGTGCACCAATGAAACGCCAGATCGACCGAGAACAAAACCCGCCCCTGTGTCAATCTTTCTGTTGCACCAATTAGAAAAGCCACTTGAAGGCAACTGCCAACCCCCTTCCTTTACATAATATCCGCCCTGACGGAGGCACCACAGCAGGAGAATAAGCAACGGACTGACTGGACAGGATGATAAATAACTCAAATTAATACATTAAAAAATATGTGTTTGGTGAAATTTGTCACATGACCGATTATACATCTAGCATAATATTCAACGTTTATTATTATTATGTTTATTTATTTATTAGCTGATACTCTTATCCAGGGCGACTTACAATTGTTACACGATATCACATTATTTTTTACATACAATTACCCATTTATACAGTTGGGTTTTAACCACTTCAGAGTTTAAATGTTTAAAATTCCCTAGAATTTGCAGATTATCTTAGTAGAATCTTTACAGTCCAGTGAAAACTTGCTATAATGCAATTCAACAGACCAACAGAATCCAGTCTTAATAGGGGGTGGCCAACTGTCAAAGAATTTTACCAAGATGTAATTTAGTTGTTCCTATTGCACAAACCTCTATTACAATAAGATATATCATGCACAATGAACCACTACACTCCTTTTGCAAAAGTACATTTCCATGTACCTGAATATACTGCTAGAGTCGTCCTCAGCTTGGAGTGGAGTTACCGTTCCTAGCAGTGCTGAGTTCAACAATAAACAACGTTGAAAGGGTTAAACTAGGGGTTTTATTCAATTAAAGATGTTACTCAAAACATCAACTAGAACACAGGTGTCATACATCACACAGCACAAGATCAAAACCAGCAATGTGACATCACACACCACAAGGTCAAAACCATCAGTGTGACATCACACTCCACAAGATCAGAACCATCAGTGTGACATCACACTCCACAAGATCAGAACCATCACTGTGACATCATACTCCACAAGATCAGAACCATCAGTGTGACATCATACTCCACAAGATCAGAACCATTAGTGTGACATCATACTCCACAAGATCAGAACCATCACTGTGACATCATACTCCACAAGATCAGAACCATTAGTGTGACATCATACTCCACAAGATCAGAACCATTAGTGTGACATCATACTCCACAAGATCAGAACCATCACTGTGACATCATACTCCACAAGATCAGAACCATTAGTGTGACATCATACTCCACAAGATCAGAACCATTACTGTGACTAAAGAGCTGAGGACAATGAGCGCTACCAACAGTGTTTACACGGCAGTAAAGAAATGGCAAGGAGCCGCTCCATGGAAACTGAAGAAGTGATTTTTAAGACCTAGATGTCATTAGGTAAGCAAATGAGGTGTTAGGATGGTAAAGTCTAATAAAAGACTTGCAGTATGTGGAATACCTTCTTGAGTTCTCAAGAGGGATGGATATGTCCCCATAGGGACGTCACGGTATCAAATTTTGACGGTATGGTAACCATCAAAAAATATACCACGGTTATCGTCGTACCACGGTATAATGTCATTTTTTTGTAATCCATTTCTAAATGGCTATTTAAAAGAAATACACTCAAGCCAAGTACATTTTTAACAAGAAAATTCACGAATTTAAAGTTTTAAAACAAATCCAACACACTGGTACTGCAGTTCTATCAGGCACTGCCTAACTGGAAGTAGTGTTCACTCCAGCTCACACAGGCTCAGCAAAATAATGCTACATTTTTATTTCAAATTACTGTGGAGAAGCACCAAAATATTAACATGTTCTGGACTCCGTCTGGAACGACAGGGGGTAAGGATGTGACCACTGCAACTGAATACCCTCTTCACCTTTATCAGTTTGGACGGCAGCCTATTAGTTAAGAGAAGCAAAGTGTTACCTAGCAATAGCCAATCAAGTGTGTTTTAAGACATGCAGTGCCCGCCCACTGATCTCTCAGCAGAGTGCTTAATGATGAGAAGACGGCGCCTGCAAATTGTTTTTTTTTTTTTTTTTTTTGGACTGCATGTTAACAGCAATGAACACAAAGGTAAGAAGACAAGTTAAGGTGGGTTTGACAGCGTTGCAAAGTTAAGCGGCATCTAGGGGACTTTTTTTTTTTTTTTTTTTTTTAAATGGTAATAAAATTGTATTAATTTTTGAATACATAAAACCAAAATCCCAACAACACTATCAACTCTAGGAGACGACAACATCTTTACAATACCGTTTAAAATAAAAATAATAAAATAGCCTGTAGCATCTTAGACTTGGTTATGTAGTAGTATATAGACTTTTTGATCCTCTGCATTGATGTGTGCTGACTGTGTTTCTCTTGACCGATATGATAGATAATAGCTGCTGTTACTTGTTTGGTAAATTCATAGGAAGGCAGTGATGAAAAGTTACAGTGCCTTGTTGTTGCTGATATTTGAGTACTTCTGTTTCATTTACTGACGATCACGTTTGCTAGCGATCGTTGTTTAGTAGGGCGGTTTATATTAAATATGACATCACTTATTTAATAGCCTACTCAGATAATCTCATGCATGGCAGTTTGCAGAACTTGAGATGTCTGTGTTCATTAGTTAGATCTAATGAACACAGTGGCTCACCGATGGACAAACGGTATATAAAAAAATGCGCCCATATCACCTTAAACCGTGTGAATTTGGTAATCGTGGTATAGAAAAATGGTTGCGGTTTCAAAACCGTGGCAGTTTATACCGCGGTTTACCGTAAAACCGGTATACCATGACATCCCTATGTCCCCACAATCTGACATGGTCTGAACATGCTAAATGATGTTAGTACCAGGTTTGGTATTAACATAATTAACCATTACAACAGCATCTTTCCACATGGGACCAATAAGATATCTGACTAATAGATCTGACACTCTCCATTAAAGGGTTTCAAAACTCCTACCTCCTGATCATTTTAAATAATACACTTCATTGAGGGAACTTCTGAAACTCAGGGCTGGAGTGATCTCCTTCCAACTCTGAAACCCAGGACTGGAGAGTTTCTAACTCTGAAACCCAGGACTGGAGAGTTTCTAACTCTGAAACCCAGGACTGGAGAGTTTCTAACTCTGAAACCCAGGACTGGAGAGTTTCTAACTCTGAAACCCAGGACTGGAGAGAGTTTCTAACGCGGTGTGATCTCCTTCCAAACCAGTCTTGTCACACTGAATATGTGCTCATCAGACTGAGTGCAGGTGAATATAAAGTAACTGTCTGATCTCACAGTGACTTTTCATCATACCCCAGTAACAGCCCCACACCCTGGCTGCTGTACAGTCAGTCACACAGCTGTGGTTTCGTGGTTAACAGCTCTTTGAAGGAAGTTAGGAGGGGCAACACAGTCTCTGATACGAGTACAGTGAAAACATAGTAGAAATGTGCTATTTCCACTCAAGAAAAATAAAAACCAGCGGTCTCTATAACTGTCGAATGTACAGCAACGGCCCTGCACTATCAAATAACACAACTGAGACAACACAGTTTGAATAAACTTGCAATGTTGGAATCAACAATATGTACATATGGCCGAACAGAGTGGGTCACCTCGGCCACCAATCAGTGTACAGCGATGTCCACGAGCACCCAAGGGAGTCTGCAACTCAAACTTCCAAAATACAGAACTGTGGAATTCGTTTAGGGAAGCAAGTGGTTTCGCATCTACGTAACGAATTAGCATTTAATGAAACGCTACCCCGTTCTGTATAAACCTAGGCATAAATCACTTTAATTGTAAACAATCTGTAACTGTAGTGACAGCACAGTAAGCATAGTGTGAAGCAGTAAAAACTCCACCACAGTAAAAAAACAAACAAAAAAAAAACACTATAAAAACGAAAGTACACTGGGGTGAATGGAGTAAAACAGCACACAACCCACACACGGCAAGACATGAACATAGTTTATTTTTAAACAGTCTTATAAACGATGAAATGACCGCGATTAGAAGTGTTCGGAATTCCGGATAGAAAGCAGGCGTTCTCAAACCCGACGGCTGTCTGAGTTTCGAATTCTCTTAACCAGGAAAAAACCTGCCGCTAGCCTTCGTTCATCTCCCCAAACCACCCCGACTTCACCCTCCCACTCCCGGGTCTGCTCAATGTCCCCAGTCTCTCCGGGTCCTGTCAATCCTCTTCCCATCCCACAGTCCGTCCCCACTTCATCTCAGTCTCCGCTGTACTATGCAGTCCTACCTGGTAAATGGCGCTCCAATTCCCGGACTCATCGATCTCCCGAAACTCTGTCTCCATCGCCATGCTCGCTGCTGCCTCGCTCCCGACTCCCTCCCGTTCAACTGAACACAGTCAATCGGATTGTATTTAGCTGCTTTGCTTTAATTCGAAGGATTTTTATCGGCATGAAGGTTTAATGTGATCTTTACTGTTGTTTCCTGGCCTGTTCTAACCGGAAACACGCCGCTAGCTCCTCACGCACCAACGCGGTCCCTGTACGGCCATCATACCCGCCCATTCCCCTGCCCTATAACCAATCACAATACAATCTGGGAGGCGGGGTCAAGATAGGGACCAATCAGTGTTCACAGAATGGAGGCGTAGCAGTTGGACCAATCACCACGCAAAGACAACGCATTGGCTGCTCGGGTCTGTAGTTCTTTAATCAGACGGTCTGTCAGATAAGTAGGAAGGGCGCTATTGTTATACTTTTTATGCAAATAAACATGACATGACTGTTTATAGAACGCGACCGTTTCCAAGCCGTCTTCTCAAAACTTCAAAGGAATTGTGTCCTGAATTTAAGTATCCTCGACTTGAATCCCGCTGCACTGAATTGAAGTGTCCTCGACCTATCCTGCCGCGCTCCGGTTATCCTGACGTCACGGTGATAAATGTTGATCAGACTGCACATGGAAATGAGCGGTTGTTTTCTGAAGTGTCTCCAGACATGAGACAGAAAATACATTATCCTCCTCCGCGCTAAGACGTGGACGCTTTGCATCCCACCCAAACCAAACAAGGCTCGGTGTTTTCCCTGACACTAAGTGAACTCTGTTAATCACGGCTGTATTGATGACATATGAATCCGTGCAGAACCCCCGGTGTGTGGCGACTGCTCACTGTGCTGTCTGTAGGTCACTTCAAGTGGTCTGGTGCTGTGACTGTATGCGTTTCCACCTGCCACAGGAACTGACTTGAGGGTGATTTAAAATCAGACTTGTGCATTTCCATCAGCAACAGATCTAGACCAAATCCATTTCAATAGAGACTCCCTCAGCCCCAGTTAGAATAGCGGGCTGGTGGAACTCCATCTCTCCAATTCAAATCCATTTCAATAGGGACTCCCTCAGCCCGTTAGAATAGCGGGTTGGTGGAACTTCATACAAATATACATACAGGTGATCTTTGACTTGTGTGTGATGCGCAGTTACAGATTGCATTAGACTGCACGCTGCAGGTGTCTGAACCACTTTGTAAAGGTCTGGGCTTGTCTGCGTGCATGGTTTAGAGCGTTTAACCTCATCTCATTGACGAGTCTCAATCTGTTATGACAGCGTGTCACTCAACGTTACTCAGTTTGTTTCACAGAATGCCCTGGGCAGCCTCTGGTCAAGGCTTACGGACCCCAGCTTGAGTACCACTGACCTGCAGAACAGGAAGCAGCTGCAATAGCGTCAGGTGTAGAAGAGGCGAGGCAGG
Source organism: Acipenser ruthenus (assembly GCF_902713425.1). NCBI lineage: Eukaryota > Metazoa > Chordata > Actinopteri > Acipenseriformes > Acipenseridae > Acipenser > Acipenser ruthenus. The sequence goes on along the minus strand of NC_081206.1, from coordinate 12,266,550 downwards.
CTGGGATACTGTACTGCTGTAACAAAGACTTCAGGAGCTGCTCATACTAATATAAAGATCTGTCTAGTGCACAGCAGTGTATTGCCAGCAAAACTAAAGACAACTACAAAGATCACTACATGGTGCTGGCTCTTCTATAAAGACACTTTGAGTGACGACAAGACGTAAGAGCGCCCCTGAACTCAGGAGAGAGCAACACAGACTTATAAAGTGAGCGTTTTCATGAAACCATTCATTTACATTTCCTTCTGTTCTATTCAGTTTGGATTCAAAATCCACCCAGGTAGAAGCGAGTGGGTTTAAATTACAGGCCAATGTGGTCTGTGTGGAACCAACCAAACCCTAATGACTGCCTCCAATCCAGGGAATAGGGACCACAAATCACATCCTATAATGAACATTTACTGCCTGTGGTCTCTAATGCTCATTGAATTCAGGGTCAACTTAATACAGGAACATGGGCTTCACCTTAGTGAAAAGTAAAATAAAGAAGCCCAGGGATGCAGTGTATCTTTCTCTACACAGCTCCTCTGAGACACACAGGGGTGCAGTGTATCTTTCACAGCTCCTCTGAGACACACAGGGATGCAGTGTATCTTTCACAGCTGCTCTGAGACACACAGGGGTGCAGTGTATCTTTCACAGCTCCTCTGAGACACACAGGGATGCAGTGTATCTTTCACAGCTGCTCTGAGACACACATGGGTGCAGTGTATCTTTCACAGCTGCTCTGAGACACACAAGGATGCAGTGTATCTTTCACAGCTGCTCTGAGACACACAAGGATGCAGTGTATATTTCTCTACACAGCTGCTCTGAGACACACAAGGATGCAGTGTATCTTTCACAGCTCCTCTGAGACACACAGGGATGCAGTGTATCTTTCTCTACACAGCTCCTCTGAGACACACAGGGATGCAGTGTATCTTTCTCTACACAGCTCCTCTGAGACACACAGGAATGCAGTGTATCTTTCTCTACACAGCTGCTCTGAGACACACAGGGATGCAGTGTATCTTTCTCTACACAGCTCCTCTGAGACACACAGGGGTGCAGTGTATCTTTCTCTACACAGCTCCTCTGAGACACACAGGGATGCAGTGTATCTTTCTCTACACAGCTGCTCTGAGACACACAGGGATGCAGTGTATCTTTCTCTACACAGCTCCTCTGAGACACACAGGGGTGCAGTGTATCTTTCACAGCTCCTCTGAGACACAGGGATGCAGTGTATCTTTCACAGCTGCTCTGAGACACACAGGGATGCAGTGTATCTTTCACAGCTCCTCTGAGACACACAGGGGTGCAGTGTATCTTTCACAGCTCCTCTGAGACACACAGGGATGCAGTGTATCTTTCACAGCTCCTCTGAGACACACAGGGATGCAGTGTATCTTTCTCTACACAGCTCCTCTGAGACACACAGGGATGCAGTGTATCTTTCTCTACACAGCTGCTCTGAGACACACAGGGATGCAGTGTATCTTTCTCTACACAGCTCCTCTGAGACACACAGGGGTGCAGTGTATCTTTCACAGCTCCTCTGAGACACAGGGATGCAGTGTATCTTTCACAGCTGCTCTGAGACACACAGGGATGCAGTGTATCTTTCACAGCTCCTCTGAGACACACAGGGGTGCAGTGTATCTTTCACAGCTCCTCTGAGACACACAGGGATGCAGTGTATCTTTCACAGCTCCTCTGAGACACACAGGGATGCAGTGTATCTTTCACAGCTCCTCTGAGACACACAGGGATGCAGTGTATCTTTCACAGCTCCTCTGAGACACACAGGGATGCAGTGTATCTTTCACAGCTCCTCTGAGACACACAGGGATGCAGTGTATCTTTCACAGCTCCTCTGAGACACACAGGGATGCAGTGTATCTTTCACAGCTCCTCTGAGACACACAGGGGTGCAGTGTATCTTTCACAGCTGCTCTGAGACACACAGGGATGCAGTGTATCTTTCACAGCTTGATCTCACCTCTCACACAATTCATCTCCAATGTGCAGTTCTGAAAAAAACATGATATCACAAAAATGCATATTCATTTCAAACCTGACATCTGTTTTCTACACTCTCAGTTTGCTTGCTTGCCTGCCCGCAAATCTGTTACACTTGCACTTTCTAGGTCCTTTCACCTTCGTGGTCAAGTATCTTACTGCCTGCAGAGCATGTCAGTCATTAGGGGATGCAGCTGATTGGTTACTGACAGGGACGGGGACAATCTCACCCTCCAGGTCACCCTGAAAGGCCAGGACTATCAAAAAGTAAAGCCTGCAAAGAGAGGTTTCTTGAAGCTACCTGAACTGCAGGACCAGATATCAGGTTCTACAATGAATACAGGATTCAGCTTCAGTTCATTGGCCAGATAGAACACCAAGTATAATGGTCTGTGCACTGCTTATAAATGGGAATTTGTAAAAAATATATCATACCAAGAAAAAAAAAGTTTTTTGTAGTTTTGCTGTCTTTTGACAGATGGCATTGCAAAATTAAGTACTTGAGGACTTTTCTCCTATCCTACTGAAGTTTGAATAAATAAATAAATGTTTCTATTGAAGAAAGACGTGGGAAGTAGTGCATTACCTCGAGGCTAGATTCATTTTCAACCAATTCCTAAAGATTTCACTAGATGGCGCTCCAGGCCACAACTTTAATTCTTGGAGCCGGTCACACCATTAAGTCCTATGCATTTTTTATTTTTTTAATTTGCCCTGAAGCAGTTTGGATGTTACCTGAGACCTCGTGTTGGTTGGTCAGTGAGGTTTCTATAGACTCTCGTATTGGTTGTGCAGTCAGGATTAGTAAGACCTCACCTAGAATATTGTGTTCAGTTCTGGTCACCTCGTTACAAAAAGGATATTGCTGCTCTAGAAAGAGTGCAAAGAAGAGCAACCAGAATTATCCCAGGTTTAAAAGGCATGTCGTATGCAGACAGGCTAAAATAATTGAATCTATTCAGTCTTGAACAAAGAAGACTATGTGGCAATCTGATTCAAACATTCAAAATCTTAAAAGGTATAGATAATGTCTACCCAGGGGACTTTTTTGACCTGAAAAAAGAAACAAGGACCAGGGGTCACAAATGGAGATTAGATAAAGGGGCATTCAGAAAAGAAAATAGGCATTTTTTTACACAGAGAATTGTGAGGGTCTGGAACCAACTCCCCAGTAATGTTGTTGAAGCTGACACCCTGGGATCCTTCAAGAAGCTGCTTGATGAGATTCTGGGATCAATGAGCTACTAACAACCAAACGAGCAAGATGGGCTGAATGGCCTCCTCTTGTTTGTAAACTTTCTTATGTTCTTATGTTTCTATAGACTCTCGTGTTGGTTGTGCAGTGAGGTTTCTATAGACTCTCGTGTTGGTTGTGCAGTGAGGTTTCTATAGACTCTCGTGTTGGTTGTGCAGTGAGGTTTCTATAGACTCTCGTGTTGGTTGTGCAGTGAGGTTTCTATAGACTCTCGTGTTGGTTGTGCAGTGAGGTTTCTATAGACACTCGTGTTGGTTGTGCAGTGAGGTTTCTATAGACTCTCGTGTTGGTTGTGCAGTGAGGTTTCTATAGACTCTCGTGTTGGTTCCAGTGCAGTGAGGTTTCTAGACTCCCAGTGATTCCCGGAGACTCCCAGTGCTAACAATCATATATACTGTATGTTGTGCAAATCTGATGCCAGTCATCTCTATACTGTAAACAGAGTTAGGAACTCCATGAGACTAACTTTCCTAACAATTGAATGTATTCTTTCATTTGCCCTTAAAAATAAAAAGACCCCTTAGTTTAAACCAAGGACCCCTTAAAAAGTGCTCCAACAGGCTGGTAACCCCTTCATTTCAGTTTATTATATTCCATGTGTTTGAAGATTAAATGAATGGGGCCTGAGAGTTAATCCACTTAAATGGTTTGCAGCTAAATAAAGAACCCCATTGATCTGCCCTGGTTTGCAGCAGCCAGATAGATCTCAAGTGTGCAGTTTTGAAAGAAACACATAGCACGCAGCTTCTCTGCCTTTTATCTCAGGATTTTTGTTACACTTCAAGGTCATTGCACCTCAGCAGTCTTGTGCGTCCTGCTACTGGCTCAAAGCTTGCAGTCAGTAGGGGAAGTAGGGGAAGCAGCTGGCTGGTTAGAGCCTGGAAAGAAATTTCACCCTCCAGGTGACCAAGCAAGTGCAACGCTGACTGAAAGCAAGGCTTGCAAACAGATTTCTTTTAACTACAATAGATCATATGCTGGTACTGTCTATATCATATTGGGCCCTTTGAATAATTAATAATAAAATGGAGTGAATTTATAGGAAACAGGGAGGGATACAGGGAGGGACTTCCGCAGTGCTGGGAGTGTGAGCTGGCAGTCAAGCAGACAGACAGGCCCAGGCCTGCTGCACCCGGGGCGAGTTCTGTATGCATCACCTATTCACACCATGCCAAAGGAAGACAACTAGCACCCTCCATCCATCAATCACAGGGGGTTAACCCCCCTGAAGCATCTTAAACATCATTCAAAGAAGATTCAATTGGTTTGCATTGTTCAAATCGATTCAATTGGTTTACATTGTTCAAATTGATTGAATTGGTTTACATTGTTGAAATCGATTGAATTGGTTTAGAATGTTCTAATCGATTGAATTGGTTTACATTGTTCAAATCGATTGAATTGGTTTACATTGTTCAAATCGATTGAATTGGTTTACATTGTTCTAATCGATTTAATTGGTTTACATTGTTCAAATCTGATCATGCCTTCTGTTTCTACGCTTGGTTACAGAAATCTGACGTGCTTTTAGATAGTGGTGCACTTCCTCAGTCACCTGAGGGTGAATTTGAATGACATCATCAATGACATCATCACAACCCCCTGCCTACATTTCTGTTAGCCGCACTTAATCATTCATTGATGAATTGTTGGAAAATCGCTTATCCAATTGTGATACAACTTGGTATTAACGTTATTTAGCATGAGAGAATCCGATTGGAGGTGTCTGTCAGTCTGTGCACCATCAGACTGAGTGTCACATTTACATGTTGCTATTCTGAGAACACAAGAAGTTGTTCCACATAATGTAAGTCACTCATTTGAATATATCTGACCACAAAACCAACCCCTCATTTGCTTACCTCATGTAAGATAGGTCTTAAAAGAGGGTAGATTTTAAAGCATTGATTAACCCTTATTTAAAGTGGGGGTGTGACAATGTTATCAACAGCTGCAAGTTCAGGACAGCACCCCTAACACCATCCGTGTACTGGAAGAGAGAGAGAGCAACTCCACACACTGCAGCACCAGAGCTCTCAGAGAGAGAGAGAGACCCCTACTGAGCAACTCCACACACTGCAGCACCAGAGCTCTCAGAGAGAGAGAGACCCCTACTGAGCATCTCCACACACTGCAACACCAGAGCTCTCAGAGAGAGAGAGAGAGACCCCTACTGAGCAACTCCACACACTGCAGCACCAGAGCTCTCAGAGAGAGAGAGACCCCTACTGAGCATCTCCACACACTGCAGCACCAGAGCTCTCAGAGAGAGAGCCCCGTACTGAGCAACTCCACACACTGCAGCACCAGAGTTATTATTATTATTATTATTATTTGTTTATTTAGCAGACGCCTTTATCCAAGGCGACTTACAGAGACTAGGGTGTGTGAACTATGCATCAGCTGCAGAGTCACTTACAACTACATCTCATCCGAAAGACGGAGCACAAGGAGGTTAAGTGACTTGCTCAGGGTCACACAATAAGTCAGTGGCTGAGGTGGGATTTGAACCAGGGACCTCCTGGTTACAAGCCCTTTTCTTTAACCACTGGACCACACAGCCTCCTATTATTATTATTATTATTATTATTATTATTATTATTATTATTATTTATTTCTTAGCAGACGCCCTTATCCAGGGCGACTTACAATCGTAAGCAAAAACATTAAGTGTTACAATACAAGTAATACAATAAGAGCATTTTTACATACAATTACCCATTTATACAGTTGGGTTTTTATTAGAGCAATCTAGGTAAAGTACCTTGCTCAAGGGTACAGCAGCAGTGTCCCCCACCTGGGATTGAACCCACAACCCTCCGGTCATGAGTCCAGAGCCCTAACCACTACTACACACAGAGTTCTCAGAGAGAGAGCCCCTTACTGAGCAACCCCACACACTGCAGCACGAGAGTTCTCAGAGGTCCTTTGCAGTCCTGACCTTGACCTCTGCTGAGATCAGACTCCACGGGAAGGGGCTGGAATGCTATCTGCTTTTTAAACTTTTATAACTACGCTGTAAATAATATTTTCTTGAAGAAAAAAAATGTTTTTCCAAATTCTAATATAAGTAACATTTTTATAATTTAATGCAATGTGTTTTAAAACTGCTGCATTTACTTACAAAATACACAACCTACAATTCCAATTAACCTTCATACTAATTTTAAGGGTTAGGTATTTTTCTGTTAACATTGATTAACTTATTTACCTGAGCTCCCTTATAAAAGTTTCCCACAGTAAAAGTATAGGTAGCAAAGTGTAATATAGCATAATGAAATCATGGTAAGCATATTAAAAAAACAAGCATGGGAACAGCCTGGGGAGACTGTGTAACCTTTCCTAAGGGCTGCTGTTCCAGTTCAGGCCTGCTGGCTGAGGATGGTGTCTGTCAGGCCTTCCTGTGAGTGAGTGCGCAGGCAGCCATGGAATGCAAAGGGCTGGGCTGCAGCAGTGTGCTGACGTCAGGAATCAGGCTGGATCAGACTGGATCAGGCCCTGCTTGAGGCTGGAAAAGTACAGCAGAGGTAGGGCTGGCAGATAGGAACTCTTAAAGAGACACAGCTGATTAACTGTGGACCCCAGCATCTGCGTCAATAGATACGCTTGCTTAATTGAAACAGTTTAAATTAGATTTATACAGAAGATTTTAGCCTTATTAGTCCTAGTGTATTACTGTAGACTAACGATAAACAGAAGCAGGCGTCAGAAAAGACACAAATTACATCAACAATGGTTGAGTCAAGCACAGTGTAAAATAACTAATATGTTTTTAAAAGAGAAAACCATGTTAATGGTACAAAACTAAGAAACAAAAAATAGAGTTCATTAAAAAGATTTGAAAATATGCCCAAAAGCCAAATGTTTCGTCTAGCGTGTTCTTCAGTTGATTAACTGGGCAAATTAAACATGGCAGTCTGTGTGAGTGAGCCATAAATCATTCCTGCTGTGTACTTCCAGTCTTTATACAGGTCTCATGTGTTAAGTTCTGTCAGAAACACACACTACTAGAAAACCTCTGTTTGGTATCAATGCTTTCAAACAGAGTTGCACTTGCTTGGTCACCTGGAGGGTGAAATTGTACCCACCCATTCAATGGCTTCCTTCAGCTTGACTGACAGGCTTTCAGCCAGTAACATGATCTTGAAGACTCTGCTGAGCTGAAATGACCTAGGAAGTGCAAGAATGAGAGTTCCTGTGAAAAAAAGCTGAGACCCCAAAGTAGTAACAGATATTATGCTTTAAACACACGTTTGCTATAACATGTATTTATTTCAAAACTGCACATTTGAGACCTACTGTAAAGCCATAAATATATGCAACCAGAATTTTTGGTGAATCACACCCTTAAAACCTATTTTGCTCCAGAAATGTTGGCGACTATATACAAAGTATGTATTGCTAGTGGAATTTGATTTTCATACGCAAAAACGCATTATATAATAGTAAGCCACCTCTCTCTCCTCTGTCCTAATTCTCCTCGACCTCTGCCTTTGACACTGTCGATCACTCTATTCTACTATCTTCTCTCGCTGACCTGGGAATCTCTGGCACTGCTCTGGCCTGGTTCTCCTCCTGCCTCTCCAACCGCACTTACCAGGTAACCTGGCGTGGAGCAACCTCCACACCTCGCCCTCTCTAACAGGAGTTCTCCAAAGGTCAGTCTTGGGTCCTTTCCTGTTCTCTCTCTACACCCACTCCCAGGGCCCCATCATCGCATCCTATGGTTTCTCATACCATTTCTATGCTGCTAATGCTCAGATTTTCCTCTCCTTCCCCACCTCTGACTCCACCATCCCCTCCCGTATACCTGTCTGTCTGCTATCTCCTCCTGGATGCACTCGCATCACCTCAAACTCAACCTCTCTAAATCTGACCTCCTCTTCTTTCCCTCCTCCTCCTCCCCCTCCTCTAATCTCTCTATCTCCGTTCCTCTGGAATCTACCACACTCTCTCCCTCCTCCTCAGCTAATAACCTCGGAGTCACCCTGGACCCCTGCCTCTCTTATTCCCAGCACATCTCCACTCTGGCACGCACTTGCCGATTCTTCCTGAGCAACATACAATGAATCCGACCCTTCCTCACCAACTAAGCCACCCAGCTCCTGGTCCAGGCCCTGGTACTCTCCCACATAGACTACTACAACTCCCTCCTGGCTGGCCTCCCTGCGTCCGCCACCTGTCCGCTCCAGCTCATCCAGAACTCTGCTGCCCGCCTGGTGTTCTCTCTGCCTCGCTTCGCCCACGCTACTCCACTACTCCGCTCGCTCCACTGGCTCCCGATCACCGCTCGCATCCAGTTCAAGACTCTTGTACTAGCCTACAGACGCCTTGACCAGACTGCACCCAGCTACCTCCAGACCCTCATCTCTCCCTACACCCCCACTCGACCTCTCCGCTCCTCCTGCACTAGAAGACTGGCTCTACCTCCTCTACACTCCCCTGCCTCCAGAGCCCGCTCCTTCTCCACCCTCGCCCCGCAGTGGTGGAATGACCTTCCCACAGATGTCAGGACTGCCCAGTCCCTGACCACCTTCCGGCGCCTCCTCAAGACTCACCTCTTCAGACAACACCTTTAGAACTCCTCTTTTTTTCCCTCTGGAAACTTATCACTCTTCCTTAAATGCACTTTACTTGCTCTTATCTGCCCCCTATTTTACTGCATTTAATTCTGTACTTTAGAATACTGTAATCTGTCACAAGTGTTATTTAATCTGTAGTATTTTGTATTTAATTATATCCTGATGTAACTATCACTGACACTGTTATCTGCTCTGTTATTGAATGGTATTTTGTTATACTTGTACTTGCTAGAACCAAAGTCATTGTATTTTTATCTTGCTCCTAATTGTATTATTACTTGTACTGTGATTCTTGAAATGTATTTTTGTTTACGACTGTAAGTCACCCTGGATAAGGGCATCTGCTAAGAAATAAATAATAATAATAATAATAGTAATAATATAGCGCCTTTCATAGTGGACCACCATCACAAAACGCTTTACAAGATATGAGACTAGGGTGTGTGAACTATGCATCAGCTGCAGAATCACTTAAAACAATGTCTAACCTGAAAGGCAGATTTCAAGGAGGTTCAGTGACTCACTCATGGTCACATAATGAGTCAGCAGCTGAGCTGGGATTTGAACCAGGGACCTCTTGGTTATGAGGCTGTTTCGTTAACCACTGGACCACACAGCCTCCTTTATAATGACATGCCCACAGATATGTATGGCTTTACAGTAGGTAGAAAAGTGCAAAACAAGTACGATTTATGAAATTATTTTGTTAGCTTGATTTAATATCAAAGAGGTGAATCTGCCAGTATCTACAAAGACTGGACTATACATTTAAACTCCGGGTAATGAATTCTTCAACTGCTGTTAAGCTTTCTGATGTCTTGAGCTCATTACCACTCTCTGAGTCCTCATCAGAAGATGAGCTGGTTAATACCTACAACACCACCTTGACTGCTATCTTAGCTACTGTAGCGCCAATCAAAACTCAAGAGTGTCTTTTAAAGAAAGCTCACCGTGGTTCAATGATACAACTCATAAGATGAAATATGAGGGTCGTAAACTAGAACGGAGATGGCAGGAATCTAAACTGCACGTTCATTACATCGCATGGAAGAGCCACCTGGTTAAATATAGGAAGGCTCTGGCATTGGCTATATCATCATATTATTCTAATTTAATTGAAACAAATAAAATAATCCAAGGTTTATTTTTGCTACCCTAGATAAATTAATTAATCCTTCCCCTAATAGTCCTACCCTTGACACTGGCTCCTCTCACAGCTGCAATGACTTCTTACATTTTTAAAAAAATAAAATACAAGACATCAGAAATGAGATTCCACAGACACCTTCTATTAAGGAGGACTCCAGCACAATTTTACCAACTACACCTATTAAGGCTACTATGGGGGCTTTTTCTTTTATTACCTTTCAGATAAAACAGAGGTTATGCTAGTGGGCTCACAGAACCAACTAAAAGGAAATGTGGGATTACATGAGCTCGACCCTTGCAGTCTCTTATCAAAACTTGAGTTTGGGGTCATCTTTGATCCTGAGCTATCATTTGAGACGTTGGGAAGTTACTAAAGTATCTTTTTACCTGACTAACACCAGAAAAAGTGAACATATTACCCCTGTTTTGGCCTCTTTACACTGGCTTCCTGTGCAGTATAGAATTGATTTCAAGATTTTGCTGTTAATTTACAAGGCCCTGAATGGATTAGCACCTAGTTATTTGCAGGAGTTACTGACCCTGTATCTTCCAAACCGCACTCTGAGATCACAGGATGCGGGGCTGCTGGTTATTTGTAGGGTCAACAAAAGCATCACGGAAGGTAGGGCTTTTTCTTGTAGAGCTCCTAAATTATGAAATGCTCTGCCTCAGGGAAGCTGGGACCGTTACAGTTTTCAAGTCAAGACTAAAAACGCACTTGTATAAAATGGCTTTCTTATCTTAGTGGGTTTTAATGTAACTTTAAAATTGCTGCTTTTGTATTATGTGTATACCGTTACTTAAATATGCTATTTAAATGGTCTGAAACAAAACACGAGGGCCAAAATAATAGGTTAAACAAAAAAACAAAACACGAGGGCCAAAATAATAGGTTAAACAAAACACAGCACGAGGGCCAAAGGTTAAAAAAAACAATTTTGCTGTCAGGCTGGGCATTCACCTGCACTGACCAAGTGCTCCAAAAACAATACAAAAATCACAGCACTCATCTAAACACCACCTACTCCCTCTCCGAACAAAGGATTTCTCCCTGCTTTATGCATGTGTGGGCCCCAATTAGCATCAATTACATAACTGGGGAATGACCACAACTGTGATTGCTGCCTGCCACACTGTTAATACTGAGTTCTGCAAAAGGTTGCTTTGGGTTGTGCAGTGGCGGTAAAAGTTAATTCAAATTGGATATTTTTTTCTGTAAGGGAAAGTTACTTCGCAAACTGATGTGTAAATGATGTCCACAACATATTGCGGCTTCAATCCAACCACCAATTGAGTTTTTCCTCCCCTGAAAGTGCTTTTAGCACATGGTGCCTCCAGATGAGGTCAGGTAAGAACTTGTGAGGTAGAGATCTGCAGATATGGGCAGAATGGATTGAGGCAGGCCACCTGTAACGCACAAATACAGCACCCAGGCTTGATGCTGAAGTCACTTCCCCTCACTTCCTTCCTCTGTCTGAGGTGAAGCAGAGCGACTGACGTCTAGGCTGCTAGTGTCAGAGGTGAGGGGCAGTCTGCAGTGAAAGTCGAATCGTCAGTGGTAGGGGCGTCATTCTGCATCCTGGACTCACACACACACTCTGTAGTATGATTGATAATCTGATTGATAATCATGAGGTAAGTACAGGTCCGTGCTGATTGATAATCTGATTGATAATCGTGAGGTAAGTAAGGGTCCTCTTACAATGTTCACTGTTGTTTCAGTGACAGCACAGATAGTCATTCATCTATAACACAAATCCAGGCTTTTAAACTCACCCTCAATCATGCAGTTACAGCCATCTGCTAAATGTGTTATTATTAAACACAAAAAACTATGTTTTACTGGACATTAAGAGCTGACAGTTCTGAAAAAGAAATTGTCAGGCAAGGCCACCACTGCGCCCTTACCTGACCCATGTTCTGACAAGGCTCCCAGCACACACAGCTTAACTGGTACAGCAGGTGGGTTCACTTCAGACAGCATGTGTCGTCACCAGTGGGAGGGTCAGGACTAAAACCACAACCACCATGGTTGTTTACATGTTGTCATAGAATTCTATGTGAATTGGAAAAGCTAATCAGAAAAGTTGGAATATTAACACATCTGGAGTGAGACAATTTATTTATTATGTATTCTTTCTTTTTTGGATTTTGGTTTTGTTTATGAAGGACTGTGACAGAGATCGAATGATTCTTGGTGTTATCCCTCTCGACCTGTGAGGGCACGGTGCAAGAGGAACAGAGTACCCTTAATTAAATGGCACGACAATTGATTCCGTAGGGTAGATGGAAGTCGGTCATTTAGGAAGGGGGCGGAGCCACGGCACCCAAGCTTATTGACCCGGACGGTAAGCGGCGTGGCATCCGAGGACTGGAGGAGCGGATGCGCTCGTTAACCTCGGGGTCATGGGCGAGGGTATAAATAGGGGGCATGGCTTGAGTGATCTGTTCCTTTGCATATGGTTAAGTTAAATAACCGAGAAGGAGCCCGTACTGTGAATAAACCGTGAGTGTTTTCGTGTCTGTGTATTAACACTGTGTGTCTTGTGTGTTATTAGTCACTGAAGATTACTGAGCACGATCCGGAGCTGCAGCCGCAGGCCAGCGAAAAACCCGGACTTCACCATTCACCTTTTCCACTACCGGAAATGTCTTTGTTTTCACCACTAGCACTAGAATCACGCACTGTCTAATTGTGTCTGTGTTTTGTGTTTTGTGAGGGTGACGGAACGGGACTTTGGGTTACGGGTCAAACCCGTGGGATTACAAACCAAAGTGATACACGCCGCTGTATCACTTCCAACACTGTTATTATTTGCAGGTTTGCCTTAAGGCTCTGGACATTTATTAAATTAAATAAACACCCTTGCACCTGTACAAACGTTGTCCGTGTGATTACTCTGCACTGCACTCACCTGCACGTCTTTACCACTTTGCCACACGTGGTTGTCAGAAGTGAGGGATGGATTACGCAACACTGTCGGCGCTGCTGGAGCAGCTGGACAGCAGACGGGAGGTGGAGGAGAGACGGAGAGAGGAGAGGTACACCGCGCTGATCGAGAGGGTCGGGCTGGCGATACCTCCCACAGCGTCAGCAGAACGCAGCTTCATAGCGCCCAAGGCGAGGACGCACAAAATGACGGCGGAAGATGACCCAGAAGCATACCTGGTGGCATTTGAGCGGTTGGCTACCACCGCGTCATGGCCCCGACAGTTCTGGGCAAGCCAGCTGGGACCCTGCCTGATTGGGGAAGCACAGGCAGCATACCAGGCGATGGGGGATGACGACACCGCTCAATATGACCTGGTAAAACTGGTTATTCTCCGCCGTCTCAATATTACGGAGGAAACGCATCGAGTGAGGTTCAGGGAGTACAGGAGGTCCCCGAATATACGCCCCAGGGTGGTCGTGCAGAAACTCTGTGACCACATGATACACTGGCTCACCCCGGCGCTGAAAACAACTGCACAGATGGGTGAGGCCATTGTGATTGAGCAGTTTTGTCATGTGGTCGGCGCCGAGACCCAAGCGTGGATACGGCGCCACAACCCTGACACCCTGGAACAGGCAGTAAAACTCGCCGAGGACTTCGAGGACTCCCTGGTATCCGCCCAGACTGAGCTACTCACCCTGCCACCTCAACGGAGCAGCCGAGCCCCAACTCCTCTCTCTGCTCCACCAACCCCACCACCGGGACCGGGTCAACGACCTCCTAGAGCGCCGACCCCAATGGGCGACCTTGCCTCCTCTTCATGGAGACCAAGGTTGGCCCCCAGCTGGGGTAGAGGTGCTACCCCTGCCCCGTTGCCATACCAGCAGCGGGACAGACCATTAAACACTGTACCCTCCTTTCCCCCTACCTGTTTTAGGTGCCGCCAGCCGGGTCATCAGGCTAGGTCATGCCCATTTGCGATGGAGTGTGACGTGGCCGTGTGCAATCTGGCATCTGAAGCGGGTAAGCGAGGGAAAAATGGTCGGGAGGGGCCTTGTATTGTTAATGTGATTTTGGGAAATGTGAAAACCCATGCATTAGTGGACACAGGGTGTGGTCAGACCTTAATTAGAGTATCTCTCTTAGGCGGTATGGTGTGGCAGCCACAAGGTCAGGTGGCGATCTCCTGTATCCATGGAGACACGGCAACATACCCCACAGTAAAAGCATATTTATCGGTCTGTCCGATTGAACGTCACCTGGTAGTTGGGGTGGCGGAAAGGCTACCACATCGAGTTATTCTGGGTCGAGACTGGCCCAACTACAAAGATTTGGTGAAATTAAGGGCAGTCCCGGCCATACACGCAAATGTGGCAGAAAAAGCAGAAAGGGAAATGATTGGTCATGTTTTTCCCTTTCAAACGGAAATGTTCTCTCCTCTGTTCTGGCCGAGAAAAACAAACAAAGAGAGAAGGCTGCGGAAATGGGAAGGAGCATTAATGTGACAAGGCTGGGGGCTGGTGGGAGCCTGCTATAACGGTGAAAAACGTCAGTCAAAGGGGGTCGGAACACAGTGTGACCGAGAGGGCGAGGTTACTGGGCCATCAAGGGCAGATGTTACTCCCGCCCCGGTCAATATACCGGACATGTGGCACTCAAATGTGAACCTAGTGTGGGAGCAGAAAAATGACCCATCACTGGTGCACATTTGGGGACAGGTCCGGTCCATTGAAGGTAAGGATGTTGAAGGCGCTGGGGCACTAGTATTTCTACACTTCATTATCAAGAGGCAACTACTATATAGGGTAAACCTGGCCGCGGGCACAGGACATCCTGTAACACAATTATTGGTTCCCCCGTCTTGTCGACTGGAGGTCATGAGGCTGGCGCATGATATCCCTTTTGCGGGACACCTCGGAGTTGACAAGACAAGGGAACGGATATTGGCTCGATTTTTTTGGCTAGGTCTTTATAAAGAAGTGTCGAAATATGTAGCCACATGCCCAGACTGCCAGCGAGTAGCGCCGGGTCGAGTGCGCCCCGCCCCTTTGGTCCCACTGCCGATTATTTCCACACCCTTTGAACGCATCGCAGTGGACATAGTCGGCCCTTTGCTACCTTCTGACTCCGGGTATACGCATATCTTAGTGGTGGTAGATTACGCAACGCGATACCTGGAGGCAGTTCCCTTGAGGTCCACTAGTGCTGCTGCGATAGCCAAAGAACTAGTGCAGATTATGGCAAGAGTAGGGATCCCTAAGGAGATATTGACTGATCATGTAACTAATTTCTTGTCAGATACGCTACAGCAGGTATATAAACTACTAAAAATACGTCCCATCAGAACGTCGGTTTACCATCCACAGACGGACAGATTGGTGGAACGTTTCAATCAGACTCTAAAGGTGATGCTGAGACGATTTGTAAATCAAGAGCAAAAACATTGGGTATCGCTTCTTCCCTACCTCCTTTTCGCAGTGAGAGAGGTACCGCAGAGTTCGACAGGGTTATCCCCCTTCGAGCTCTTTTACGGCCGACTGCCTCGCAGCATTCTCGATCTGCTGAGAGAGGGGTGGGAGAAGCACAAAGGCTCGTCCCAAAATGTAGTGCAGCATGTGCTCCTACTTAGAGATCGCCTAGATCTGGTCGGTCGTTTGGCCCAAGACAATCTCAGATCGGCTCAGCATCGACAACAGCAGCATTACAATCAAAATGCATTAATCCGAACCTTTCGGCCTGGAGACAAGATAATGCTGCTACTTCCCTCATCAGAATCCAAATTATGTGCTAAATGGCAAGGGCCATATGAGGTGATTCGGGCTATAGGAAAGGTGAATTACGAAATTATACAGCCCGATCGCAGTAATAAAAAAGAAATTTATCACATAAATTTATTAAAGCCCTGGCAGGCAAGAGAGGTTTTATTCATAGCCCCAGGCAATATAGAGGATGATTTGGGGCCCGAGCTAGAACCCTCTGGCACAAAGAACATTTCGATGCGGGAACAATTACTTCCTGATCAGCAAGGTGAACTACGCATGTTAATTGAGGAATTTAGCGATGTTTTTTCTAACACGCCCGGTAGAACTAACCTTGCTGAATATGACATTATCTCTCCCCCAGGTGTCACAGTGCGAGAGAGACCTTATCGGATCCTGGAAAGTCGATGGAGTGGCGTTTGCAAAGAGGTATGGGACATGCTCGAACTTGGGGTGATTGAGCCTTCCAGGAGCGAGTGGTGCAGTCCAATTGTGATAGTGGCCAAAAAGGACGGCACCAACTGCTTCTGCGTTGATTTCTGCAAGGTAAACGCTATTGCCAAGTTTGATGCGTATCCCATGCCTCGGGTCGACAAACTTCTAGATAGACTGGGGACGGCGAGGTTTATCTCCACTCTGGACCTGACGAAGGGATATTGGCAGATCCCGTTAACTCGTAGTTCTAGAGAGAAAACCGCATTTTCAACACCAGAAGGGCTGTTTCATTTTACAACCATGCCGTTTGGGTTACATGGTGTGCCTGCTGCCTTCCAGAGACTGATGGACCAGGTTTTACACCCACATCGTGAATATGCGGCAGCGTATATTGATGATGTGGTTATTTACAGCTCCACCTGGCGAGAGCATTTGGCCAGGATCACAGCCGTCCTTCAGTCTCTAAGGGCAGCCCGGCTGACAGCTAACTTGCGAAAATGTGCGTTTGCCAAGAAAGAGACACAATATTTGGGATTTATAATGGGGAATGGCAGGGTGAAACCCGTTGTCTCCAAGGTCCAGGCCTTGGTGGACACGGCAATCCCCAAAACCAAGGCTCAGGTGAGGTCTCTATTGGGGTTAGCCGGTTATTACCGCCACTTTATCCCCGAGTATGCCACAGTGGTTAATCACTTAGTTGACCTCACCAGAAAGAGCGCACCAAATTCAATTAAGTGGTCAGAAGAATGTCAGGGGGCGTTTGATATTGTTAAGCAGAGACTTTGCCAGGCCCCTGCTCTCATCACTCCAGACTTCACTAAGAGATTCATCCTCCACACTGATGCTTCGGATGTCAGTTTGGGTGCAGTCCTGTCCCACACACTCTCTCACACACTCTCTCCTATCTTGCTTGGTTTTAAATACAGCCTCTCTCCCATACCTCTGAATTCAGGCAGTGTTCTCATGCATGTTTAATTACATGGCACCAAAACCCCAACAGCATCTCTTTATGGACAAATTGATTAGTGAAGATAATACATGTTTAATATAAACATATATTATTAATCAACCTTAGCAACCCTCCTTCTAGTGGTATAAACTGAAGGATATTTGATATAGTAGAGCTAGTGTAGATAGACAGCCAGTGAGCTAGAGAAAGACACAGATAGAGGTCAGAGGGCATTGCTAGAGGCAGCAGCGTCTCCCTCTCATTGTGAAAGCGCCCACTCATCAGAGGTAAGAATAAGAGAAGAGTAAAAGCAGAAGCTGGATTCCGAGAATGTTTCTGAGGCGCTGTTGATGCAGAAGGAACTGTTCAGGAAAGAGCTGAGGACATGAGTTTCATGAGTTTCATGAGTTTCACAAGCTGTGGTCTAAAACCAGCCTCACCAGCCTCAGACACTCCACACAGCTCAGCAGCAACTTGAGTCCAATTGAAACTAAATAATGAAGCTTTCGAAGATTCATTTGAAATGTACGTTTACAATCACAAATAAAACACCTGAAATCCGTGCATGCTTTTCCTGTTAAAGCTATCCACGGATACAGATTGCTGTGGATCTGAGAAGCCAGGGCGGGTATGAAGTGTTTCTGTAGTTTAGCCCTGGATCTGAGAAGCCAGGGTGGGTATGAAGTGTTTCTGTAGTTTAGCCCTGGATCTGAGAAGCCAGGGCGGGTATGAAGTGTTTCTGTAGTTTAGCCCTGGATCTGAGAAGCCAGGGCGGGTATGAAGTGTTGTTACATGTAGACATTGTTGTTCACACAGAGCAGGTTGAGTCATAGAGATAAAGCAAAGGTATTTACAAGCTCACAGATCTGCCTAAAGGAACGTTCAGAAATTCAATGTGTTCTTCTGTAGAATTAAGTTTGTTGGCAAGGTAAAAAAAAATAAAAATAAAAACATGTTTTTGTAGGATTCTGCAAATTTGCAGCGTGATCTGCAAGAGTGTTTTTTTCCCAGGGGACTGATGGCGATACAGACAGAGACACATTCATATTGTATGCCTGTGGCAGAGTGGTTGCAGTGCACAGGTGCATGGTGACGTCAAGGACCAGGAAGAAATCCAGAACAAAAGGTACAGCACTTTAATGAAATAATAAAAAATAAACAGGTCAAACAAAACACAAGATAAAAGGGCACATGGGCCAAAACAAAACAGACAAATATTAAGTATAATTACAAACAACAAGTACCTTTCACTTTCACAGTTTTGAGTGGCATTCGCTTTCGTTCTATATAGCGCTCTCCTAAGCTCCTCTTCTCCCTAATGAGCCCGGAGTGGGATAATAATAATAATAATACTAATAATAATACTAATAATACTACTACTACTAATAATAATAATAACAATAATAATAATAATAATAATAATAATAATAATAATAAATATGCACAAGGGGAGGGCACTCCGTCACAATGCCCCACAATCTGATGCTCCCAACAGCCTGTGCATAATAATGCTGATACCAAGTTGCATCCCAGGCTGACAGGCGGCAAACTTTTCCGAGCTTGAAATTAAAAGTTTGCACACCCTAAGCATTGATTTGATCTGTAAAACTGTATACAATGTACAGTCATGAGGAGATGGCATTGAATTCTGTATACTGTGTACAATGTACAGTCATGAGGAGATGGCATTGAATTCTGTATACTGTGTACAATGTACAGTCATGAGGAGATGGCATTGAATTCTGTATACTGTGTACAATGTACAGTCATGAGGAGATGGCATTGAATTCTGTATACTGTGTACAATGTACAGTCATGAGGAGATGGCATTGAATTCTGTATACTGTGTACAATGTACAGTCATGAGGAGATGGTAATGAATTAGTTGTTTATGAATACCAGTATTTTATGTTTTTCTCAGATAATAAAGCATACAACTGTGGAATAAAACTGTTATATTTTGAATGGCGGTAATGTTAAAGGCAGAATGAATAGGGGGGTCCAAAGATAAATAATAATTTGGATTCTTATTTTGTTTTAGTTTTTCACTTTTTTTCAAGCATCTTCACAGCAATATGTGCTCTACAGTACTAAAGACCTTCTGCCCTGGGCTGCCATGTTTTTAAATCTGCTTTGCAATGCTTTACCATACTTTCACTGTGCTTCATTCCACTTTGCTGTGCTTTTACTGTGGAAAACTTTTATGAGGGTTAGTTTACCATGGTTTGTCTTTTCTATGCTTTACAATACCTCTCTGTGCTTTACAATACCTCTCTGTGCTTTACAATACCTCTCTGTGCTTTACAATACCTCTCTGTGCTTTACAATACCTCTCTGTGCTTTACCATGCTTGCCTATGCTTTGCCGTGCTGTCCCTGTTCTATAAATAAATAAATGTACAGGGCTTTCTACCGCCCTGCTACATATGGGTTAAAGCAGTTGATTGGTTATTGACAGGTAAGAAGCCAGTGAAGGGGTGGGAACAATTTCATCCTCCAGGTGACCAAGGAAGTGCAAGACAGTATAAAGAATGGCTTGTGAACAGAGGTTTATTTAGCCCAGTGCAGTGCCAGATATCATGTTTTAAAATGAAAGCAGATGATTGCTATAACATGTGATTCTTTCAAAACTGCACATTTGAGACCTATGTAATCAAGAGAAGTGTAGCATTGAGCAGATTTCTCAGGTTCGCGTCTTGGCTGTGTGGAGCTGCCGATCTTCACTGGGGACTCCACAGGGAGCGTCGCATTGGCTCTGGCGTTTCCGTGAGAGGGAGGCAAAATCGCCAGGGACTGTTGCTCCTCATCACTCTACAGTGAACCCTGCTCTGTTTCTCCTCCTCATCACTCTACAGTGAACCCTGCTCTGTTTCTCCTCATCACTCTACAATGAACCCTGCTCTGTTTCTCCTCATCAGTCCACAGTGAACCCTGCTCTGTTTCTCCTCATCACTCTACAGTGAACCCTGCTCTGTTTCTCCTCATCACTCTACAGTGAACCCTGCTCTGTTTCTCCTCCTCATCACTCTACAGTGAACCCTGCTCTGTTTCTCCTCCTCATCACTCTACAGTGAACCCTGCTCTGTTTCTCCTCCTCATCACTCTACAGTGAACCCTGCTCTGTTTCTCCTCCTCATCACTCTACAGTGAACCCTGCTCTGTTTCTCCTCCTCATCACTCTACAGTGAACCCTGCTCTGTTTTCCTCCTCATCACTCTACAATGAACCCTGCTCTGTTTCTCCTCCTCATCACTCTACAGTGAACCCTGCTCTGTTTTCCTCCTCATCACTCTACAGTGAACCCTGCTCTGTTTCTCCTCCTCATCACTCTACAGTGAACCCTGCTCCGTTTCTCCTCATCACTCTATTGTGAACCCTGCTCTCCAGGTGCTCAGTGAGCTCAAAAGCGGATGCCTGGAGGGCTGACCTTTGTCCTCCAGAGGTCGGTAGCTCACTGACATCCACCCTTGAGTTGTTGGGTGAAAAAGCTGACTTGGTCGTGGGATCAGAGGACGTCCACTGAATCTCTGGGTCTCCCAAGCCATGTAAGGAATAGCTGCGGTGAGGGAAAAGTGATTGGACATTCCAAATTGGGATAAAATCAGGGGGAAATAATAATGATCAGATGAGATGTGTGGAGTTCTGTTGTTAATAATAATGATCAGATGAGATGTGTGGAGTTCTGTTGTTAATAATAATGATCAGATGAGATGTGTGGAGTTCTGTTGTTAATAATAATCATCAGATGAGATGTGTGGAGTTCTGTTGTTAATAATAATGATCAGATGAGATGTGTGGAGTTCTGTTGTTAATAATAATGATCAGATGAGATGTGTGGAGTTCTGTTGTTAATAATAATGATCAGATGAGATGTGTGGAGTTCTGTTGTTAATAATAATCATCAGATGAGATGTGTGGAGTCCTCTTGTTAATAATAACACTATGTAACACAATTTTTGTTCCTGGGTAGTAAGTGTTATTTCCTAATTGCTTATGCCTCAAAAGTATAGAAAATGGCTATTATTCCCCACAAACTTTGCTTTTGTGACCAGGACAGTGATATTTTGAAATTTACCTTTGGAGTTCTGTTGTTAATAATAATGATCAGATGAGATGTGTGTTCTGTTGTTAGCTATAATTACTTTAAGGATCTGGATTGAACTGTGCATCTTCAGGTAACAGGTCATTAGGAGTTTCCACTGTTACAGCACTGAGCCAGTTTACAGGATGTAGATGCTGGTAAACAATTGCCAGGTTGGAGAGGGTTATGAGCTGTTGCCTGATTCCCCTCTTCAATAATACCTAATTCCCTGAATCATTGACCACAAGCACTTTATTAAGAGTGAGAGAGTTACACTGCTGACGTCAGAGAGATATCCCAGCCAACTTTAATCACACTGTATAAATCCTATAAAAGAAGTGTATCACACTGAATCTCAATCACAGCACTGATATATCAGTTAATACATTGTGTGAAGTGCATCACACTGCATCTCAATCACAGCACTGATATATCAGTTAATACAGTGTGTGAAGTGTATCACACTGCATCTCAATCACAGCACTGATATATCAGTTAATACAGTGTGTGAAGTGTATCACACTGCATCTCAATCACAGCACTGATATATCAGTTAATACATCGTGTGAAGTGCATCACACTGCATCTCAATCACACCACTGATATATCAGTTAATACAGTGTGTGAAGTGCATCACACTGCATCTCAATCACAGCACTGATATATCAGTTAATACAGTGTGTGAAGTGTATCACACTGCATCTCAATCACACCACTGATATATCAGTTAATACAGTGTGTGAAGTGCATCACACTGCATCTCAATCACAGCACTGATATATCAGTTAATACAGTGTGTGAAGTGTATCACACTGCATCTCAATCACAGCACTGATATATCAGTTAATACAGTGTGTGAAGTGCATCACACTGCATCGTAACTCGTAACTCTCGGGCCCCTCTCTTCACTCATTTCACTTTCATTTGAAATAAGTGGAAGACATCAAACCTACAGCTATGGCCAAACATTTTGCATCACCCTATATAATTAACTAATTTTGCTTCAAAGTGTAATGAAACCAACTGAATAATAAAACTAACAACATTTAAAAATGTGACATTTTGAAATCTATCATGAAATAACTATTATGGCTTCCGCAAGACTTTTGTGATATAATTTTGTAGTTTCTTTGATTACATGATGTTAAATAAAAGATTGTAATTATGTTCCTATAGTTTTTTTTAAAAAGTCTCAATCCTAAAATTCTAGGTGATGGAAAACTTTTGGCCAGAGCTGTACCTTCATTACAGTGTGGAGGAGCAAAGCTGCCGATTGAGACTTGCACAGTGAATGGAGGTGCATGGGGTGTGAAAGGGTTACATTGAGACAGTGAATGGAGGTGCATGGGGTGTGAAAGGGTTACATTGAGACAGTGAATGGAGGTGCATGGGGTGTGAAAGGGTTACATTGAGACAGTGAATGGAGGTGCATGGGGTGTGAAAGGGTTACATTGAGACAGTGAATGGAGGTGCATGGGGTGTGAAAGGGTTACATTGAGACAGTGAATGGAGGTGCATGGGGTGTGAAAGGGTTGAGACAGTGAATGGAGGTGCATGGGGTGTGAAAGGGTTGAGACAGTGAATGGAGGTGCATGGGGTGTGAAAGGGTTACATTGAGACAGTGAATGGAGGTGCATGGGGTGTGAAAGGGTTACATTGAGACAGTGAATGGAGGTGCATGGGGTGTGAAAGGGTTACATTGAGACAGTGAATGGAGGTGCATGGGGTGTGAAAGGGTTACATTGAGACAGTGAATGGAGGTGCATGGGGTGTGAAAGGGTTACATTGAGACAGTGAATGGAGGTGCATGGGGTGTGAAAGGGTTACATTGAGACAGTGAATGGAGGTGCATGGGGTGTGAAAGGGTTACATTGAGACAGTGAATGGAGGTGCATGGGGTGTGAAAGGGTTACATTGAGACAGTGAATGGAGGTGCATGGGGTGTGAAAGGGTTACATTGAGACAGTGAATGGAGGTGCATGGGGTGTGAAAGGGTTGAGACAGTGAATGGAGGTGCATGGGGTGTGAAAGGGTTGAGACAGTGAATGGAGGTGCATGGGGTGTGAAAGGGTTACATTGAGACAGTGAATGGAGGTGCATGGGGTGTGAAAGGGTTGAGACAGTGAATGGAGGTACATGGGGTGTGAAAGGGTTACATTGAGACAGTGAATGGAGGTGCATGGGGTGTGAAAGGGTTACATTGAGACAGTGAATGGAGGTGCATGGGGTGTGAAAGGGTTACATTGAGACAGTGAATGGAGGTGCATGGGGTGTGAAAGGGTTACATTGAGACAGTGAATGGAGGTGCATGGGGTGTGAAAGGGTTACATTGAGACAGTGAATGGAGGTGCATGGGGTGTGAAAGGGTTACATTGAGACAGTGAATGGAGGTACATGGGGTGTGAAAGGGTTACATTGAGACAGTGAATGGAGGTGCATGGGGTGTGAAAGGGTTACATTGAGACAGTGAATGGAGGTGCATGGGGTGTGAAAGGGTTACATTGAGACAGTGAATGGAGGTGCATGGGGTGTGAAAGGGTTACATTGAGACAGTGAATGGAGGTGCATGGGGTGGGTATGTTTTTGGAAAAAAAGTTATTTTTATGGAAATGTTTTGAACATTTGTAGCATGTGAGTCAGCAAATGCTGACAGTTTCCTGTAAACTGTTTTTTTTAATGGCAATGTAAAGGGCCAGCTACACACCCGTTTCCAATTATTTAACAAAGTAGAATAACTTAAAGAGATCCTAATTTAAATTAGGGGATGGTTTTTATTTTCAGGGCCAAATTAATGGAAACAGTTCACTGAGATACAGCCCCTCCCTGCCACTTCTAAACGAGAGTTTATCATATTTCAGAATGAAAACACATGTGTGCTATGGCTTTCTTTCAAAACTCCACATCTGAGACCTAATGAGCTGAAGGATGCAAACAGGCAGGATTAATGCCTTTGCTTTGTTAGCTTCACCGAGGTAGATACCTCTTTAAATGAGAGAACAGCACATTACAAATACAATCCATTGCCAAACACCCCAACCTGGCTCTCATCACCACACAGTTACAGTAAAAACAAACATCTGACAATGAGCTGAAAAACACACCCATTTTTCATCAGGACACACCTATTTTTCATCAGGACTCACCCATTTTCCACAGGACACACCTATTTATTCATCAGGACATACCCCTTTTTTAAAATCAGGAAACCCATTTTTCATGAGGACTGGCGTTTCCTGAACTCTGTCCTGGAGTCTGGACTCTTCACTCTGGTTTGAGTTTTTCCAGCACTACCCACTATATACAAGAGGCATTATGAAAAAGACACATCTTCCATAGGCCAGGGTATTCTCTCATGGTGAGAAAGAGGGACCCACTATCACATTCCAAGTCAGGGTTAACGTTACCTTCTTTTTATCAGCTCACAGTCTTTATCAATATCTTGATTTGAGCCCAGGCCAAGGTCTGCAACCCTTGTTAAAAAGTAACTTCAGAAGTGATTCTGACATTCGTATTATTATTTCCTCATGTATTATTTCCTCATATATGCTACCGTTAGGTGATATCATCCACACACACGGAGTGAACTTCCATTGCTATGTGGATGATACCCAGCTATATATGTCCCTAAAGCCAGGAATTAGTTCTGCTGGGGAGTTACTTGCTGCTCGCCTTGCATACATTAAGTGTTCAGATAAAACAGAGGTTATGCTAGTGGGCTCTCAGAATCGACTACAAAATGTAGGATACATGAGCTCGACCATAGTAATCTCTCATTAAATCTTAAACTAGAAATGAAAAATGTGGGGGTCATCTTTGATCCTGAGCTATATTTGAGACTTATATTAGGGAAGTTACTAAAGTATCTTTTTACCACTTGAGAAATATAGCCAAACTTAGACCAATTATTTCTGTATCTGATGCCGAGAGACTAACACATGCCTTTGTTTCATCTAGAATTGATTACTGTAATGCACTTCTCTCTGGTATCTCAGAAGGTGTGCTGTCTCGCTTACAGCCGTTCAGAATACCTCCGCTAGAATTCTGACTAAAACTAGGAAAAGTGAACATATTACCCCTGTTTTAGCCCCCACAATGCCTCCCTGTGCAGTACAGAATTAATTTTAAGATTTTTCTGTTAATTTACAAGGCCCTGAATGGATTAGTACCTAGTTATTTGCAGAAGTTACTGACCCCGTATCTTCCAAACCGCACTCTGAGATCACAGGATGCGGGCTGCTGGTTATTTGTAGGGTCAACAAAAGCAACCCGGGAGGAGGGAGGGCTTTTTCATGCAGAGCCCCTAAATGATGGAATGCACTTCTTTCTTTCACAGGTAAGCTGGGACAATTCAAGTTTTTAAATCAAGATTGAAAACATATCTTTCTTATCTTGATGAGTTTTAATGTTACATTTCTGTTTTTCAACATTTATACATATACTGTTTTTAAAATATGCTATTTAATATGTAGCAGTTGTGTGTGTGACATGCCTGGGGATCTATATACAAAGGTTCTATTGTGTAAATGTAAATGCTTTTTTGAATGTACTGTACAGTGCTTTGTGATACTTTGGTATATAAATGTAATAATAAATGTTTGTTTGTTTGTTAGTTATCATTCGGAGTGGTTCTCAGTTCTGTTGCTCAAGCTCTTATTTCTCTAATTCTGCCTCAGGCTTGGAATGCTTTGAGCTTGTCTGCAGAGTCCTAAGTGCCGGGATTGCACTGGCTTCCTCATTCCATTCAAATCATGTGACTTTTCAATTCTGCTACTACTAGGGGTGGGCTACTTTAAAGGTCACATTGTCACATGATTTGTTTGATAAGGTTTTGATTACAAATGGTTGATTGCTGTGACCATCTTTAGGTTTTTTAGCATGTTGAAATTATTCTGGCAGGGATATCAATATCGACAATAATCCTAATATCGGGTCGGACCCCTGTTTTTTTACAGTCTTGACACGGCATAGACTCCACAAGGTGCTGGAAGGTCTCTTGACACAGCATAGACTCCACAAGGTGCCGGAAGGTGTCTTGACATGGCATAGACTCCACAAGGTGCTGGAAGGTCTCTTGACATGGCATAGTCTCCACAAGGTGCTGGAAGGTCTCTTGACACAGCATAGACTCCACAAGGTGCTGGAAGGTCTCTTGACATGGCATAGACTCCACAAGGTGCTGGAAGGTCTCTTGACATGGCATAGACTCCACAAGGTGCTGGAAGGTGTCTTGACATGGCATACACTGCACAAGGTGCTGGAAGGTCTCTTGACACGGCATAGACTCCACAAGGTTCTGGAAGGTGTCTTGACATGGCATAGACTCCACAAGGTGCTGGAAGGTGTCTAGACATGGCATAGACTCCACAAGGTGCTAGAAGGTGTCTTGACATGGCATAGACTCCACAAGGTGCTGGAAGGTCTCTTGACATGGCATAGACTCCACAAGGTGCTGGAAGGTCTCTTGACATGGCATAGACTCCACAAGGTGCTGGACGGTGTCTTGACATGGCATATACTCCACAAGGTGCTGGAAGATGTCTTGACATGGCATAGACTCCACAAGGTGCTGGAAGGTCTCTTGACACAGCATAGACTCCACAAGGTGCTGGAAGGTCTCTTGACACAGCATAGACTCCACAAGGTGCTGGAAGGTGTCTTGACATGGCATAGACTCCACATGGTGCTGGAAGGTCTCTTGACATGGCATAGACTCCACAAGGTGCTGGAAGGTCTCTTGACATGGCATAGACTCCACAAGGTGCTGGAAGGTGTCTTGACATGGCATAGACTCCACAAGGTGCTGGAAGGTGTCTTGACATGGCATAGACTCCTCAAGGTGCTGGAAGGTGTCTAGACATGGCATAGACTCCACAAGGTGCTGGAAGGTCTCTTGACATGGCATAGACTCCACAAGGTGCTGGAAGGTCTCTTGACATGGCATAGACTCCACAAGGTGCTGGACGGTGTCTTGACACAGCATAGACTCCACAAGATGCTGGACGGTGTCTTGACATGGCATAGACCCCACAAGGTGCTGGATGTAGTGTCTTAGTGTAGTCCCAGATGTTTTAAAATTAAAAGCTGCACATTTGAGACACAGTGAATGGATGTGCATCGGTGGAAAAAAGGGTTATATTCTTCACTGTCGATTACGTTTTAGGAACAAGTTATTTTTATGGAAATGTTTTGAACATTTTTAGCATGTGAGTCAGCAAATGCTGACAGTTTCCTGTAAACTGGATTTTAAAAATGTGATTATAATACTTATTCTACTCTGTTAAATAATTGGAAACAAATGTGTAGCTGCCCTTTACATTGCCATTTTAAAGGGTTGCAGAACACCCAGCAGTGTTGATAAGAAATGCATGACGTTACGTTTGCTGTGTCCTGTGTTGTGTGTCATCACAGCGTTACCTTTGCTGTGTCCCGTGTTGTGTGTCATCACAGCATTACCTTTGCTGTGTCCCGTGTTGTCTGTCATCACAGCATTACCTTTGCTGTGTCCCGTGTTGTCTGTCATCACAGCGTTACCTTTGCTGTGTCCCGTGTTGTCTGTGTCATCACAGCGTTACCTTTGCTGTGTCCTGTGTTGTCTGTGTCATCACAGCATTACCTTTACTGCGTCCCGTGTTGTCTGTGTCATCAGTGTTACCTTTGCTGTGTCCCGTGTTGTCTGTGTCATCACAGCATTACCTTTGCTGTGTCCCGTGTTGTCTGTCATCACAGCGTTACCTTTGCTGTGTCCCGTGTTGTCTGTGTCATCACAGCGTTACCTTTGCTGTGTCCTGTGTTGTCTGTGTCATCACAGCATTACCTTTACTGCGTCCCGTGTTGTCTGTGTCATCAGTGTTACCTTTGCTGTGTCCCGTGTTGTCTGTGTCATCAGTGTTTTATTTCTAAACATATTGCTTAAATTTTACATTTTAAACATGTATATTTTGGCACTCTAAATAAAAAAGAAATATGAAATGACCATCTAGTGATTGTATAGGGTCTAATTACCCACAAGTTTGAAGTGTTATTAGGTATCCATACCCCTTCTCCAGTGGCACACCCGACCCGTGAGGGCTCGGTACGGTACGGGTACGGGTGCTTCTCCACTGGCTATCTGTCTTATTGAGCGAGAACCAAACCGTGAAACTCCAGCCTCACAAGACATCTGAATCAGGGGCAGGGTTAAGGATTTTCGTCATTACGTTGTATCAGTCAGTACACTCCACAAAGACAAACAACATGCCGGGCAGCGAGTGTGATGAGAGAAAAGTACAGCCTTGGGACGCTGAGGAAGTGCAGGCTCTAATTTCTCTGTGGGGAGATAGAAGTGTTCAGGAAGATGTGGTCGTGTGTCAGAAATGAGAAATATTATGTCTGAATTTCTCACGATTTGAAGCAAATGGACATACGGTACAAACCGCGGATACTGTACACTTAACTCACACACTCAACAACACAAAATTCTACCAAATTTATTTTCCTTGACCTTTATTATATTAATATAAAGAAAAAAATGCAGCTTTTTTTTTAGCAAGCAAACAAAAAACAACTGTAGAAATAAAGACAACTATCCTTTAATGGGATATCTTTGGCAATTCATATTTTTAAAACCATGTTTTTTCCTCTTCAACAGAACTAATTGAACTTTATTAAGTCGATATAGTTAGTAACATTTGTAGATTATAAAGAAATTCCTAAATATGTTTACAAAATATAGCGATACAGATATATCTGGACCGTTGGTTTATTAATTTTTGAACACCATTTGTTTGCTCATCTTTTGGCAAACTGAGTTAATTAAGAGCAATAATTAATAACAGCTGTCTCTCGTTGCGTGTGACGTCAGTAGCACGGCACGGCTCTGCAGTGGAACAACAGCCCAGGCTCTCCTTAACCGCACCCCGAGGGCTCGGTTGTGCAGTGGAAAATGGGAGGTGTGTTTGGTGTGCACCCTCCAAAACTGGGAAGTTAATTGAATAGTGTGATAAATAAGGGAAATGCAGCTGTATTTTTTGATTGAATAACTGCCTTACAGCTAGTGTGGTCTGTGACATTAATGGCTAGATACAGTAATAGTAATGTAATGTTTTACCCTGGAAACAAGGTGTTAATATCACCCTTTTTACTACAGTGCTCTTGAGAGCTGTGTAGCTAATGGCCATTATCATGATAGCTAATAAATGAACAGTAGCAGCTTCATATCGTTTATGCATTGTTATCGTCGCATGCATTGTTTCCAATTACTCTCTACAATACTAAGCCTATTGCCATTGAGGTCTGTGTAAAACTAGTCTATGTGTTTCCGGTTTACAATCGGTCATAGTCTATGCTGGATTCTATCTGAAATCTAGTCTCCAGCGCTGGATTCCCATGTTTTCTTTTGTACATAGTGCATATAAACAGAAAAATGTGATTAAATAACCATAACAACCGCTTTCCTGATGACGTTTTGTACAGTCCAGTATTTCAATGTTTTCTAAAAGTATTACTAAAATCACTAGCACCCGTTTAGCACGTAATGCTGAGTCACGCCAGCAGCTTTATTCGCTTCGTCTCTAGAAGTGCGCAGCTGCACACTCCGCTCCGTTCTTGTTTGTTTTGCTCCCTCCTACGAGCACCCTGCCCTCTGTTCTCCTCGATGACTCACTTCCTGTTATGAAGCCATCTACGTACGTCACGACCAAGAGGGCTTTTTGATTGGCCAGTCGCCTGCAGCCGTTTGTTACATAATCAAAAAACACGTGACTTAGGTTTCTGGGAAACGGGTGGAGTCGCTCTCCTTTACAGGAAGCGGTTAGAGAGTTCACGCAGTTGTTGTGAAAACACGGCGTGGATCAGAAGACTGGAAATAAAGCATATAAGTTTTCAAACGTTTTGAGGACTTTTAACAAGAACAGCAGCAGCAACGTTTAAAATGACATTCGTTACATTTAATGCTTACATGTTTCACAGACACACAATATAAATAAAAGCAGCACACAGGTACCCTTAAATATGACAAACAAAAGTGTTTAGAATAGATAATTCCTTGAAGTGCTTCCCTAAAACATGCTCTAGTCCAGCGCTTCCCAACCCTGGTCCTGGGACCCGTGTCTGCTGGATTTCATTCCAGCTGAGCTCCCACTTACTTAACTAGACCCTTAATTAAACTGATAAGTTGCTAATTAGACCTTTTTAATTGTTTTCGGCTCTTAACAGCTGCAGTTCAAGTTACTTGTAAAATGTTACAGCTAACTTGAAATCTGCAACTGTTTAAGAGCTGAAAACAATTGAGAAGGTCTAATTAAAGCAAATTATCAGCTCAATTAAGGGTCTAGTTAAGTAACTGAGAGCTCAGTTGGAATGAAAACCAGAAGACACAGAGGACCCCAGGACCAGTTGGGAACCTCTGCTTTAGTCTATTATATAATAACTTAAGTACATTTAAGATGATTTAATAAATGATATAGAATGAAGTTCGGTGTTTTCATGAACTTGCATGCTTACATTATACTATCTGCAGATGTTATTGGTATGTTGTCTTCATACAATATGTAGTGCACACTGCCTATGAAAACAGAAGCATTCCTTGTCTATTTGACGGTAGAGACTCTTGTATTTTTCCATCAATGTTATACTGGACATACAGGGATTAGGACATTCCAGAGTGGCCTGTCAGGAGCCACTGACGTCACTACTTTATTGAACCAGATCATAAACACATACTCACATCACAATAATGTGTGTATAGTTTGCCATGATAACAAAGCATGTTATATATTTCTGTGTTTTCTTTTTATCAGCTTAGACAGAATGAATAGGTGTACAAAATGAACCCATTCTCTCACCCACGTGTCTGTTCTGGGATTTGGGTTCCAATTCTGAGATTGCTTCTGTTTTTCATAACGTCCTTGAAACTTCCAGTAAACAGGTATGGCTTTCTGCATCATCAACGTGAGACTAAAGGTAAGAGATTGAGACTAATGTGATTATTACTCTCACCTTCTACACCAATGTAGTAAGAGAATGTATTGTTTTCAGGGGAAATGAATTTGCAAACCAAACTCCTCAATCTGCATATTGGATTTCCAGTCCATTCAGCCCATCAGAGGAGTCCGTTCAGCCCATCAGAGGAGGCCGTTCAGCCCATCAGAGGAGACCGTTCAGCCCATCAGAGGAGTCCGTTCAGCCCATCAGAGGAGGCCGTTCAGCCCATCAGAGGAGGCCGTTCAGCCCATCAGAGGAGTCCGTTCAGCCCATCAGAAGAGGCCGTTCAGCCCATCAGAGGAGGCCGTTCAGCCCATCAGAGGAGGCCGTTCAGCCCATCAGAGGAGGCCGTTCAGCCCATCAGAAGAGGCTGTTCAGCCCATCAGAGGAGGCCGTTCAGCACATCAGAAGAGGCCGTTCAGCCCATCAGAGGAGGCCGTTCAGCGTAGAAGTGCCCCCCCCCCCAATTCTTCTAAATAGATTGAGTTGTTCATCCTCTCTTTGAAGCTGATTCCTTGAAGCCCTGGATTAGTCTGGTTGCAATGCAATCTCGTACCTTTACCAGGTGAGCCACTCGGGACCATATTGTTCATTTTTCACAAGAAAGAAGTCCTCTGGCCTGGTTCAAGTCCAAAGGTGAATCCTTCTCCAGACCCTCAGAAGGGAATGGGTTACTGCTCCAGCTGACCCCAGACTGAGTCCCTGCTTTAATGTGCACTATCACCCACATTAAAACATCCATTTGTTTTCCTATAATTTGAATGGTGGTCATTAGCCACAGAGATGCATGATGTGTTTTCTTACCCCCAGTTATCTCCACGGACTATGAAATATTGAACCCTATTAAATAAACTGCCAGTATAACATTGAGTATATATATATTAAAGCAGAGGAAACATCTTTTCAGTTGAACACACAGCAGTGTTCACTTTAGCATTCGCAGTGAAAAGAAGCAGGTAAATTAATCAGTTCCTTCCGATTTACACCCTTTAAAAAGAAAATTCTGATAGGAGTGATAGAATATCCAAGTTCTCCTGCGGGAGTGGGTGTGTATGATATTCTGATAGAATATCCCAGTTCTCCTGCGGGAGTGGGTGTGTATTATATTCTGATAAAATGTTCTCCTGCAGGAGTGGGTGCGTATGATATTCTGATAGAATATCCCAGTTCTCCTGCAGGAGTGGGTATGTATAATATTCTGATAGAATATCCCAGTTCTCCTGCAGGAGTGGGTGTGTATGATATTCTGATAGAATATCCCAGTTCTCCTTCAGGAGTGGGCGTGTATGATCATACTGTAATGGGACCACTAGAGGGCTGTGTTGTGTGCATATTTTTTATAGAGAGTAAATCAAATTGAAGAAG
The DNA here is from genome assembly GCF_902713425.1 of Acipenser ruthenus. Classification (NCBI taxonomy): domain Eukaryota; kingdom Metazoa; phylum Chordata; class Actinopteri; order Acipenseriformes; family Acipenseridae; genus Acipenser; species Acipenser ruthenus. The sequence continues at coordinate 12,234,076 of NC_081206.1, read as the reverse complement.
TTCAGGTACCAGCATTAGAATGGTAAGAAGCTTCATGTCATTCTAATAGCGCTATTCTACTTGATCAGCGCCACACATCCACAAGAAGCACATTACTTACCCTTTGCTGTATGTCGTTTTGTCCATATACCAGCTTTTTTAAAAAGATATTTCAGATTTGTTTAATATTTTTTTGATTCACACATCATAAGTGAATCAACTAGAGATGTGTTCTTTACGTTCATCAGTAGAAAGAGAATTGTTCTTGTAAACATCCTGGTGCATCCAGACCACGCTCCCTCCTGAAACAAAGCTGCCACTGTGATTGAAATGAGTGGCGTGTCATGGGAACAGAACTCCTTGTTGCAGGAGGGAGCGTGATCTGGATACACTGCCACCCTTAGAATATGGTTTTGTTCTCCTGGTGAACGTTCTTTAATAAATGTTGAGTGTTTGTCTGTAAACTTTGTAGGGTGTTCTGTAACACTTCAACATAGATTTCTAAAAAAAAATAAAAAGCTGTTGTGTTTGAAATCGTGCTTGCAATAGAACCACTCATGAAAGGTAAACAGCAAAAACTACATGAATTAATATATATTTATTTTTATGAAGAGTAAAATAATCAGAATTCATAGAGAAGATGTTTTTTTTCATGTCTAGAATGTGGCCTGCTCCAGCAGGTCACAATACAGATTTACAAGAAAATCCATGATTTCAATTCACTAGAAACATGTATGTGAATGGAAATGGTCTGTCTGTTTACTGAACTGAAGTACTGTACAGGTCAGTTTCACAGCTGCACATGGTTTCCATTCACAAAGATAGAGGCAGACAGGATGCTTTCCGCTGATATTTACCTGGAAAACCTGGGAATTTATTATTGTCACATATTTTCACACGTTTCATTCTTTTTTTTATGGTAAACACTGATAAATTCCCAGATAAATAGAGGGGCTTGTTTCAAGTAGAGCTGGGAAACAAGATATTTCAGTTTCAAACGCTGGTTTGTACACTTTTACTGCAAAATCTAAAAAATATTTGAGTATTTAGTGAAATTGTAGTCCACAGGGTTTAAACACATATGGACCTCAGTCACTGAGAGCTTCCAGCTTAGAACAGCTCCTCTTCACTCCTTACCTAGCTTATGCTATTGAAGCAGCTCACTCTTAAGGGCTGATGTTAATTCACACGCTTTATTTGAAACTAAATCAATTCCGTTACTGAAGCACAGCTATTCCAACAGCCGTGTGCAGCTGCTTCCTGTGTGCGAAATGGATTATTTTACCCCTGATGTTCTCCTTGATTCAGAATGTCCAATCACGTCCCCTGACCCCAGCAATCCCCTCACCCAGCAATCCCCTCATCCAGCAATCCCCTCACTACAGCATTCCCCTCACTCCAGCAATCCCCTCACCCAGCAATCCCCTCACTCCAGCAATCCCCTCACCCAGCAATCCCCTCACCCAGCAATCCCCTCACCGCAGCCTTCCCCTCACCCCAGCAATCCCCTCACCCAGCAATCCCCTCACTCCAGCAATCCCCTCACTCCAGCAATCCCCTCACTGCTCAGGAGAAGTGAAGGTCTGTGGGCGTCCTCCAGTCCATTTGTCTCTTTACTCCCAGGAACTAGAGAGCACATGTCAGTGAGAAACCAGGAGAAAGGCCAGCCCTGCAGGTGTCTGCGTGAGCTCACTTGGTGCCTGGCCAGTAGGGGGCACTGTATCACGATAAGGAGAACCAGTCCCTGCTGGTTTTACCTCCCTAACCTGCAGGAGCGCCAGTGCCAATGCTCTCTGTGGAATCCGCAGCGAAGTGATATTTTACTTTTCAAGTATTATGAAGAAGATACACTATGTAACATTCTGGATTCAATGGCAGACAGTCTAAATATATGGCACCTCATGGAAGTTCATGGAGTCTTGTAGTTCTTACACAAATGAGCCAAAATAACCAAAGGTGGCCAGTGGGTTGCTTACAGCCATCCTCATGAGTGACAGAACCACAGCATTCCATTAACAGCGACTACAGCAAGAGAGAGTTTTAACCGCTATGCAAAAGAGCCAGACTCGCTCTGTGTGCGTGATTATAGAGCTTTTAACCTCATCTCATCTCACTGCCAGGGGACAGAATCTGCAATGGCAGAGCATCACACAGCACTGCCAAACACAGTCCATCAACGATTTATAACAATCTGGCTAGGGCAAACTGGATGACCTTTAATAACCAACTAAACAGGACAGCCCCTCTACACACACACTGGGTACAGGCAGATAGAGCAATCTTTTTAAAGCACACAATATACCCACAATAAACCACGTGAATAAAAATTCCCTTTGGCATCAGAACAGCGCTTTTAGAGATAAGGCTATATTGCGATCATAAAGACCTCGGAAGTTGGTTGGTAATGCTTGGTGAGGCAATAGAAGAAGGTGTTATCTTGTTACAAAAACACATTGCGAAACACTAGACAATGCAGCCAAGCAGGTCTGCTGTAATGAATGCCTGAGTCACACAGGAGGAAGGGAGCCCATCCTGGAAATGCTGGGCAGGTGCTTTGCTGTCTTAAAGGACTGACACTGACACTTTATTGGGGCAGCAGTGTGGAGTAGTGGTTAGGGCTCTGGACTCTTCACCGGAAGGTCGTGGGTTCAAGCCCAGGTGGGGGACACTGCTGCTGTACCCTTGAGCAAGGTACTTTACCTAGATTGCTCCAGTAAAACCCCAACTGTATAAATGGGTAATGGTATGTAAAATAATAATGTGATATCTGTATAATGTGAAATAATGTATGTGATATCTTGTAACAATTGTAAGTTGCCCTGGATAAGGGTGTTTGCTAAGAAATAAATAATAATAATAATAATATTATTGAAAGATGCACACATTGGGGTAAACATGTACCATAGTGAGTTTCTACTGTGCTTTATTCTCATTCAGTTAACTGCAAAGTCATTTCAAAGCAGTGACATCACAATAGGGTGCAGCCTTTACTCGCTTTGCAATGAAAATCATCATGGACTAACTAAAGGTTGGTCAGGAATAGAAAACGAATATGGATTTTTTAACTTGTATATTAACAGTAAAGTAGTTTATAATAGAGTTATAGGATCTATATTCAAGAACAAGAAAGCAAATGTGTACAAATGTCATTGCAGTGCTTCATAAGAACATAAAAACATAAGAAAGTTTACAAACGAGAGGAGGCCATTCGCCCATCTTGCTCGTTTGGTTGTTAGTAGCTTACAACCAAACGAGCAAGAGCATACATGAATCCATGAAGGAGCGCAGAGCACACTGAAAATGTGTCAGCCACAGAGGAAGCTTTCTGATCACTCCAAACACCCTTACCTGCAGCATGAGCGCGCTTTCAGCACAGACAGGGACTGGAACATTTTATAAGACACGCCTGCTGGCCACTTCATTAGGAGCGGTCTTAACTGGATCATGTGATGTGTTCTCCTCAGCTCTATAACGCTGCCTGGTTTACTGAAGCCCAGCAATGTTGAACCCTGATGGCGATGGCCATGACAGAACCCCCATCACCGTGCCAGAACCATAACCACCACAATCAAATTGAGCATGTCTAGGATGAACTTGAATGACACATTCCTCTTCACGTTCCTCTGCACCATGACAGAACACCCATCACTGTGCCAGAACCATGACCACCACAATCCAATTGAGCATGTATGGGATGAACCTGAATGACACATTCCTCTGCACCATCAATCAGTCAATCAATCTTTATTTTATATAGCGCCTTTCATAGTGGACCACCATCACAAAGCGCTTTACAAGATACAGTAACAACAAGAAAATCCATAATACTTTAAATACAGAGAAATCCATAATACAAGATATTCAGTAAAAAACAATGCATAATACATTAAATACAGTGGAAAGTGCATAATACATGATATAGTAGCAGCAACACAGCAGCTAATAACAGATATCAGGCTTAAAGAGCATGGAAAGCAAGAGAGAACAGGTGGGTCTTGAGAGCTGATTTAAAGCAAGCAGCGGTGGGAGCATCGCACCAAAGCTGGGAGAGAGTTTCAAAGAGTCGGAGCCATGAAGCTAAACAAGCGTTCTCCAAGTGTGGTGCACTTTTGGTTGGGGATAACAAGCAGGCCAGTGTTGGAGGACCTCAGCTTGGACATAGCGAGTCAGCAGGTTGAGGAGGTACTCAGGACATGTGTGATGAAGGGCATTGTAGGTGAGCATGAGAGTTTTGAAAATAATCCTGAGTTTTACAGGTAGCCAGTGCAGCTGGGCATGACGGGGGATTATGTGATCACGTTTTTTACATCTGGTAAGGATCCTGGCAGCGATATTCTGAACTCTCTGCAATCGGTTTATTGTGAGTGCCGGGAGACCACCATATGGAGAGTTGCAGTAGTCGAGTATCTCCGCATCCGGGAGGGAAAGGTAGGGACAGACTTTGGAGATGTTTCGAAGATGGTAGAAGGGCATCAAAGGAGAGGTTGTTGTCAAGAAGTACACCAAGACTTTGTACTGTGGGGGAAGGCAGCAGCAGACAGTTTCCGAGGTTCAGGGCAGCTATATTTAGATTCTTAAGTTGAGTTTTAGATCCTACTAGAAGGAGTTCAGATTTGGTAGTGTTCAGCTGAAGAAAATTGGCAGACATTCAAGTCTCAATGTCTTGAATATAAGCCAAGAGCTGGACCATGGTAGAGGGGCTTCCAGGGTCGAGTTTTAAGTAGAGCTGGGTGTCTTCAGCATAGGAGTGAAACATAAGGCTGTGTTGGCAGATGAGGTGACCCAAGGGAAGCATGTAGATATTGAAGAGAAGGGGTCCAAGAACAGATCCTTGGGGGACACCACAAGTGACTGGGTTTGCAACACCACTGCGTCCAGCAATAGAAAACAGACTGCATGTGCCCGGATAGGTAAGAGGACATCCAGGAGAGACAAGTTCCAGAGATTCCAGCATACTTCTGAAGGCGGTCAAGAAGAATGCCATGATCTATTTTGTCAAAAGCGGCTGTTAGGTCAAGGAAGACAAGCACAGAGGGAGCATCAGTACCAGCATCAGCATTGACCAGGAGATCATTCACAATCCGGAGCAGAGCAGTTTTAGTACTGTGATGCGGCTGGAAACCAGACCATAGAGATTCAAGCAGACTGTTGTCCGTGAGATATGTCATCAGCTGACTGGCTACAGCCCTTTCGAGAGTTTTTGAGAGAAAAAGGAGATTGGAGATGGGACGGAAATTAGATAAGTCATCCGGGTCAAGGGAGGGTTTTTTGAGTACCGGCGTAATTCGGGCAACCTTAAGGGCAGCAGGAACTGAGCCAGAGTCCAGGGACAGGTTTAGAGTGTGCGGAATGGAGGGAGCAAGATCAGAAGCACAGAGATGGACAAGGTTAGTCGGCCAGAGGTCCAGGGGGCATGTGGCAGTAGTTGATTTCAGCAGTAAGCCGGAAACATCAGCAATGAAGAGAGGAGAGAAGGAAGCGAGGGCAGGAGGGGCAACCAAAGGAGCGTCAAGGGTGTCAATTTTTAATTTAAGTGCAGGCTGCTTACCTAAGCAAGCAACGATTATAACAAATAAACTACAATCCACTTACCCATTTCAACGCCGATTCAAACAGCAACGTGAATTCCAGCCAGCGGAGGAAGCAGATACCACATGTGTTTGCAGATTATGCTCTCAAAACTAAATAATTGCAGGGTTATAGCTCTCAATATGTATGCAGGACAGAAGCCCCAGCACCGTGCCAGAACCGTGACCACTACAATCTAATTGAGCATATCTGGGATGAACTTGAGTGACACATTCCTCATCACGTTCCTCTGCACCAACTGAAACACAAATCCCTCAATGGAGGCTGTGTGCGAGGCAAACATTGGCCCAGACAGATAGATCCTAATAAAGTGGCCTTGCAATATAATCAACATTTGCTTGTGAGATAAAAGCCTACTCAGATTGTTTGACAATGCCCTTGAGGTACAGCTAATCATTTACTATAAATTTGGTTGGCTCCTAAATGCTGACCTATGGACATGACTGCCTGCATACAGCTGGTAATATAATGTAGGTGCACACCATTACTATACAGAGCTGATCTGACTTTGATGAAACTTGGTATGGACATTCTTCTACCATTACTATATAGTGCTGATCTGACTTATCTGATGGGAGTGCTTCCCTGTGCTTTATCATGCTGTCACTGTGCTTTATTACACTTTGCTGTGCTTTTACTATGGGACACTTTTACAAAGGCCAGCTAGCTCAAAGCCAGGTAGAGGCACATTAGTAACAATGGCAAAACAACAATCAGAAACAGAACCCAGAGCCACTCAGAATGATTTCAAAAACCTTGAAATAGAAATGTAAAGAAAGTGATGAGATTGAAGCTGCTTCAGTGAATGATCCAGTGGGATTCATTCAGTAATAGAAATGTAAAGAAAGTGATGAGATTGAAGCTGCTTCAGTGAATGATCCAGTGGGATTCATTCAGTAATAGAAATGTAAAGAAAGTGATGAGATTGAAGCTGCTTCAGTGAATGATCCAGTGGGATTCATTCAGTAATAGAAATGTAAAGAAAGCGATGAGATTGAAGCTGCTTCAGTGAATGATCCAGTGGGATTCATTCAGTAATAGAAATGTAAAGAAAGTGATGAGATTGAAGCTGCTTCAGTGAATAATCCAACAGCCTAATTTGCATACATGAACATTTTCAATGTTATGCACATCTATTTACTATGTAGGTCTCAAATGTGGAGCTTTAAGTAAATCTGTGATTTAGAAAACAGTTTTATTTTAAACATGATAACTAGTTCTAACTAGGTTAGGAGACTTGCTTTCAGAGATTGAATTTTCAGGACCGGTCAGTAACCAGCCTCTGCTGAGGTGAAAGTACCTAGGAAGTGTGACACATTCCTGGAGGGCAAGCAAACCTAGATATTTGAAAATGAGCTGTTTGATGAAAGTATTTTAGCTGCAAACACCTTTGCATATCCGAATGGTCCATGCTTAGACTTTCCTGGCAGGTCTTCGTGTGTGATGCCCGTCAGTGTTGTGCAGACCCCCTTGCACAATAACAGGAAGGATCACACAGTTTCACAAGACTGTCCTCGTGAATGGTGCATCGCCCTGACCACAAGTTCTGGACGTCACTGAAAGAGAAGTGAAATTTAGCAGTTACTGGATGTGAGCAGAGCTGCGTTCCGGGCCGTGCCAGACGGATATCCGCCATGCAGACTACCCAACATTCAGGATGAATTATTCAATGCATGTGATGTGAAGACAAGCGTCTAAGATCATCCCAGATGTGCTCAACTGGATTGAGTTTTGGTGTTTTTGGAGGCCATGGAAGAAGTCAAGCTCCTCAGATCTTTCTGGCACAGTAAATGAGTGCATTATTGTCTTGAAAGTAGCCAAAAGTGTTCAGCATTTAAAAGTTTCCCATAGGAAAAGCGTAAAGTGTAATAAAGCACAGTGAAAGCAAAGCCCAGAGAGGTAAGTATATACAAAATACACGGCAAACAATGGTAAACTATGATAAGTGCCTAGTATAACCATGGGCAAACTGTGAAATGACTATGCAAATCTACTGTGGTAAACTTTTATAAGGGCAATTGGGTGGACTTAATCCACAACAATGCAAACTACAGCATTCGTTCAGCCTTCCAGTGTAATCAAGGGTCTCAGTGTATACTGGAGAATATGCCCCACACCAGGGTATTCTAGGAGAACATGCCCCACACCAGGGTATACCAGGAGAGCATGCCCCATACTAGGGTATACCAGGAGAACATGCCTCACGCCAAGGTATACTGGAGAACACGCCCCACACCAGGGTATACCAAGAGAACACGCCCCACACCAGGGTATACCAGGAGAACATGCCTCACACCAGGGTATACCAAGAGAACACGCCCCACACCAGGGTATATCAGGAGAACACGCCCCACACCAGGGTATACCAAGAGAACACGCCCCACACCAGGGTATACCAGGAGAACACGCCTCACACCAGGGTATAACAGGAGAACACGCCCCACACCAGGGTATACCAGGAGAACATGCCCCACACCAGGGTATACCAGGAGAACATGCCCCAGGGCGATGCCAGATCCAATCGAGACGGAGGGAGTTTCTATGAAGCTAAGTGAGATGGAGATGAGGAGGGAGGAGGGGCATCGCCTCTAAAGTAAGCTGTAAGCTCGCTCAGTACATTCTAATCAACACCATCAGGTTCATTGTCAGTCACTGAGAAACAGAGGGTAAAACAGGAAGTAGAAACGCTGGGTGTCATTTCCCTGTTTTTTTCCTCAAACAGTTCACCAGCTTCACGAATGGTAACTTTGAAAAGTTAAAGTAATTGTAGCTAACAAAATATTTCCATAAATCTTGTTTTTGTACTTCCATTGGCTACACAGCTATCAAAAGTGCAGAAAGAAACAGCGGAATAGAAAACATGATATCTGCTACCTAAAGCTAAAAGAAGCTCCAGAAAATGTGTGGCGTGCAGACGGGTGTGCAGACAGACAGACAGACACCTCCAGAAAATGTGTGGTGTGCAGACGGGTGTGCAGACAGACAGACAGACACCTCCAGAAAATGTGTGGCGTGCAGACGGGTGTGCAGGCAGACAGACAGACACCTCCAGAAAATGTGTGGCGTGCAGACGGGTGTGCAGACAGACAGACACCTCCAGAAAATGTGTGGCATGCAGATGGGTGTGCAGACAGACAGACAGACACCTCCAGAAAATGTGTGGCATGCAGATGGGTGTGCAGACAGACAGATAGACAGACAGACACCTCGAAAAATGTGTGGCGTGCAGACGGGTGTGCAGACAGACAGACAGACACCTCCAAAAAATGTAATCACAATTTAATGAGTAGTTGTCCAAATATACAGAAAAATGCCAGGGATAATTAGCATTAAACAAACAATATGCCAGTTTGTTGTGTGACTCAACCATCGTAAAGGTATTGTATTGATTACAATAGTGTTCATCAATACCATTTCTTTTGAATATAAATATATATGTTTCACAATGTATCTTCTTTAAATTACTTGAAAAGTAAAACATTACTTAGCTGGGGATTCCACAGAGAGCATTGACTCTGGCACTCCTGGGATTAGGGAGGTAAAACCAGCAGGGACTGTTACTCCTCTTCAACAACAGTGCACTCTACTGGCTGGGTGCCTGGTGAGCTCACACAGACACCGCAGGGCTGATCTTTGTTCTCCAGGAGCAGTAGCTTGCAGACATCCACAGGTCTCAGTGTAATAAGATGAATTGCTTACAAACAAGCTTTTGAAGTCAGTTTGTATAGTATGTGCTGGATAACCATGCTTTAATAATACTTACCTGTAATATCCAGTGACTAGACCATGCTTTAACAATACTTACCTGTAATATCCAGTGACTAGACCATGCTTCCAGGATAGCTTGTCTGCATTTTGCTGTGATGTGGAGGAGCCATGGGGCCAGCTCCCTGGCAGGTCAGTGGGGTTAATGGAACAGGATATGATGCAATGTGTAATTTACTGACAGATAGCATTGCACTGACAGTAAACACTCACTGAAAAAGAGGGAAGGCTCTTTCTTACCACAACACTCAGTGTCTCCAAGCAGGCCGGGAATTCCCCTTTTAATCCCTGGACTGTGTTAATGAAGGAAGCAGGGAGGCGCTGCACACACCGGGGTGAGGCAAGCTCTGTGTTAATGCACACTGTGTGCTGGAGCTTTAACCACTGTGGAAATTCCCAGAAAGCCAGACCAGTCAGCAGAAATGCATTAGCCTTGTGGTGTGTCTTTAACCAGCATTAGCCTTGTGGTGTGTCTTTAACCAGCATATTTCAGTGTTTCTAGTTTACTTTGCTCTCTTGTTATTCAGCTCTAACACTGTTAGGTTTTAGGACTTGATGCAGCTGAAACTTAAAGTACAATACAATCAAGATATTTGTGTTAATGTGATTGTAGCTTGCAAAATAATTCCATTAATTGTAGCAATTTTGCAATTCTATTAACTAAACAGCTCCCCAGTATGCAGTTTGAAGGGTTATAGTAAATGTGTGATTAAAAACAGACATCTTAACTAAACAGCTCTCCAGTGTGCAGTTTGAAGGGTTATAGTAAATGTGTGATTAAAAACAGACATCTTAACTAAACAGCTCTCCAGTGTGCAGTTTGGAAGGGATGTCATAGCAAACGTGTATTTTCAATTAAAAACAGACATCTGATATGACTTCAGGTTAAAGAAAGCGCTTGGTTTCTATGCTTTATTTTTAGTTTGCCTGTTTATACTCGCTGGGTCATTTCACCTCATCTCTTCTGGGTCATATTACTGGCTGAAAGCATGTCAGTCAATAGGAGAAGCAGCTGATTGGTTATTGACAGCAAAGAAGCCAGTGAAGGGGTGGGGATCATTTCACTCTCCAGGTTAAATGACCCATGAAGGGCAAGAAAGTGTAAAGCATGTCTTTTAAACAGAGATAGTATGAGATATCAGAATACTGGACCTGTCTGCTATAAAATAAAAGCATGGCTGTGTGGTGTGCAGGGTGTGATACAGTCAGGGGAGTGCAGGTTTGTGTCCTGACTGGGTGAAGTCGCTTGTACAGTCAGGGGAGTGCAGGTTTGTGTCCTGACTGGGTGAAGTCGCTTGTACAGTCAGGGGAGTGCAGGTTTGTGTCCTGACTGGGTGAAGTCGCTTGTACAGTCAGGGGAGTGCAGGTTTGTGTCCTGACTGGGTGAAGTCGCTTGTACAGTCAGGGGAGTGCAGGTTTGTGTCCTGACTGGGTGAAGTCGCTTGTACAGTCAGGGGATATCCGCTCTTAGTTTCTGGGGATGGGAGGACTCCCACTGACCTGCAGTTCTGCTGAGCTGTGTGGGGATTGCTGTGTTGAAGGATTCTAATGTAATTCCAGTTGGCAGTCTTCATAACCCTGTCATTCTGCATTGGTAGTAACTATCTGGGGTACCTGTGGCATGGCTTGCTTATTCAAAATGAAAATATATATTTGAATGGTTATTGGGGAGGGTTATTGTGAAAGAGTTTTGGAAAGAATACGCTTGATTGTGATACTGCACCGAAATTCTAAAGCTCGTGCAGGGGGCTGATAAGCTAGTTAAACAGAGATTAGAAATGTTGCAACTCCAAAAAGAGGAGAAAGAAATCTGTCATTCAGTGTGTTTCCAGTGTCTTGATCAGTGAGGAAGGTAGTCCATGGAAAATGTACAAATATCAAACTCATAAGAATACCTTACTTCTGTGTATCTGATGATAATGACATGCTTGTGCAAGAGATCCGTTTAGGCCTTTTAGAACAAAACAAAACTGTCCTGAATGCTGACGGTAAGACAGCCCTGCATTCCAGGACTTTGGACTAAAGTTCAGGAAATGAATGTTGTGACTTTTTAAAATACTGTTTGCTTCATAAAGCTCCCTGCAGTACATTGAGGACTCACTGTGCCACACTCCCATCAGCCTGTAGAACTCCCTGCATGAGGGATCTCTCTGTCACACTCCCATCAACCTGTAGAACTCCGTGCATGAGGGTTCACTGTGTCACACTCCCACCAGCCTGTAGAACTCCTCCCTGCATGAGGGTTCACTGTGCCACACTCCCATCAGCCTGTAGAACTCACTGCATGAGGGTTCACTGTGTCACACGCCCATCAGCCTGTAGAACTCCTCCCTACATGAGGGCTCACTGTGTCACACTCCCATCAGCCTGTAGAACTCCCTGCATGAGGGTTCACTGTGTCACACGCCCATCAGCCTGTAGAACTCCTCCCTGAATGAGGGCTCACTGTGCCACACTCCCATCAGCCTGTAGAATTCCTCCCTGCATGAGGGCTCACTGTGCCACACTCACATCAGCCTGTAGAACTCCTCCCTGAATGAGGGCTCACTGTGTCACACGCCCATCAGCCTGTAGAACTCCTCCCTACATGAGGGCTCACTGTGTCACACTCCCATCAGCCTGTAGGACTCCCTGCATGAGGGTTCACTGTGTCACACGCCCATCAGCCTGTAGAACTCCTCCCTGAATGAGGGCTCACTGTGCCACACTCCCATCAGCCTGTAGAATTCCTCCCTGCATGAGGGTTCACTGTGCCACACTCCCATCAGCCTGTAGAACTCACTGCATGAGGGTTCACTGTGTCACACGCCCATCAGCCTGTAGAACTCCTCCCTACATGAGGGCTCACTGTGTCACACTCCCATCAGCCTGTAGAACTCCCTGCATGAGGGTTCACTGTGTCACACGCCCATCAGCCTGTAGAACTCCTCCCTGAATGAGGGCTCACTGTGCCACACTCCCATCAGCCTGTAGAATTCCTCCCTGCATGAGGGCTCACTGTGCCACACTCACATCAGCCTGTAGAACTCCTCCCTGAATGAGGGCTCACTGTGCCACACTCCCATCAGCCTGTAGAACTCCTCCCTGCATGAGGGATCTCTCTGTCACACTCCCATCAGCCTGTAGAACTCCCTGCATGAGGGCTCACTGTGTCACACTCCCATCAGCCTGTAGAACTCCTCCCTGCATGAGGGCTCACTGTGTCACACTCCCATCAGCCTGTAGAACTCCTCCCTGCATGAGGGCTCACTGTGTCACACTCCCATCAGCCTGTAGAACTCCTCCCTGCATGAGGGCTCACTGTGTCACACTCCCACCAGCCTGTAGAACTCCCTGCATGAGGGATCTCTCTGTCACACTCCCATCAGCCTGTTTTTCTCCTCCCTGCATGAGGGTTCACTGTGTCACACTCCCATCAGCCTGTAGAACTCCTCCCTGCATGAGGGCTCACTGTGTCACACTCCCATCAGCCTGTAGAACTCCTCCCTGCATGAGGGCTCACTGTGCCACACTCCCACCAGCCTGTAGAACTCCCTGCATGAGGGATCTCTCTGTCACACTCCCATCAGCCTGTAGAACTCCTCCCTGCATGAGGGCTCACTGTGTCACACTCCCACCAGCCTGTAGAACTCCTCCCTGCATGAGGGCTCACTGTGTCACACTCCCATCAGCCTGTAGAACTCCTCCCTGCATGAGGGCTCACTGTGTCACACTCCCACCAGCCTGTAGAACTCCCTGCATGAGGGATCTCTCTGTCACACTCCCATCAGCCTGTTTTTCTCCTCCCTGCATGAGGGTTCACTGTGTCACACTCCCATCAGCCTGTAGAACTCCTCCCTGCATGAGGGCTCACTGTGTCACACTCCCATCAGCCTGTAGAACTCCTCCCTGCATGAGGGCTCACTGTGCCACACTCCCACCAGCCTGTAGAACTCCCTGCATGAGGGATCTCTCTGTCACACTCCCATCAGCCTGTAGAACTCCTCCCTGCATGAGGGCTCACTGTGTCACACTCCCACCAGCCTGTAGAACTCCTCCCTGCATGAGGGCTCACTGTGCCACACTCCCGTCAGCCTGTAGAACTCCTCCCTGTTCCTGGAGTCCCTATTGAAATGGATTTGAATTGGAGAGATGGAGTTCTACCAGCCCGCTATTCTAACTGGGGCTGAGGGAGTCCCTATTGAAATGGATTTGAATTGGAGAGATGGAGTTCCACCAGCCCGCTATTCTAACTGGGGCTGAGGGAGTCCCTATTGAAATGGATTTGAATTGGAGAGATGGAGTTCCACCAGCCCGCTATTCTAAATAGATCTGCTGCTGAATGGAAATGAAAGGAAAACACAATGCTTGGGTATATTGTCAAAATTGTAGAGTACAAATCCAAGAAGATTTAAGACCCCAACATAGTTTTTAGGTCAACCAGCTACTAAGAACTGGATGAGAGTGTTCTTCTGGTTCCAGAAGGGGTAGAGGGTGATCTGTGTTTCACTGTGGGGCCTCCTCTCATTTGTAAATGTTCTTCAAGTTCCAGAAGGGGTACAGGGTGATCTGTGTTTCACTGTGGGGCCTCCTCTCGTTTGTAAATGTTCTTTTAGTTCCAGAAGGGGTAGAGGGGTGATTGCCATGTTTCACTTTGCCAAGGAGGAAGTGTATGGAGCTTCTAGTTCTTTTACAGGCCTTAGCCCTTGTGAAAAGCTCATCAAAATCTAGTTGTTCTCTAACAAAACAGGAACATGCTCCTGGGGTGCATTCTCAGCAGCTGTGGTGAGTTTGCTATTTTGAACAGGGTGTGAGTGGGTAGCACTGCTTGTTATGTGCACAGTATGAGAGCAAGACTGAACTCCAGACACCACTTGCGAGGGAGACATGATGTCCATGTGCCATTCACTTATTAACACCCTGTACGTCACACTTCTATTACTGGAAAACAAATTTGATTATGATGAAACTTGGTGGAAACATTTTTAGCATGACTTTGTAGGATTGCTTCTTCAATGTTTATTTTTCAAGGGCTTACAAAACACTGTAATAAATCACTCACCTTTTGAAATATTTCTTTTTTATCCGAGTTGAGTATTGAAACAAACCTGTTGATTGTGCTCCGGGTTTCAGGGACTTTGCTACTCAATGCAATCAATTTCAATGTATTCCTTGCTTCTGGACTGGAGATAGTCAAGCCGAGGAAAATGAAATGAAACAGGTGTCAATCTTACCTGCTGCTCTGCTATTGCGGACTTTGGATACCCGTATAATAATTGAACAGGTTTCATGGTGTTCCAGTGAAGAACCCCACTCTAAAGGTTGAGAGATTCATTGCTGATTCATCACTATATACTGTAAATCACTCATTTGAATATACTTTATCATGATACAAATACCTTATTTGTTTAACTTATGACATCTACGTCTTAAATACCACTTATACAAGTGGGTGTGTATGTGTTGAAGTGTACACGTGTATCCATGGCTACCAGCAGAACTGTCGCCTTCTCTCTCCTGACCTTCTTGAGGAAGGGAGGGAGCAGCGGTATAGGCGGGAAAGCGTATAGGGGCGCTTTGGGCCATTCGTGTGCTAGGGCGTTGACGCCTAGTGGACCTCCGCAGCTGCGGAGGGAGAACCACAGGGGGCAATGGGTCGTCTCTGCTGTGGCAATGAGATCAACCTGAGCTTCCCCGAAGCATTCCCAAATGTGCTGCACCACCTGAGGGTGCAGTCACCATTCTGATGGGTGAGGACCCTCCCTTGAGAGGAGGTCCACTGCCCAGTTCACCATTCCCGGGAGATGTACAGCCCGGAGAAACAGGAGGTGCCTCTGTGCCCAGATCAGTAGCTGAAAGGCTATGCGGTGGACCGAAGCTCTCCCTGGTGGTTCACGTACGCAACCACTGACATGTTGCAGCGCGAGGTGGACTGCTTTCAGCTCTAGCGCGTTTATTATTATTTATTATTATTTATTTCTTAGCAGACGCCCTTATCCAGGGCGACTTACAATCGCAAGCAAATACAAATACATTCAAGTGTTACAATATAAGTCATACAATAAGAACAAGAAATACAATAATTCTCAAGTGTGACAAACCACATGTGCAGGGATGTCCAGCGGCCCGACTAGGATCGCCCCCCAGCCGGAGTTGGATGCGTCTGTCGTCACCACTTGGCGGTTGTAAATGACTCCCATCCTTACGCCTTCGCTCAGGTGAGGGGCTTGCCTCTACCAGCGTAGTGCTTTCCAGCACAGGCGAGACACTGTCAGTCGACGGTGTCTGTCGCGCTTGGGGTGTAGCCGAAAAGGCATTGAGCCACGCTTGAAGCGGGCGCATGTGAAGTAACCCCAGTTGAATGGTTGTGGACGCTGCAGCCATCAGACCCAGTAGTTTCTGGCACAACACTAATTGTACTGTGGACCCTGGTTGAAACAGGGCCAGGCAGTTGCAAATAGCAGCTACCCTGTCATTCAACAGGTAGGCTCGCATTGCAAGGGAATCCAGCCAGAGACCCAAATAAACCGTACTCTGCACTGGTGTTAATCAGATTTTTGAATCGTTGAGGGTGAGACCTAGCCTCAACAGATGCTCCATCACAGTTGCTGTGTGGGCCACTGCACCTTCCTGGGACTGGGAACATATCAGCCAATCGTCCAGGTAGTTCATCACCCTGATCCCCTGCAGCTGCAAGGGAGCTAAGATGGCATCCATGCACTGGAACCTCCTCTCCCTCAAGAACCCGTTGAGGTGCCTCAGGTCTAGGATGGGGCGAAAGCCGGCATCCTTTTTTGGCACCAAGAAATACCTCGTTGGGGGCCCACGTCCGGTGTACCCCCGTCCTTGCTGACGGACCCGTGTGCTAGCTGCCGCGGCCTGGAGGCGGTGCCTCAGGTCGCCCCTTGGCGTTGTGGAGATTGGAACCGTCCAAGTTACCGTGGTAACCGCCGGACACCATCTCCTCCCCCTTCCCTGTGCCGAGGCATGGGAAGGAAGCATTGCAGCCACCTGTCGCGATGCCTCTCACGCTCTGTGAGAGCTTTGCCGTATCTCCTCTACCGCTGGCCTGAAAGTATGGCCAGGGGAGATAAGCGCATCTCGTAATGCAGACTTTTCTGAATCCGGGACCCTCACTTGAGACAGCCACAGCTGTCTGTGTGCCACCACCAAGCCTGCCAGGCTTCTGCCCAGGGCTTGTCCTTGGAAACCTGAGATCTGTAACAGATTGCCCGAGACCACGTGCAGCTCTGAAGCTAGCAGCTCGGGGAGGGTTATGGAGCATAGCATTCCATCAAGGTAGGCTGTTAAGAGATCTCCTGTGTTCGCCAGGCGCGCTACCTGCGCTTCAGCCGCGTAAGCCTTTTTAGGGTGGACTTCCGTGAGCCTGCATTGGCCGTTAGGGCATACAGGATCCTTGGACAGGCCTCTCACTGGGGGAGCTCGCACTAAGGCCGCTATGGTGGAGTCCACCGGAGGGAACTGTGCGAGTGCTACCGCCTCTGCTCCCTCCATGGAGGCAAGTGCGGCTGCGCTCTTAGACACACTGAGCACTGAGGTTGAACCTCTGCAGCAACCACTGGTGGAGCCGGGGTATGCTCTGGGGCAGGTGCTGGGGCAGGCGCTGGTGGAGCTGGGGTACGCTCTGGGGCAGGCGCTGGTGGAACCGGGGTACGCTCTGGGGCAGGCGCTGGGGCAGGCACTGGTGGAGCCGGGGTACGCTCTGGGGCAGGAGCTGGTGGAGCCGGGGTACGCTCTGGGGCAGGCGCTGGTGGAGCCCAGGTATGCTCTGGGGCAGGAGCTGGTGGAGCGGTGTATGCTCTGGGGCAGGCTCAAGGGGGACCTGCTGCCTGCTTAAGCTCGAGTATCTGGGCAATTTGGCCCTTTAACTCAGCAATATCCCTCGCCTGGTCCGCGTTTCTCGTTCTCTTTCTGCCCCTCGAGGGAGATCTAGAGTGATTGCGGGGGCAATGTGGAGCCTGCGCAGAAGGAATACTTTGCGTAGGGCTTGGTGGGCGGGGAGGGGTGGCCTGGGATCCTGAGACTGATGACGGCTCTCCTAGGCTGGCTGCAAGAGCCTCGTCCGAGAAATGCGCCATTCTGTTTTGCAGGGTCTTCTCCTTGGACACGGCGCAAATAGGGCAGGATGACCTGTCTGCCAAGGCAGCAGAGGCGTGATCAATGCCCAGGCACCTCACACACGGTGTGTTTGTCCTGCGGAGGCAATTTCTGCCTGCAGGATGTGCACAGGTGGAAGTTTGACATTCTCAGTCGAGGTGTTGACGTCAACGGAGCCGAAGCACCGAGGCATCGAGACTGTATATCACCGAGGCAACGGAAAAACCCAGTGGGGAGAAAAACCCAGAGTGTGCTGGGTGAAGTGCCACAGGTACCAAGGCTATGGAATACCAGGGACCCGAGGGTCTCAATGCTAGGCCGCGCACTCTGAGTGGGCGTACCGAGGCTGCCCAAGGGCCTCAAGTAGACAGCGGATCACAGTACAGCCTCGCTGGAATCACGATCTCCCTTCTAATATTATTTACACAGCTGCAAAGCAGAGGAAACCAAAGAAAACACACGCAGCAAGCTGCAGGGTTAGAAACAGACTACAACCGCCAAGCGATGTAGGCATTGAAGAATATATATATATATATATATATATATATATATAATTTTTTTTAACAAAGCACAGTTGTGTAGCGTTAGCTCAGTCTTCAGTTGCTGAGTTTCCGATTCTGGGGAAGTGGCGAGCCGACTTCCAGCAATTATTGCAAGGGAACGCCAGAAAAATTACAAAGGAACTCCAGAAAAACTCATAGAAGGAGCTCTGAAAGAGTCAATCACAACTGGAAAAAGGTTAGAGTTATACTCACCTTACCTACCTGTCTGTGAAAGGCAAAAGAGACTGACATCTCCGCGCAGTGACTATTTATTACCTCTGTGAGGCGGGACAGAGGACGTCACTCCGTGGAGGGGCCTATCAGCAGCTTTGATATAAAATGCTCAGCGAATACCTGACAAGCAGGCATATCCCAAAAGTATCATTGGCTGTCATCTTCGAATTGAAAGGCCACGCCCCTCTGGTAACACAAGCAATGAGAACTAACACACTCAGTGCACAGTCCAGGCCACACCCCCTGATAACACAAGCAATGAGAACTAACACACTCAGTGCACAGTCCAGGCCACGCCCCCCTGATAGCACAAGCAATGAGAACTAACACACTCAGTGCACATTCCAGGCCACGCCCCCCTGATAACACAAGCAATGAGAACTAACACACTCAGTGCACAGTCCAGGCCACGCCCCCCTGATAACACAAGCAATGAGAACTAACACATTCAGTGCACAGTCCAGGCCACGCCCCCCTGATAACACAAGCAATGAGAACTAACACACTCAGTGCACAGTCCAGGCCACGCCCCCCTGATAGCACAAGCAATGAGAACTAACACACTCAGTGCACAGTCCAGGCCACGCCCCCCTGATAGCACAAGCAATGAGAACTAACACACTCAGTGCACAGTCCATGCCACGCCCCCTGGTAACACAAGCAATGATTTAATCAAGCAGCTTATCTCGGCGCCAGCAAGGAGCGCCAGCAAACTGAAGTGCCTCAACAAAAGAGCCGGGAGTCTAGTTGTGGGAGTCTAGCGAAGGGAGGCCTGCGCCGAGACGCTGTTCGAATAGATCCGAACCTAACAGCGCTCTGGAAGAAGCCATCTACTAGTCAGGTCTGTACCCTCCACCCCACTGCTCCCACTGTGCCTTTTGTCCTGCCTGTCCTGCTATGACTGTCTCTCACATCCCTGTTCTGTCCTCCCGTCCTCGTCCTCTGCCCTCCCTCCGCTGCTGCTCCTCCAACCCCTCTAACCTAATTTCTCTGCCACTCCCCCCCTCCTGCACACTCTCTGGTGCACTCTGGAACTGTCACACTTCTGCTAACAAAGCTGATTTCATATCTGCCTTTGCCTCCCACCTCTCGCTCGATTTCCTTGCTCTCACTCTCTGTCCCCTCCGACCTCACCTCACTCTCTGTCAATACCTTTGAATTTAATGCAGTCCAACTAACCTCTCCCTGTCAACTCCTGCTCATTGTTCTGTACCTCCCCCCTGGGCCTCTCACTCACTTTCTGGATGAACTCGACTATCTACTCTCCTCCCTCCCCTCTCTGTCTACCCCGACTGTCCTGTTGGGTGACTTCAACATCCATCTCTCCAACCCCAGCCACTCTGCTGGATTCCTCCCTCTCCTTCACTCCTTCGACTTCTGTCTCTCTCCGTCCCCTCCTACCCACAAAGCTGGCCGTCAACTGGACCTCACCTTCTCCAGGGCCTGCTGCCCCTCCACTCTCTCTGTCACCCCCCTGGACCTCTCTGATCACTATTTCATCTCTTTTTCTCCGTCTCTCCCCCCTCTCCCTGCTCCTCCTACCCCCACTGTCACCTCTCTGGCACTGCTCTGGCCTGGTTCTCCTCCTACCTCTCCAACCGCACTTACCAGGTAACCTGGCGTGGAGCAACCTCCACACCTCACCCTCTCTTAACAGGAGTCCCCCAAGGGTCAGTCTTGGGTCCTCTCCTGTTCTCTCTCTACACCCGCTCCCTGGGCCCCCTCATCGCATCCTATGGTTTCTCATACCATTTCTATGCTGATGATGCTCAGATTTTCCTCTCCTTCCCCACCTCTGACTCCACCATCCCCTGTCTGTCTGCTATTTCCTCCTGGATGCACTCGCATCACCTCAAACTCAACCTCTCTAAATCTGACCTCCTTTTCTTTCCCTCCTCCCCCTCCTCTGATCTCTCTATCTCTGTTCCTCTGGAATCTACCACACTCTCTCCCTCAGCTAAGAACCTCGGAGTCACCCTGGACCCCTGCCTCTCTTATTCCCAGCACATCTCCACTCTGGCACGCACTTGCCGATTCTTCCTGAGCAACATCCGAAGAATCCGACCCTTCCTCACCAACTACGCTACCCAGCTCCTGGTCCAGGCAACTCCCTCCTGGCTCGCCTCCCTGCGTCCGCCACCCGTCCGCTCCAGCTCATCCAGAACTCTGCTGCCCGCCTGGTGTTCTCTCTGCCTCGCTTCGCCCACGCTACTCCACTACTCCGCTCGCTCCACTGGCTCCCGATCACCGCTCGCATCCAGTTCAAGACTCTTGTACTAGCCTACAGATGCCTTGACCAGACTGCACCCAGCTACCTCCAGACCCTCATCTCTCCTTACACCCCCACTCGACCTCTCCGCTCCGCCTGCACTAGAAGACTGGCTCTACCTCCGCTCCGCTCCCCTGCCTCCAGAGCCCGCTCCTTCTCCACCCTTGCTCCGCAGTGGTGGAATGACCTTCCTACAGATGTCAGGACTGCCCAGTCCCTGACCACATTCCGGCACCTCCTTAAGACTCACCTCTTCAAACAGCACCTGTAGAACTCCTCTGTTTGTATCCTGGGACACTATCACCCTTCATTTAAATGTGCTTTATTTTGCTCTTATCTGCCCCCTATTTTACTGCATTTAATCCTGTACTTCAGAATACTGTAATTTGCCAAGTGTTTAACCTGTAGTATTTTGTATTTAATCATATCCTGATGTAACTATCACTATTTAATCATATCCTGATGTAACTATCACTATTATCTGCTGTATTATTGAATTGTGGTTTGTCATACTTGAACAAAAGTTATTGTATTTCTTGCTCTTATTGTATTACTTGTATTGTAACACTTGAAATGTATTTGCTTACGATTGTAAGTCGCCCTGGATAAGGGCGTCTGCTAAGTAATAATAATAATAATAATAATAATGAGAACTAACACACTCAGTGCACAGTCCAGGCCAGGCCCCCTGATAACACAAGCAATGAGAACTAACACACTCAGTGCACAGTCCAGGCCACACCCCTCTGCTGCTTCAGCTGCTGTGTCGGACTGCCGCTCTGCTACAATATGTTTACTAGAACTGAGATGCACTGAACAGATTTCTCAATATACTGAAACATGGCTCAATATATTTTACAATACATTCTAATATATTGCATGTCCTGGTTATTATAAGCAGACCACAGTATTATCAGTAATGGTTTTGGAACAGATATTGCACAAGTACCGAATTGGCACTATTATGTGTTCACCTTTAAAGCCATTGATAAGTCAGCATATGAAAATGTTCCATGATGGTACCATTCTGCCAGCCTCATCCATCGGGCAGTGCCACTGTCTGCACTGACGCTGGTAGGGAGCTGCTGTATTGCAGAAGTAAGGCTGTGGTGAGAAGGAAGCAGTTTGAATTCTCATCATTGCTTGTATGATGCAAAACTAGAAACAAACTGACAGAAATGCTGCAACTTCCTGTAGCTAACTCTACCTTTTTCTAAAGTGTGTTCCACTCCATTACACCATTTACAATTACTGAATTAAACGTAAAAAGAAAGGCAAAAATAACAACCGAACTTAAAATGCCTTAAATGAACTACCTCCATTCTGTTTTAATCTAATCAGTAACCATTCACTATAGAGATCGCAGATGTGCTGAAAGAAACATGTCAGCAAACTTGTATTTTGTTTTAAAACATGACATCTGGTACTGCACTGGTCCTGTCTCCTGGGTCATGCTACTGGCTGAAAGCATGTCAGTCAACAGGAGAAGCATCTGATTGGTTAATGACAGGAAAGAAGGCGTTGTAGATGTGGGGACAATTTCTCTCTCCAGGGGAAATAACCAAGGAAATGAAGGCAAGCTTATATTTCCCTAATAAAGTAGCAGATATCATTTTTAAACATGAAAATACACATTTATTTTAACACTCTCATTATAGAAGAGCCTTCAGATATCCACACAATATAAAACATTTCTAGTTTTAAAGAGCAAGTAACGAGGTTCTGAGAAATGTAACGTCACCCGTCCCCACGTGCTGCTACAACTGTTAAATAACGGACCTGGCATTTCTCTTTTCATTGTTAACATCCTGACAACCTTTTACACTTAGAACTTTAAAGTCTGTTTCAAAGCTCTTTTCAAAATGGCCGCTCTAGTGCACTCATAGTGAAGGATTATTGCCCACATTGTCAAACAGGTGACCCAGCAATACCGATCCATGATGTGGTAAGGAACAGAAAAGCCAGGGCACTTGTTATGTTTTTATTTTTTTACTCTTCCTGCAGTGATTTAAAGGTCAGATCTCAAACCCCAGTGTAAAAAGTTGTCAGGATGTTAACAATGAAAAGAGAAATGCCAGGTATGTTAATTACACAGAGTTGGAGCAGCACGTGGGGATGTATAAGCTATATTTACACTGTTGGAGCAGCATGAAAAGAACATGCCGCTATCCATGTCTGGAATGTTCTGAAGTTAAGATCGCTTGGGAGTCACGTCATGTTTCTAATGAATTCAAACTGTCAAACTCACATGCGGTAACTCTGCTGTTCACATGTTTCCTGCTGAATCTCCACAAGGGATCCTGGCTCCAGAGCCCCCTGCTGTGACCTCTAGTCCTGGGTTCTCCTTCATTCTGCAGTCTACAATCCACCAGCAGCATAGGGGTCATTTACACAGGGGACAAGGGGGACATGCCCCCCTCCCTTTTTCAATGATGGGAAATGTTCCCCTCACATTGCAGGAGTACTAAAACTTTTTTTTCATGATAATTTATTGGTGTAATCACTAGTCAGTATAGAAGTCAATGGGAAGAAAAATGTGATTGGTTCCGGGGATCACGGAGCCGGATTATGAGATGGTGTTTTACTATGAGGATCTGGATCAGGCTCCCCTGATCCGTAATGTTGATCCGATCCAGGAGCTGCACACACCTTAGCTAGGGAAACTGACCAATGGGAAGTGAACATACGTGGCGCGTAGTTTAAAGACCCCGGCTGACACATTTGTATCCAGCCTGAGATCACAGTAAACGGATGGACAAAGATAGAGGAGGATGCACTATGCTGCTGTATCCAAAACACAGGAACATGGTTTACGTTTGTAATTCACCATAGCTTGTGTTATTTACTAATGTTATTAAATACATACATACATTTCAAGGGCAATTCTCATCCCTCCTATTAAATCTGCATGATGCCACACTGGCTGTAGCGCTCACGCAGCCTCAGGGGTCAGTTGTTCAAAAGGAATCCGATCCGCGATCCAGGCTCCGATCTGAGCGGGAGCCAGGATTCCTAATTCCATGACTCAGATGTGACTGAATAATATAGCTATTTGCCTCACTCGTGACAACATAAGAAACTTAGCATCATATTATGTGTGGGGAACATACATGTCCCTTGTACCTTAAAGGGGTTAAAAAGCAACTAGAATGACATGTTGAGCGTTATTAAGTGGAACAGTGATAAGACTTTGGTTAATTCAGCAGTTGGGTCCACTAATTAGTCCCTGGGGGCCACACTGAGAAAGCACAGCACTGCACAAGCTTACAGATCCATCCATCTCTGTGAGTTATTAGTAAAGAGAGCAGCTGTCATTTAGTTGGGATGCTATCTATTGTTGAAATGGGCCTGGGGAGGTTCTTAATATAGTGCAGATTATTGTGAACCTTCCAGAAATCTGTACTTTTCATTGTGACACACCCCTCTGTTGCGAGGTTAGCACATAGGACTGCCCCCAGTGACTTTTCATTTCATTGTGACACACCCCTCTGTTGTGAGGTCGGCACATAGGACTGCCTCCAATGACTCAGCACAATAAACTCAGCGTCACCCCCTGGACTGACACAGACTTCACTGCAGAGCTCTGAATCCGGGCTTAGTGATTCCTTTATAACAAGCTTCATATTTTTAAACGGATTCCTCTAGTCTTTAATAACTCCCACATTTCTTTGCGCTGGCAATCCTGTCACGACTGAGGTACCTTTGTGTAAGCATGTCAAATGGTGAATTATCACCAAAACATCATTATTCAGCTCTTTTTTCAGAACACAAAGTTGTGTAATATGTAATTTATGGGTGTGATTCATGAACTAGGTTTTACACCTCGTCCTGCCAATGCGTGTCCACATTTTTAAAAAGTTATTTAATAACTAATTTGTACTTTCACAGGACTGCTCAGTGCAGTATACCCTCGTGCCAACGAGAACGCAGACATACAAGGAAACCACGTGACTAAAACGACCAGCTGCCAAATGCTGGAAAAAACAAGAAAGCAAACAACTATTGCTTTGTCAAAATAATTGATTTTATTATTTTTTTAAGTTAAAAAAAAGATTTATGATGCAAAAGTAAAACAAAATAAACTGCACTTCTTTTTTCATGTAATAAAATCTATCTATACATGTCTATTTTAATTGTATATATTGCATAGATTTCTATATATCATATACTTTTCAGATTACTTCATTCGATGGCTAACAAGTGTGTTACACGGCATTCACGCGCAGCCGAATCCCCTTACAGCCATGTATAAACATCATACTTTGTGATTTGCTTAAATAACAGTAAGAACAAATAACACACACACAGCTCGTATAAAACACAGTCGATATTAAAAAAGAGATAAACAAAATACACAAGTGGCACTTTTTTGTTTGTTTTTGTTTTTACCAACACTGTCTTTAAACATGTCTTGTTCCCAAAACACCCTTTTTCAATGACGGGCGGCAGCCCTGACTTCCCCCTTGTCTCGCAAACGAGGCTGGCACTGACCAGACAGGTCGGCAGCCAAGTCCTCTGTGTAAGAGGGGAGACAGCGGTGTGATTGCAGAGGTCGTAGGGGGGCTAGCACTGCCCCGTGGCTGACAACAAGTTCCGTAAAGTGGCGAGCTCTCTGGACAGCTGCTCCACTCGCTTCTGCAGCCGGTCGTTCTCCGCCGCCAGCTCCAGTACCTTGTGCTGGGTCTCCAGGTTGCGTATCTTGGCTTTATCCCGACTCTTCCTTACCGCTAGGTTGTTCCTCTCCCGTCGTTGCTTGTACTCTTCGCTGCTCTTCTCCACACGCTTCTTCCCCTTGCTGGAGGAAAGCTTGCCGCCGCCGTTATGCGGTGACCCGGCAGAGCCGGACGGGGCAGGGGTGCCCGGCGGGCTGGAGCAAGATGAGGAGGCGGTGGAGAGATTCCCAGTACTTCCGCTCGGCGCAGAATGGTATTGCAAATACGAGCCCATACCGTAGCCGGGAGAGCCCGAGTCCATTCTATTGGCCTCTTCTTCCCTGAGCTCCTGCTTGACCCCTCTGTTGGCGCTGCCCAGCAGCTGTGGGCTGAATACTGTGTCCACTCGCGTCTCTAGCAACTGTGGGAAGCTCAGTATGCTCCCGGGCGCTCGCTCGCTGCTGAGGGACAGGTAATTGTAGTTTTGTAAGGCGGCGCGTTTATTCTTATAATCTTCGGCCAGGAAGTCTGCTAAGACATCCCCCGAGTGCTGCTGTCCTGGGGTCCCGAGCTGTGTCGGGTGCTGCTGGTATTGCTGCTCCAGGTAGATGCTGAAGTCGATCGCCTTCTCGTTATCTGCGATGCCCAGATCCGTCATTGAATCCCTGCTCGACAGGTTGCAGGCGGCGACGCTGTTGGTGCTGCTGTAGCTGGTACTGCTGCAGTTGTTGCCGTGTAAAGCGAGGTAATCCCTCTCGTAGAAACCGGCCACTTCCATCGATCTTAACCCCGATCTTAAGACCCGCCGGATTGCGGGACCACCGGTAACAGGACGGTTCCCGGTCGGGTCACTTGTTCCGGAGGTGGGTGTCTCGAATTCAAACGTCTCTCAGCTAAATCGATGCGAACGTGAATCTGAGTGGTTGCGAAATGATATGTTAATATGTGTGTGTCTGTCTCTACTGCTATGTGTCCTGTTACTGAACTGACAGCTCTCTGCGGGCGGTACTTATATATATATACCGCTTCAGCAAAGGAGGCGGTGCCCGAGGGCAGGGCAGTCGCTGTCAACCCAGACTCTTAAGATACTACAGTACCGTATAACATACAAAGCGATACTCGCATTGTACTTCTTTCTTTCTTTCTTTCTTTCTTTCTTTCTTTCTTTCTTTCTTTCTTTCTTTCTTTGTTGTTAAAGTGGACAACAGGTAAACTCTGTAAACTGTCATATCGCATTTTAATCGACAAAATGCCACAACAAACCGGCTTTGTAACCCGTAGTGTCATTGTGTGACCCCCTTGAATGCAATGTGATATACTACACTATATGCCATGGGCATTAAGAGAATGCAAAATAATCGAATTAACAAACTCATTCACCCTCGTTTATTTCATCTATCATTTATGTCACAACAGGTTGGAACCGAACTGCGGGTTAAGGACAGAAACAGTAATTCTGAAAACCTTTAATCACGCAACACTTAAAATGTTTCCAACATCAAAACCGTAACCTCAAGAAAAACTGCAATAACGAACAATGCCATTGTCCAAAGAGACTGTGTATAACTTTCCGTGGCTTGGCACTTCCTGTACTCAATGTTTGACTCAAAAATAGATGTACTCTACCAAACACCCCAAACAAATTACACCAGCCGCGATTGCTGTTAAAACGCAGCCGGAGGTATCAGTATTGTCATTATTATTTATGTCTACCGATTGTGCTTCACTAATTAGTGTTCAGTTATACGACGAGTTGAAAACTGCGTTTCATGAAAGTTCATGAGCAGCGCAGAGGCAGAATCGAGACGCCGCTTCACCCTCGCAATCACAGTGGAATTCGCGCAATCGACAGCACGCATGCGTACAGGTGGAGGATCATTTTCAAACTATGCAGTCAGACTGTAACCTATTGAAGGTCATTGTTTTCTTTTACTTTCATTTTTATTTGAGCATTTCTGAGTCGTCTTGTGAGCCTTACAAGTACTAGCAGATTAGATTAGAGGTGTTATTACTACACTGCATTACTACACTCCACAGTCTATAAAGTTATTTAACTTTCTTTTCAGATACGTTGTTTTGTTAGTCTGTTCAAAGCAGTGTGATTTAAAACGCAAAAGAGCACAGCGCATATTGATTTAACAAGAGCAAATTGAGTAAACTTCAGGGCTTGTGAAAAGGGGCGAGGGGGAAGGGCCGGTAGCATTGTAGCGCAGGCAGGTAAGAGAAGCGAGAGGTGAACTTCATGACTATCTTATACTGCCCCCATGTGGCGATACTTTGCATTACGTCACCTAGTATTACATTTGGCCAATTTGGAGCAATACTACAGAGCCGGGGGAAGGGACATGAGAGGAAAGAAAGCCCCCAAGTTCATATTACATAAAACTTTATTATACAAAGAATACATCGTTTTAAAATCAATATAATAGTAGGAGTTCAAGAGTACAGTTCAGGAAAACATTTTAATATTCATACATCTAAGATGAAATTGAACTGGTAAAAATGGGCACTAAAAACAGTAACATTGTGTGTTAAATAAAATAGATAGTCACCTCCTCTGAAAAACGCATCAGCTCTGATCTACAGGTAGTTGTCTATAGCTAACTAGCCCGCAAATAGTTGAAAGGACGTGCTGTCGAGGCTTCTCTGTCTAATGAAGGACGTGCTGTCGAGGCTCCTCTCTCTAATGAAGGACGTGCTGTCGAGGCTCCTCTCTCTAATGAAGGATGTGCTGTCGAGGCTCCTCTCTCTAATGAAGGACGTGCTGTCGAGGCTCCTCTCTCTAATGAAGGACGTGCTGTCGAGGCTCCTCTCTCTAATGAAGGACGTGCTGTCGAGGCTCCTCTCTCTAATGAAGGACGTGCTGTCGAGGCTCCTCTCTCTAATGAAGGATGTGCTGTCGAGGCTCCTCTCTCTGATGAAAGATGTGCTGTTGAGGCGCCTCTCTCTCTGTACTTTCTAATGAAGGACGTGCTGTCGAGGCTCCTCTCTCCCTGTACTCTCTAATAAAGGATGTGCTGTTGAGGCGCCTCTCTCCCTGTACTCTCTAATGAAGGACGTGCTGTCGAGGCTCCTCTCTCCCTGTACTCTCTAATGAAGGACGTGCTGTCGAGGCTCCTCTCTCCCTGTACTCTCTAATGAAGGACGTGCTGTCGAGGCTCTTCTCTCTAATGAAGGATGTGCTGTCGAGGCTCCTCTCTCTGATGAAGGATGTGCTGTTGAGGCGCCTCACTCCCTGTACTCTCTAATGAAGGAGGTGCTGTCGAGGCTCCTCTCTCCCTGTACTCTCTAATGAAGGACGTGCTGTCGAGGCTCCTCTCTCCCTGTACTCTCTAATGAAGGACGTGCTGTCGAGGATCCTCTCTCCCTGTACTCTCTAATGAAGGACGTGCTGTCGAGGCTCCTCTCTCTAATGAAGGATATGCTGTCGAGGCTCCTCTCTCTAATGAAGGATGTGCTGTCAAGGCGCCTCTCTCCCTGTACTCTCTAATGAAGGACGTGCTGTCGAGGCTCCTCTCTCCCTGTACTCTCTAATGAAGGACATGCTGTCGAGGCTCCTCTCTCCCTGTACTCTCTAATGAAGGCCATGCTGTCGAGGCTCCTCTCTCCCTGTACTCTCTAATGAAGGACGTGCTGTCGAGGCTCCTCTCTCCCTGTACTCTCTAATGAAGGCCGTGGTAAAGTTAGATAGACAGAAAGCTATTTATTTTATTTTTTTGCAGGTTCCTTGACTGATAAGTATGTGTTGGACTGTATAAATAAATGTACTATCTGTGTATCGATGCCTACAAAGCTGACTGCATGTGTGTGTCTCCCTCAGGAAAGCGATGTCAGGAGTGGGTCTGTGTAGTGCTCTGCTTCTCTCTGATGGCCTTCGATTTCTACATGCTGCTCACCAGCTTCCACCTGGAACACACTCCCCTCCTCCTGCTGGGCATTGGTACAGCACTGCACTCACCCCACTCGGTACAGACACACTCCTCCTCTCACCCACTACACACTCCTCCTCACCCTCTGCACACGCCTCCTCCTCTCACCCACTACACACTCCTCCTCACCCTCTGCACATGCCTCCTCCTCTCACCCTCTGCACACTCCTTCTCCTCTTGCCCTCTACACACTCCTCCTCCTCCTCCTCTCCACACTCGTGCTCCTCTCACCCTCTACACACTCCTCTCACCCTCTACACACTCCTCCTCACCCTCTGCACACGCCTCCTCCTCTCACCCTCTACACACTCCTCCTCTCACTCCTCTCAGTTCTCTGCAGTGGGTTGGAGTAGCTCAGTGGTTAGAGTGCTGCGCTGCAGTGTGGAAGGCAGTGAGGTTAGGTGGTTAAAGCATGTAGGGCCCTATGAAATCCTTTTTTGTTTTTTGTATTTTCAGATTTTTTTTCCATTTTATAAAAATGTAATTCAGTGTTTGTTGTTTTTATATCAAAATGGTTTGATACAGTGATAACAATTAAGTAGCCTAATAATTATGTGCAAAATCTTTATTGAGAATTGGATTGCAATAGGAAAAAGTATGATTTGACAGAACAAATACCAACAATTTCAACAAAACATTCTGCAATTATGCAGTACAGTGGTCTGGCTAAGAGAACACCCCTCAGGAAGCAAGCAAAGTGTTCTCTTAGCCGAAGTGTTCTCTAAGACAGAGCTGACCACCTGGCACAATATGCCAAGGATAATCACGATACAGTAGTCTGCGTATAGAAACACCTCCTAAAAGAACACTTCGGCTTAGGGAACAAGCTTGTGGTGAAACACTATCTTCCCATAGTAAATGCTCTGCCTAAAGAAACAGGAACTTCGCTTTTAAGAGCACAGATAACGATTCATTGCTAACCGATTCAAAACTCACACAGTACTGTTTTGTAACCTGATAACTCATCATCAACATCAAACTCAAATTTAAATGGTTTATTCAGTCTTTTTCAAAACTGACTTGTCATTGCGAGAGAAATCTTGAGCTGCTGCTGCTGCATTTAATGTGGGTAGGGGTGCTACGTTAATAACCATTGTGTTAAAATGAATTTATAATTACTGTTCGAGCTGTGGCTGCATTTCTACCATATGTAGGGATGCTTTGTTAATTTACATTGGGTCAGCAGTGTGGAGTAGTGGTTAGGGCTCTGGACTCTTGACTCTTGACCGGAGGGCTGTGGGTTCAATCCCAGGTGGGGGACACTGCTGCTGTACCCTTGAGCAAGGTATTTTACCTAGATTGCTCCAGTGAAAACCCAACTGTATAAATGGGTAATTGTATGTAAAAATAATGTGATGTCTTGTAACAATTGTAAGTCGCCCTGCATAAGGGTGTCTGCTAAGAAATAAATAATTGACATACCCTTGCCTATTGCTTTTCTCTTACTTGTTCTGCTCATTTCCTGTGTTGATGCACGTGCATCATGACAGAAGTAAGAAATACCTTGTATGTATTGATTCATATCGGGATTGGCCTTGGCATATTGTGTCCGGTGTAGCGCGGTGGTTCATGCTCTGGAAGGCAGTGGGTTTGAGTAGCTCAGTGGTTCATGCTCTGGAAGGCAGTGGGTTTGAGTAGCTCAGTGGTTCATGCTCTGGAAGGCAGTGGGTTTGAGTAGCTCAGTGGTTCATGCTCTGGAAGGCAGTGGGTTTGAGTAGCTCAGTGGTTAACGCTCTGGAAGGCAGTGGGTTTGGGGAGCTCAGTGGTTCATGCTCTGGAAGGCAGTGGGTTTGAGGAGCTCAGTGGTTCATGCTCTGGAAGGCAGTGGGTTTGAGGAGCTCAGTGGTTCATGCTCTGGAAGGCAGTGGGTTTGAGGAGCTCAGTGGTTCATGCTCTGGAAGGCAGTGGGTCTAAGGAGCTCAGTGGTTCATGCTCTGGAAGGCAGGGCTCAACTCTGTTTTGTCTCCTTTGTTCAGTTGCTGGGATTCTGGTGGCTGATTTTTCCTCTGGGCTGGTGCACTGGGGAGCAGACACATGGGGTTCTGTGGAGCTGCCAATCTTCAGGAAGGTAGGCTAGTTTCAAAATGACTCAGAAAACCTGAAAAATTGAAAACGTGGTGGTGGGGGGGGGGGGGGGGGGGGGGATTATTATACATCTAAGGTTTCTGTTAAACTATTTAATGGTTTATCCTACCAGTGCTTTAAACTCTCACTTCCCCTGCCCCCAGTCCTGGGTTTCAGAGCTCCCCATATTCAGGTATATTGTATAAATGAGTTTGGACAATCAGGCCCCTGGTAAATCTGCTCGGAGCTCATTGCTGGGGAAGATGTCATTCTGTAAGTTTACTAATAGGAGCTGTTAATTCAGCTATTAGGAAGGTTCAGTTTATTTAACATCAAACTCCTGGCTCCTCATCATTTCTATAATGTACTTCATTGAAACCCTGGAATTTTTCCTTTGTTAGGTTATGTTGTAAAAGTTAACAGTATTAATGACAAATAATTAGGACCACAAATTTGGAAGGGTTTTTGTGTGGACACATTTGCTTTCTCTCTCATGTATTTCTCGCTCATCCTCATGTTTTCTTTCTAATTCTTTCCTACTCTATCTGTTTCTTCATTCTTTTTGTTTTTTCTTTCTTTCGTTCTTCACTCTTGTTTTGTTCTCTTTCTTTCTTTCCTCCCCCAGGCTTTTATTCGCCCGTTCCGAGAGCACCACATTGAACCGATGGCGATCACACGGCATGACTTCATTGAAACCAACGGAGACAACTGCATGCTGACCTTGATTCCTCTCAGCAACATGGCCTTCAAGTTCCTCACTCTGCCCCCAGGTCAGTGACTGTGCAGCGGGTTACAGCAGCGTCACTGCAGGGGCTCCACAGGAATCCCAGTCACTGACTCAGCAGTCACTGCAGGAGTGCCACAGGAATCGCAGTCACTGCAGGAGCTCCACAGGAATCGCAGTCATTGCAGGAGCTCCACAGGAATCGCAGTCACTGCAGGAGCTCCACAGGAATCGTAGTCACTGCAGGAGCTCCACAGGAATCGCAGTCACTGCAGGAGCTCCACAGGAATCGCAGTCACTGCAGGAGCTCCACAGGAATCGCAGTCACTGCAGGAGCTCCACAGGAATCGTAGTCACTGCAGGAGCTTCACAGGAATCGCAGTCACTGCAGGAGCTCCACAGGAATCGCAGTCATTGCAGGAGCTCCACAGGAATCGCAGTCACTGCAGGAGCTCCACAGGAATCGCAGTCACTGCAGGAGCTCCACAGGAATCGCAGTCATTGCAGGAGCTCCACAGGAATCGCAGTCACTGCAGGAGCTCCACAGGAATCGTAGTCACTGCAGGAGCTCCACAGGAATCGCAGTCACTGCAGGAGCTCCACAGGAATCCTAATATCTATTACCATACTTTCTTAGGTCTCAAATTTTCCTATATGAAAAATGCACATATGATTGTAAAGGTGAATTTATTTGAAGCTGTTAGTGAAGAATATTTATCAATCACTTCTCACAGATACTTCAGTGCTGTACTTCTGGTCAACTTTGGAAGGCATCATGAGAAAAGCAGTGCTTGGTGCTCACATGGGAGCCAATGTGTCACACTTCTGGGAGTTTGAGTTCTTGCAAAGGAAATACATGGCTAACTGTCACAAAGACGGCCGGAGTGGGTGGTGTCAGACCAGAGCCAGGAAGTAACACACAGAGACTTGGAGTTTTGGTTAAGCTGATCGCGCTCAGCATTTAATGAATAAACAGACAGAACAGAAAATAAAAGGTTTGAACACAAAAACACGGGACACGGCACTATACGCCAAAATAAAGAGACAAACAAAACAGACTAAACAGTGAACAGACAAACGGACAAACACGGTGAGTGAAAACACTAATTACTTTACTTTACTTTACTTTACTTTGCTTTCTTTTCTCCTCTCTCTCCCGTTCTCCACTCACCGAACACCAACCCCCAGTGAGTGAAAACATGCAGCTTTTATGCAGTTGTACAAAGACTCGATTGCTAGTCAATCATTCAATTGGAATCTCGGTACAACTGCACGTGAATTAATTAAAGTGCAATTCCCCGTGCTCACATATTATTACTTTTTACTTGCACGTGATGTGATGTGCCATCCCCATGCCTAAATACAAATACACAATTTACACACACGTGAAACACAGACCCGCTTATATCCTGTGTACCAATGCTTATATACCAACATTTACACACAACACGTAACATATAACATACACAGGGGGGGCACTTTGCCACACTAACATTTAGAGATTTTCACAAAACACACTAAAAATGAACCCCTCTGAACTGCTTTTCCTACAGTAACTCCCCCACAGGTCACTGCTTTCCTTCATCGAGAAGCGCAGCACAGAAAAGAGTGCAGAATTGGCAATGGCCAATTTTATTATTCACAATTAGCTTTAACAAATCAGTTCAAATGAAATACTCATTTAACATAATGTGCACACCCTTCTAGGAAAACATGAGCTCTACAAAGCGATGGTAATACACAGTGGATAAGATTTAGAAAGTGAAATATTGTAAGAGTTCTGTTAAGGTGACTGAGTTCAGGAGCTGCTCTTCAGTTCTGGTTGCCTGTCATAGTAATGTAGACTAGATCAGCCAAAGCGTCTTTATATTAGCCCTTGTGCACAGCTTGTGCCTTGCCAGCAAAACTAAAGGTATCTTTGTGTTTGCATAGTGTCTGATCACTAGATGTTACTTTTTATAAAGACACTTGACTGATCTAGTCTGGGTTACATAAATCTATGGCAGGCAACTAGGAACTGAAGAGCTGCTCCCGAGCCCAGATAGAAACACACTCACACAGACTCCAATAAATAAACAGGATCTGAGGAGATGCCATGCTGAAGAGCTGCTCCCGAGCCCAGATAGAAACACACTCACACAGACTCCAATAAATAAACAGGATCTGAGGAGATGCCATGCTGAAGAGCTGCTCCCGAGCCCAGATAGAAACACACTCACACAGACTCCAATGAATAAACAGGATCTGTGGAGATGCCATGCTGAAGAGCTGCTCCCGAGCCCAGATAGAAACACACTCACACAGACTCCAATAAATAAACAGGATCTGAGGAGATGCCATGCTGAAGAGCTGCTCCCGAGCCCAGATAGAAACACACTCACACAGACTCCAATAAATAAACAGGATCTGTGGAGATGCCATGCTGAAGAGCTGCTCCCGAGCCCAGATAGAAACACACTCACACAGACTCCAATAAATAAACAGGATCTGAGGAGATGCCATGCTGAAGAGCTGCTCCCGAGCCCAGATAGAAACACACTCACACAGACTCCAATAAATAAACAGGATCTGAGGAGATGCCATTCTGAAGAGCTGCTCCCGAGCCCAGATAGAAACACACTCACACAGACTCCAATAAATAAACAGGATCTGTGGAGATGCAATGCTGAAGAGCTGCTCCCGAGCCCAGATAGAAACACACTCACACAGACTCCAATAAATAAACAGGATCTGTGGAGATGCCATGCTGAAGAGCTGCTCCCGAGCCCAGATAGAAACACACTCACACAGACTCCAATAAATAAACAGGATCTGTGGAGATGCCATGCTGAAGAGCTGCTCCCGAGCCCAGATAGAAACACACTCACACAGACTCCAATAAATAAACAGGATCTGAGGAGATGCCATGCTGAAGAGCTGCTCCCGAGCCCAGATAGAAACACACTCACACAGACTCCAATAAATAAACAGGATCTGTGGAGATGCCATGCTGAAGAGCTGCTCCCGAGCCCAGATAGAAACACACTCACACAGACTCCAATAAATAAACAGGATCTGTGGAGATGCCATGCTGAAGAGCCGCTCCCGAGCCCAGATAGAAACACACTCACACAGACTCCAATAAATAAACAGGATCTGTGGAGATGCCATGCTGAAGAGCTGCTCCCGAGCCCAGATAGAAACACACTCACACAGACTCCAATAAATAAACAGGATCTGTGGAGATGCCATGCTGAAGAGCTGCTCCCGAGCCCAGATAGAAACACACTCACACAGACTCCAATAAATAAACAGGATCTGTGGAGATGCCATGCTGAAGAGCTGCTCCCGAGCCCAGATAGAAACACACTCACACAGACTCCAATAAATAAACAGGATCTGAGGAGATGCCATGCTGAAGAGCTGCTCCCGAGCCCAGATAGAAACACACTCACACAGACTCCAATAAATAAACAGGATCTGTGGAGATGCCATGCTGAAGAGCTGCTCCCGAGCCCAGATAGAAACACACTCACACAGACTCCAATAAATAAACAGGATCTGAGGAGATGCCATGCTGAAGAGCTGCTCCCGAGCCCAGATAGAAACACACTCACACAGACTCCAATAAATAAACAGGATCTGTGGAGATGCCATGCTGAAGAGCTGCTCCCGAGCCCAGATAGAAACACACTCACACAGACTCCAATAAATAAACAGGATCTGTGGAGATGCCATGCTATTGCCTTATCCATAACTATAAAACACTCGACACTAAATTAGCTTAGAAATGCATTTGAACTTCCCTGGCCATTCTTTCTGAGTTATACACCCACATCCCGGCTAGTCCCTTGACCCCTCCACACACTGGTAATCTGGTCTGTCAGTTCAGGATGTGTTGCTGACCTGTCCCCTCCACACACCGGTAATCTGGTCTGTCAGTTCAGGATGTGTTACTTGAAAAACAAAATGGCTGCTAGTAAATAAGCAGTTTTTTTAAGCGATTTCCCTGGTTGCCATGTGGCACTTTCTTAAACCACCAGACTATATTTCCTGTTGATACTGCACCTGGTAGAAATATTTTTCATCTCACTTTCGCCTCGTAGTTTTGGGGTTGTCTTTAGTTAACTTGCCAAAACTGCAGCCTTTTTCCACAAGGAGCTGGCTATTTTTAGTCAGCATAGTTTAACCAGCAGACTGGGCTTTGGGTCTCTGTTTCCACTTACTAACATATGGAGGGGGCAGTATGCATATTATTATTATTATTATTATTATTATTATTATTATTATTATTATTATTATTATATACAAAATAATAATTCTTGTTCCATTCCTAACATTGCAAGTGTTCTTGAAACCCTGTTTTTGTGTGGGGTGGGTTCACCATACAGCCCTCCAGGGGAGTGAAGGGAGCCAACCTAGCCTGCATGTGTCAGGGGGAGGGGAGGGGGTCATCATACAGCCCTCCAGGGGAGTGAAGGGAGCCAGCCTAACCTGCATGTGTGAGGGGGAGGGGAGGGGGTCATCATACAGCCCTCCAGGGGAGTGAAGGGAGCCAGCCTAACCTGCATGTGTGAGGGGGAGGGGGTCATCATACAGCCCTCAAGGGGAGTGAAGGGAGCCAGCCTAGCCTGCATGTGTGAGGGGGAGGGGAGGGGGTTCATCATACAGCCCTCCAGGGGAGTGAAGGGAGCCAGCCTAACCTGCATGTGTGAGGGGGAGGGGGTCATCATACAGCCCTCAAGGGGAGTGAAGGGAGCCAGCCTAGCCTGCATGTGTGAGGGGGAGGGGAGGGGGTTCATCATACAGCCCTCCAGGGGAGTGAAGGGAGCCAGCCTAGCCTGCATGTGTGAGGGGGAGGGGAGGGGAGGGGGTCATCATACAGCCCTCCAAGGTATAATAATAGGGGCATGCTGTAGACCGCCTGTGACAGGATGACGAGTGGTGATGTCAGGCCAGAAGCAGGAAAGGAAACAAACCCAAAAATACTGCAGTTGCAAAAAGAAGCTGTGGCACCGTTTATTTTTAAACACCAAAAATAAAATAAAAGGTTTTACATAAACATTGCTCACAGAGCCGAACCAAAAGTTTAAACAAAAACAAATCTTGAACACAAATAATACGATCAGGCTGGGCAGTCGCTTTCACTGATCCTGTATTTAATTTTACTTTTCAACTCCTCTCTCGCTCCCGTTCCTCCTCTTGAACACCCACCACGAGTGCCGAGAGCTGCAGGCTTTTATATCAGTGACCGTGGGATTAACTAGCTATCCATTATTTATTAATCCCTCGGTCACATTCTGCACGAGTTTTCTAATTACTCCTGGCAGAGGACATTTAAATAAAAACAATAACAAACAACGCGCATCTACACCGTCAAAACAATAACGAAACACTGCTCCGCCACTATATTTATAAAACAATAAACCACAACAACAACAATAATAATAATAATAATAATAATAATAATAATAATAATAATAATAATAATAATAATAATACAACAACAATACAACAAAACAAATACAAAATAATAAACTGCACAGGGGCGGAGGGGTCCCCCGTTCTACAAATAAACAAATGTACAGGGCTTTCTACCGCCCTGCTACATATCCCCCCCCCTTGTGCAACGCACACTTGGCCTCAACGACCACCTCCCCCCTCAGTCCCAAAGTCCCGGAAGAGGGGAAGCCAGGTGTCCATGGTGGCGGCCATGGCGGGAGGTCCTCCTACCACCCAAACAGCACTAGCGTCCCAGTGGGCCGCGCACAGGCCGGCCAAGGAAATGTCAGCAGCCCTCTTCTGGGTCGCAGGACACCATTTCTCCTGCCGCGAAAGTCAAGGCACCGACTAGAGGGGAGGCATT
Organism: Acipenser ruthenus; assembly: GCF_902713425.1. Taxonomy (NCBI): domain Eukaryota; kingdom Metazoa; phylum Chordata; class Actinopteri; order Acipenseriformes; family Acipenseridae; genus Acipenser; species Acipenser ruthenus. The sequence continues at coordinate 12,196,387 of NC_081206.1, read as the reverse complement.
CCTTGATTTAGTCTTTTCAAATAACGAAGACAGAATAACTAAAACAGAGGTCAGAGAGCTATTGGCAAACTCAGACCACAACATGGTCTCATTTTGAAGTGCTTTTTAAAACCCAAAAAGTAATGACTAAAGCTAAGATTTACGATTTTAGAAAGGCAAACTATATGAAGGTATGAAACAGAAGTATTTCCATTTTATTCCAATCTACTAACAGAAGTAGATTGGAATAAAATGGAGAAAACATCCACAGAAAAAGTTTTTTAAAAATGTAGTACTAGATGCGCAAAACAATTATATCCCAAAAGCAGACAAATCTAAATCTAAAACAAAATGGCCAAAATGGTTTAATAGATCAATTAAAAAAAAATATTAAGAGAAAAGGGGGACCAAGAACAAAGCACACAGAAAGAGTACCTGGAACTGCAAACACAAGTCAAAAAGGAAGTTAGAAAGGCCAAGAGAGAGATAGAAATGAACATTGCTAAGGGGCCTAAAACCAATTCCATTTTTTTTTTCAAATTTATAACAGCAAGACAACATTCAAACGGGAGGTAAAATATCTAAGTGATACAAATGGCAAAATCATAGACGAAGAGAAAAAAATAGCAAATATATTAAGTTATTACTATTTACACAAATGAAGTTACGGGCAACATGCCCCACATGTTGACCTGTTCCTATCCATTTTTAAATAACTAGCATAACAGAGGCAGAAGTGTTAAAGGGACTAGCTCTTAAAATAAACAAATCTCCTGGGCCGGAGGATGCAACATCGACAATGGATAATTGCAAAGTATACGACATGGTTTATTTAGATTTCCAGAAAGCTTTTGACAAAGTCCTGCATAAAAGATGAATTCTCAAACTGAACGCAGTAGGGATTCAATGAAATGCATGCACGTGGATTAGGGAGTGGTTAACATGTACAAAACAGAAAGTTCTGATTAGAGGAGAAACTTCAGAATGGAACGAGGTAACCAGTGGTGTACCACAGGGATCAGTATTAGGTCCTCTGCTATTCCTAATCTACATTAATGATTTAGATTCTGGTATAGTAAGCAAACTTGTTAAATTTGCAGATGACACAAAAATAGGAGGAGTGGCAAACACTGTTGCAGCAGCAAAGGTCATTCAAAATGATCTAGACAGCATTCAGAATTGGGCAGACACATGGCAAATGAAATTTAATAGAGAAAAGTGTAAAGTATTGCATGCAGGCAATAAAAATGTACATTCTAAATATCATATGGGAGATAGTGAAATTGAAGAAGGGAACTATGAAAAAGACCTAGGAGTTTATGTTGACTCAGAAATGTCTTCATCTAGACAATGTGGGGAAGCTATAAAAAAGGCCAACAAGATGCTTGGATATATTGTGAGAAGTGTTGAATTTAAATCAAGGGAAGTAATGTTAAAACTTTACAATGCATTAGCAAGACCTCACCTAGAATATTGTGTTCAGTTCTGGTCACCTCGTTACAAAAAGGATATTGCTGCTCTAGAAAGCGTGCAAAGAAGAGCAACCAGAATTATCACGGGTTTAAAAGGCATGTCGTATGCAGACAGGCTAAAAGAATTTAATCTATTCAGTCTTGAAGACTATGCAGTGATCTGATTCAAGCATTCAAAATTCGACCCAGGGGACTTTTTTGACCTGAAAAAAGAAACAAGGACCAGGGGTTGCAAATGGAGATCAGATAAAGGGGCATTCAGAACAGAAAATAGGAGGCACTTTTTTACACAGAGAATTGTGAGGGTCTGGAACCAACTCCCCAGTAATATTGTTGAAGCTGACACCCTGGGATCCTTCAAGAAGCTGCTTGATGAGATTCTGGGATCAATAAGCTACTAACAACCAAACGAGCAAGATGGAGCTGAGTCCTTGTATCGAGGATGGTGTAGAACCGGAATGTGATCTTGTTCTAGATCTGGTATTAAAGACTCCGCTTCTCATCTACCAAACACTTTTTATAGGTCTGTGGTGCTGGAGTGTGGGACATTTGTTACCCGTTTTAACCACTCAGACCCCTTTCTAACTAAATATATTGGCATCTGTGAATAGATACTCATCCCCAATTCTAATATAGACATATATATAGCAAACCGTATTACAGGAGTAATTCTATCCAAAGAAGGATATACATTGTTTATAGACAGGACTGTGCTTTTGGTTTGTCTTGCTTTTTAGATTCCTTTGCCATTTGTATTTTTTTATGAGGAGACTATTATCTAATCAGGCAAATAGAAAAGGATAAACCTGCTGCGCCACAAACTCACAGGGGGAGTGCAGTATTTTTATGATTGTGGGGCTGTGGCAAAGTGGCTGCTGATTAAGACCAGATGCAGAGGTGATGCAGTGTAGAAACAATCACACGTGAAAACTGTAATCCAATTTGGAAAATGTTCTTTTTATTTTAACAGAAATCCTGGTCTGACGACCAAACAATAATCCTCCGGCAATACACCCCTGGAAAATAATAACGATTTGTAAACACAAACAAATAATAACACGTTATCCGCTCCCTCAATACTACTAACACAAATCACCGGTCCGGGTGCGTGCAGTAGTGCTCAGGGTGGGTGATAACAAATAACAGTGACTGTGGTGTTGTTGTTACGGGTAGTGCTGGCCCAAGGCGACAGCTCCGGAGACGTGTTAGCTGTCTAGTGAATTCACAAACAAAAGACAATTACTAACAGTGCTACAAACAAACAAAACACTCACGAATATTTATTATTTATTTTTGGGAACTCTCCCAGTCCTTCCAGTTCCGTGCGTCTCTGAAACCAAGCGAAGGAAAAGATTTACAATACTCCAGCACCTTTTATGCGATTATGCATGACCCCTTGGTAAACGATTGCAGCTGACTCTATTGCCTGCAGCTGCTACCTCGTTTACCTTCCAGGTCAATACATTCTCGCACTGGAGTCTCGTCTTTTTCCAGGCTGATTGACTTCCTGACCCAGGGAATGAACTGTCAGGACAACCTGTCCAAAGCCTTTCCCTTTCGCTACTTTGTATCCTCACAGGTCGAGAGGGAGATTTACAACCAAAATTCATTATATTTCCATCACATATCCCACCGCTCAGAGTGGAGCCGAAGGAACACTCGGCTGAATCTATCTTTCCCATTACTCCCCCCTCCCAGGAAAAATAATCCGCATTTTGATGGTCTTTCCCTGCACGGTGTACCATGTGGTACATGAAGGGCTGCAACGCCAGATACCACCGAGTTATCCGGGCATTGCTGTCCTTCATTGTGCTTAACCACTTGAGTGGGGCGTGGTCTGTGACAAGATCAAATGAGTGTCCCAGCAGGTAGTATCGTAAGTATCGTGAGTAGTTGCGTTCCTGAGGTAGCATTTTTTTTACTGATGTATAGTATCGGGTGTTCTACTCCATCTACCTTTTGAGACAAGACAGCACCCAAACCCACATCCGAGGCATCGGTGTGGAGGATGAATCTTTTGGTGAAATCTGGTGTGATAAGAGTGGGGGCCTGGCAAAGTATATGCTTAATAGTATCAAACGCCCCCTGACACTCAGCTGACCACTTAAAATTTGGAGCACTCTTTTTGGTGAGGTCAACTAAAGGGTTAACCACTGTGGCATACTCGGGGATGAAGCGGCGGTAATAACCGGCTAATCCCAGCAGTGACCTCACCTGAGTCTTGGTTTTGGGGATTGCTGCATCAACCAAAGCCTGGATTTTAGTGACTACAGGTCTCACCCTTCCATTCCCCATTAAAAATCCAAAATATTCAGTCTCTGTCTTGGCAAACGCACATTTTCTCAAGTTAGCTGTCAGCCAGGCTACCCTTAGAGACTGAAGGATGGCTGCAATCCTAGCCAAATGCTCTCGCCAGGTGGAGCTGTAAATGACCACGTCATCAATATACGCTGCTGCAAATTCATGATGTGGGCGTAAAACCTGATCCATCAGTCTCTGAAAAGCAGCGGGCGCACCATGTAGTCCAAACGGCATGGTTTTAAAGTGAAACAGCCCCTCTGGTGTTGAAAATGCTATTTTCTCTCTAGAACTGTGGGTTAAAGGGATCTGCCAGTATCCCTTCGTCAGGTCCAAAGTGGAGATAAACCTTGCCTTACCCAGTCTGTCTAAAAGTTCGTCGACCCGATGCATAGGGTACGCATCGAACTTGGCAATAGCGTTTACCTTCCTGAAATCCACGCTGAAGCGGTTGGTGCAGTCTTTCTTAGCCACTATGACAATAGGACTGCACCACTCGCTCCTGGAAGGTTCAATCACCCCAAGTTCGAGCATGTAGCATACCTCTTTGCGAACGCCACTTCGTCGACTTTCTGGGATCCGGTAAGGTCTCTCCCGCATGATGACACCTGGCAAAGAGATAATGTCATAGTCAACCAAATTAGTTCTGCCAGGCAAGTCAGAAAAAACATCGCTGAATTCCTCAATAAGCTTACGCAGCTCCCGTTGCTGGCCTGGAACCAATTGTTCCCCCATCTGAATGATTTTTGTGCTAGGAGTCTCTGGACAGGGGCCTAAATCATCCTCTATGTTGCCTGGGGCTATAAACAAGACCTCCCTTGCCTGCTAGGGCTTTAATAAATTGACATGATAAATTTCACGTTCATTACGGCGACCGGGCTGTCTAATCTTGACTGATCATGGAACCAATTTTCTGTCTAACACGTTACAGCAGGTATATAAAATATTAAAAATACGTCCCATCAGGACATCTGTTTATCATCCACAGACGGATGGTTTGGTGGAACGTTTTAATCAGACCTTGAAGCCGATGCTGAGACGGTTTGTAACGCAAGAGCAAAAACATTGGGCAACGCACCTTCCCTACCTCCTTTTTGCAGTGACAGAGGTGCCGCAGAGTTCGACAGGGTTCTCCCCCTTCGAGCTCTTGTACGGCCGACAGCCTCGCGGCATTCTCGATCTGTTGAGAGAGGGGTGGGAAGAGCACAAAGGCTCGTCCAAAAATGTAGTGAAGCATGTGCTCCTACTAAGAGATCATCTAGATTTGGTCGGTCGTTTGGCCCAGGACAACCTCAGATCGGCTCAGCACCGACAACAGCAGCATTACAACAAAAATGCACTAATTCGAACCTTTCGACCAGGAGACAAGGTAATGCTGCTGCTTCCCTCCTCAGAATCCAAGTTATGTGCTAAATGGCAGGGGCCATATGAAGTGATTCGGGCTATAGGAAAGGTGAATTATGAAATTAAGAACATAAGAACATAAGAAAGTTTACAAACGAGAGGAGGCCATTCAGCCCATCTTGCTCGTTTGGTTGTTAGTAGCTTATTGATCCCAGAATCTCATCAAGCAGCTTCTTGAAGGATCCCAGGGTGTCAGCTTCAACAACATTACTGGGGAGTTGGTTCCAGACCCTCACAATTCTCTGTGTAAAAAAGTGCCTCCTATTTTCTGTTCTGAATGCCCCTTTATCTAATCTCCATTTATGACCCCTGGTCCTTTTTTCTTTTTTCAAGTCAAAGAAGTCCCCCGGATTGACATTGTCAATACCTTTTAGGATTTTGAATGTTTGAATCAGATCACCGCGTAGTCTTCTTTGTTCAAGACTGAATAGATTCAATTCTTTTAGCCTGTCTGCATATGACATGCCTTTTAAACCTGGGATAATTCTGGTTGCTCTTCTTTGCACTCTTTCTAGAGCAGCAATATCCTTTTTGTAACGAGGTGACCAGAACTGAACACAATATTCTAGGTGAGGTCTTACTAATGCATTGCAGAGTTTTAACATTACTTCCCTTGATTTAAATTCAACACTTCTCACAATATATCCGAGCATCTTGTTGGCCTTTTTTATAGCTTCCCCACATTGTCTAGATGAAGACATTTCTGAGTCAACATAAACTCCTAGGTCTTTTTCATAGTTCCCTTCTTCAATTTCACTATCTCCCATATGATGTCGTGGCGGCCACAAGGTCAGGTGGCCATCTCCTGTATCCATGGAGACACGGCGGCATACCCCACACTAAAAGTATATTTATCGGTAGGACAGATAAAACGTCACCTGGTAGTAGGAGTGGCGGAAAGGTTGCCACATCCAGTTATTCTGGGCCGAGACTGGCCAAAATTTAAAGAATTAATGCAAATAATGGCAGTCTCAGCCGCACACGTAAACGTGGCAGGGCAGCAATGTGGAGTAGTGGTTAGGGCTCTGGACTCTTGACCGGAGGGTTGTGGGTTCAATCCCCAGTGGGGGACACTGCTGTTGTACCCTTGAGCAAGGTACTTTACCTAGATTGCTCCCGTAAAAACCCAACTGTATAAATGGGTAATTGTATGTAAAATAATGTGATATCTGTATAATGTGAAATAATGTATAATGTGATATCTTGTAATAATTGTAAGTCGCCCTGGATAAGGGCGTCTGCTACGAAATAAAAAATTCATAATCTGTACTAACTCGGTGGCTATTGCAGCAGCACTAGTGGACCCCAATGGAACTGCCTCTGGATATCGTGTTGCATAATCTACCACTACTAATATATGCGTATACCCAGAGTCAGAAGGTAGCAGAGGGCCCACTATGTCCATTGCCATGCTTTCAAAAGGAATGGAAATAATCGGCAGTGGAACCAAAGGGGCGGGGCGCACTCGACCCGGCGCTACTCGCTGGCAGTCTGGACATGTGGCTACATATTTCGACACATCAGTATGAAGACCTACCCAATAGAATCGAGCCAATATCTGCTCCCTTGTCTTGTCAGCTCCGAGCTGCCCTGCAAAAGGGATATCATGCGCCAGCCTCATGACCTCGGTCCGACAAGACGGGGGAACCAATAATTGTGTTACAGGCTGTCCTGTGCCCGCGGCTAGATTTACCCTATATAGTAATCACCCCTTGATACTGAAGTGTGGATATACTAGTGCCCCAGCGCCATCAACATCCTTACCTTCAATGGACCGGACCTGCCCCCAAGCGTGCACTAGTGACGGGTCATTATGTTGGCCCCATACTATGTCTGCGCTTGAGTACCACATGTCCGGTATATTGAGAGGGGCCGGAGTTGCATCTGCTCTGGATGGCCCAGTAACCTCGCCCTCTCGGTCACACTGCGTTCCGACTCCCTTTGACTGGCGTTTGTTACCATTCAAGCACTCTCCCACCAGACCCCAGCCTTGTCTCAGTGATGCTCCCTCCCATTTTGCGGTCCTTCTCTCTTTATTAGTTTTTCTAGGACGGAATATGGGAGAAAACATTTCGGCTTGAAAAGGAAACACATCACCAATTTGTTCCTTTTTCTTTTTCCCTGCCACGTTTACGTGTGCGGCTGAGACTGCCATTATTTGCATTAATTCTTTAAATTTTGGCCAGTCTCGGCCCAGAATAACTGGATGTGGCAACCTTTCCACCACCCCTTCTACCAGGTGACGTTAAATATACTTTTAGTGTGGGGTATGCCGCCGTGTCTCCATGGATACAGGAGATGGCCACCTGACCTTGTGGCCGCCACGACACACCACCCAAGAGAGCTGTTCTAATTAAGGTTTGCTCACATCCTGTGTCCACTAATGCGTGGTGTGATGGGGTGCTAGCTCGCCCCTATAAATATGTGTTTGTTATTGTTGTTAGTTTTACTGTTTTCATTATGTTTTTTTTGTGATTCTTGTTTTGGTTTGGATCAGCAGGGAGGGGGTTAAGTTCCTCCCTGTGAAAATACATGTGAGAATGTGGCTGGAGCCTGAAGTGCTTAATTGTTAATTATTAGTTAATTGGGCTCCAGCCACAGGGGATAAAAGCCAGGGGAGAGGCCCTGCCTAGAAGGAGAGTTCTAGAAGAAGAAGCGTTTTTTCTGTGTGTGCTGTTCTGTTAGTTTTGAAACCAGTGAAGGCAATGCCCAGCCTGGGAGCTGTATTTATTTTGTAACTTTTGTTTTGTGTCTATTTTGTGTTTTGAAACCTTTGTTTGGCCCTTGTGCCTATTTATTTGATTATTTTTGTTTATTAAAAAGCTTTATTTTGAACTTCAAACTGTCTCTGAGCCTCAACCTCTGCCAATCCTGTCACAGTTGGTGTCAGAGTGGGATAGCGCCACCTAGAGGCTCAGAGCAGTATTTTTTTTTAATTTTGAATTTTTTTTTAATTTTGAATTTTTTTTTAATTTTTGGATTTTTGGAGGTTTTTTTTTTTTTTTTTTTTTGGCGGAGCGCGGAATGGGAAAAAAACAAAGGCAGCGAAGAAAGCAGCAGCAGCGGCCGCCACCACCAACCCAAACCCTGTGGGAGTACCCAGCGAGCTTGTTCCTATGGTGCTCCTGGTCCGGGAAGGAGGACCACCGGTGGAGGTTCTGTCCGGATGGGCCACCAGCTGACTGGTGTGGGTGCTGTGAGCTGGATGGCCACAGCTGGGCAGGGTGCCCCCACAACCCGGACCAGGAGCAGCTACCAACCCCGTCCTCGGCAGCCACCCCACCAACACCGCCTTCACCACCATCACAGGAGATCTGGGAGTGGTTGGTGCACCCCGAAGCGGACCTCTTCCACGACCTCCCCACAGCCATCAACGCGCTGTGGCATCGAGATGGGGAGAGGTGGGAGGAGTGGGAGAGAGAGCACCACCCGTGGTCCCTCCAGGAGATAGCCGTCATGGTCCTGGCATACCTGGCGATAGACATGGGGGAGATCCCCCTCCTTGAAGAAAAGGGGGTGGAGCCGCTGCCGTCGCCCAGAGAGGGGGAGCCGCTGCCGTCGCCCAGAGAGGGGGAGCCGCTGCCGTCGCCCAGAGAGGGGGAGCCGCTGCCGTCGCCCAGAGAGGGGGAGCCGCTGCCGTCGCCCAGAGAGGGGGAGCCGCTGCCGTCGCCCAAAGAAGGGGAGCCGCTGCCGTCGCCCGAGAGGGAGCCCGAACGTCCACAGCCCGAGAGGGAGGAGCCCGAACGTCCACAGCCCGAGGGGGAGGAGCCCGAGCGGGAGGAGTCGGTGCGTCCACGGCCCGAGCGGGAGGAGTCGGTGCGTCCACGGCCCGAGCGGGAGGAGTCGGTGCGTCCACGGCCCGAGCGGGAGGAGTCGGTGCGTCCACGGCCTGAGCGGGAACAGTGGGCGCTGTCTCTCCCTCCACCGCCAGCAGAGGGGGAACAGCGGGCGCTGTCTCTCCCTCCACCGCCAGCAGAGGGGGAACAGCGGGCGCTGTCTCTCCCTCCACCGCCAGCAGAGGGGGAACAGCGGGCGCTGTCTCTCCCTCCACCGCCAGCAGAAGATGCTGGAGGTCCCTCCCAGCCTCTGTACCGGCTGCTGAAGGGAGCGCGGGGACAAGCTGCCCGGCGGCTAAGAGGCACAGCACCGCCCAAGGATGCCGGCCTGTCCGCATCGCCTGGGGTTGCCTGCCTGCCCGCATCGTCTAGAGAAACTCTCAGTGTGCTTTCTCCTAGGGAGGCTGGTCCGCCGTCGCCTGGGTTGGAGCTACTGTCCCGAGCGCCAGAGGGTCCAGAGGGTCCCACGCCGCCAGGGGGTCCAGATTCACCAGAGGGGCCAGGGGGTCCCGCGTCGCCAGGGGGTCCAGAGGGTCCAGCGTCGCCGGAAGGACCAGCGTCGCCGTTCCCGCCTCCCCCACCAGAGGGAGACGAGCTGCTGTTCTCGCCTCCGCCACCAGAGGGAGACGATCTGCTGTTCCCGCCTCCGCCATCAGAGGGAGACGAGCTGCTGTTCCCGCGTCCGCCACCAGAGGAGCTGGAGCGGGCTCTACCTCCTGCTGCCAACAGGGAAGAGGAACTCTTGTTTATTAAAAAGCTTTATTTTGAACTTCAAACTGTCTCTGAGCCTCAGCCTCTGCCAATCCTGTCACACGTGGGTTTTCACATTGCCTAAAACCACATCAATCATACAAGGCCCCTCCCGACCATTTTCCCCGCGCTTACCTATCTCAGATGCCCAATTACACGAGACCACGTCACACTCCATGGCCGCGGGGCATGACCTGGCCAGATGTCCCTGTTGGTTGCACCTAAAACAAGTTGGGGGGACAGAGGGAACAATGGTTAAATCTTTGTCCCGTTGCTGGTATGACAACGGGGCAGGGGCAACATTTCTACCCCAGCTGGGGGCCAACCTTGATCTCCATGAAGAGGGGGCAAGGTTGCCCATAGGGGCCGGAGATCTAGGAGGTCTCGGTCCTGGTGCTGTAGATGGAGGAGAGAGAGGAGGTGGTGTGCAGCTGCTCCGGTGGACGGGAGCTGTGGCCAGGTTGGGGTGGGCTGAGACCAGGGAGTCCTCAAAATCCAGCTTTATTGCTGCCTCCAGGGTGGCGGGGTTGTGGCGCCGTATCCATACATGGGTTTCGGCGCCGACCACATGGCAGAATTGCTCCATTGCTATAGCTTTGCCCATTTGCAAACTTAGCCAGTGCACCATGTGGTCATACAACTGCTGCGCAACCACCCTGGGGCGTGTATCTGGGGATCTTCGGTACTCCCGGAATCGTACCCTGTGCGTTTCCCCCGTGATGTTGAGCCAGCGTAGGATGACTCGCTTTACCAGGTCGTAGTCGGCGGCTTCAGTGTCCGTCATGGTCTGATACGCTGCCTGAGCCTCCCCGATCAGGCAGGATCCCAGCTGGCTTGCCCAGTACATCCTGGGCCATGACGCGGTGGTAGCCAGCCGCTCGAAAGCGACCAGGTAAGCCTCAGTGTCGTCCTCCGCCGTCATTTTCAGTGCCCTTGCCATCGGGGCCATCATCACGGGTGCCGTTGGTACTGTGGTCTGGATCGCCAGACTGATTTTCTCCACCAACGCTGTGTACCGCTCCTCTCTCTGTAGCCTCGCGTCTGCTGTCCAGTGCTTCCAGCAGTGCTGTAAGTGCTGCGTGATCCATAATCCCGTGTTCTGACACCACGTGTGGCAAAGTGGCTGCTGATTAAGACCAGATGCAGAGGTGATGCAGTGCAGAAACAATCACACGTGAAAACTGTAATCCAATTTGGAAAATGTTCTTTTTATTTTAACAGAAATCCTGGTCTGACGACCAAACAATAATCCTCCGGCAATACACCCCTGGAAAATAATAACGATTTGTAAACACAAACAAATAATAACACGTTATCCGATTATGTGAGTATGCATGACCCCTGGTACCTCGTTTACCTTCCAGGTCAATACATTCTCGCACTGGAGTCTCGTCTTTTTCCAGGCTGATTGACTTCCCGACCCAGGGAATGAACTGTCAGGACAACCTGTCCAAAGCCTTTCCCTTTCGCTACTTTGTATCCTCACAGGTCGAGAGGGAGATTTACAACCAGAACTCATGATATTTCCGTCACAGGGGCACACCACTAGATTTATTTTTTCACCTTTCCCCTTTTATGATGTTTGAAATTATCTTGAGTTGTTCTAGGTCATGTTATCATTTTTCTCAATATTTTGTCTTTTCTTGTCTGTGGGCTTGTCTGGAGAATCTTAACTGCCGAGGACTGAAAGACAAAATGCCCTTTGAGCTTGGTGGGTCCCACCTGCTCCCCTTTCTGTATGTAGAGTAAGGAAGCAGAGCCCTTTGAGCTGGGTGGGTCCCACCTGCTCCCCCTTTCTGTATGTAGAGTAGAGAAGCAGAGCCCTATGAGCTTGGTGGGTCCCACCTGCTCACCCTTTCTGTATGATAGTAGGGAAGCAGAGCCCTTTGAGCTGGGTGAATCCCACCTGCTCCCCCTTTCTGTATGTAGAGTAGAGAAGCAGAGCCCTATGAGCTTGGTGGGTCCCACCTGCTCCTCCTTTCTGTATGATAGTAGGGAAGCAGAGCCCTTTTAGCTTGGTGGGTCCCACCTGCTCCCCTTTTGGTATGATAGTAGGGAAGCAGAGTGCAAAGGGCGCATTGTCACCTGGCTTGAATGCAATGAGGAAGCCTGCTTAGTGATACCCTTATAAAAGTGTCCCATAGGGAAAGCATGGTAAAGCATAGGACGCATTGTAATTTATAGCGAGGTATGGTAAAGCATGTTAATAAACATGGCACACTAGGGTAAACTGTGGTAAATGCATAGTGTAATGAGCAAAAGCACAGGAAACTGCAAAAATACCATGGTGAACTTTTCTAGGGGTTGGCAGCTAGGATTCTTCAGACAAGCTCAGAGAAAGTTCAAAGCCAGGCAAAGCTAGAGAAGAATGAGAACAATATTGGAGCAACAGAACCCAAAACCAAAACCCATTGAAACACCATCCAACAATGAACAGTGAAATCCATGACATCCATTGTGAATGATTGAAACACCATCCAGCAATGAAAGGTGAAATCCATGACAGCCATTGTGAATGATTGAAACACCATCCAACAATGAAAGGTGAAATCCATCTATTTTCTTATTAATAACATGCTTCTATTCGGGTGATGTGGGAATATACTTGTCTAGTTTGTGTTGTAATTGTGAATATTGGAATTGGATGAGGAAGATACAGAGGGTGAGTAGGAGATGGTTCTGTCATGCTTTGTATTATTCTATCCATGCTTTGTTTTTTTCTATCCATGCTTTCCTGATACAGCCTGTTTGCAGAAGCACATGATCAATGGAGATCCCTTTCCTTGCACTGGAGATGTGCACATTCTTTTCTGTGTCTGTCACGCATCACTTCCTGTGCTGTGGATCAGATTTACCCCAGTGGTCTGACTGAAATCTGGTCATGTGACCTACAGCACAGCATGTGATTAAGTATCAGGAATTTCAAATCTACATATCCTTAGACACAACAAACAGTATCATCTTTTAATATTTATCACATCTAATACTGAACAAACCGTATCATCTTTTAATATTGATCACGTCTCCTAACACTGAAGAACACTCTGAAGCTGTTTAAAGATGGCTCTGACAAACAAAATGGATGCAGGAAAAATGTCCATGTGCACAAGGGTCCCAACAGGCTTCGATGCACACAGGGTCACCATGAGAACGAGGCGACAGACAAGCCCTGCAGATATAGCCTGTGGGAGTTAAACAACTTCCAGAGGAAATGTTTAATTTCAGGCCTCACTTGCAGCACATTTCCCATATTCTAGACCACTTGTGACCAATACTACACACTGGGAGAGGACTGCAATGCCTCACCTATATCACAATCTGTGTTTTAGTGCAGGTAACTCGAGAATACTATTGAGATGGGCAGAGTATGTCAATAGCTTTTCAAACAGCCTTCATTAATCACCTCAGTGCTCTTCAACATGAGCAGAAACACAACAATGTGTCAACAAACCAGAGGCCTTTCTATATCACTCAATCATTTCTATTGGGTTTGTTGAAACATGCGAGTGTGGTTTGTACAAAAGGATTCAAATGTTACAAAAGCGTTTGGAATTCCTACCTTAGAAACTGTTTCCCAAAATAAAAAAAGCATTGCCAGTCGTTTTTTAAAAGGTGGGGTCTCTTCATGATGGTTGGATTTCTGTACATATCAATAACTTCTTAAATATGTTTTCTTTTAATCTGGAAAAAATGTGTGACGTGTACATATTGTATTCCTCTGTAAAAATAAAGCTCTGTATACTGTTGGCTATGTGTTCTTGTGTTGTTTTTATTTTGCATTCCTCTGAAGGGTTAAGATGAACCCTACCTGGCCGCTCTGACCTTGAGTGGGTGGCAATCTGCTTGCACCTCACACAGAACCCTATACGATATTCTGTATAATATACACTGGAGCTTATATCGATGTGATAGTGCCATCTGCAATGTCTTTAAATGATTTCCATTACACGAGAGTAGATGTTAAAACTTCATGCTGATTTGAACTCGGCTCTCGCCAAGATAAGCACCAACTAAGACGTAGCTTTACAGTAAACTAATGTGATCCATATGCGTCTCCATCCATTTGCGTTTCCTTCCATATGATGATGTAGATATCCTTCTGTCTGGTGTTAATGGCTGAAGTGTAATGCTGGCTCCAGGGATCAGCTTATTTTGCCTCCCTGGCGCATCAGCACACACAACGGCTGCGATGCTGGCTCCGGGGATCAACCAAAGTGCGGCCTCCCCAGCGCATCAGCATGACAACCGTCTGGATTGAGCTAAGTAGGGTACATCTCTGGGGTTTTCAAGTGGGCACCTTCCATCCTCAGTGTTTCGTCGACTAGCCCACGACACCTCAAGAGGGCTCGACGGTGATTCTGGCGTCCCAGCATCACCCCCCTCCGTCCCCCACTCAACTCAGCCCAGCTTACTTACCTGTCCCCAGCCAGAATCTTTCCGTCTCAACCACAGCCAGTTGCTGCTCCTCTCTGCTGCTTCAGATAAGTTCTTCACTGTGCGACGCAACTCTTGGCCACTGAATCCGACGTCTCTGAGAAACCGGGTTGTAGAGTGTGCCACAAATCCTCGACAACCCACTTCCACTGGGTAAACCCGAACTCTCCATCCTCGCTGTTCCGCTTCAGTGGCTAGTTGAGCATACCGCAGTTTCTTCCTCTCATGCGCCTCATCTACAGCGTCCTCCCATGGCACTGTTAACTCTACCAGGTGAACAAGGCGTGCTGATCCAGACCACAAGACAATATCTGGTCGAAGGTTAGTGGTGGCAATCTCAGGTGGAAAAATAAGCCGTTGACCAACATCTGCTAGCATATTCCAGTCTCTAGCAGCTTCCAGTTGTCCTGGGCGAGGATTGGTTTTAACACCTTTTCTTGGTGGTTGCTCTCCTGGGCGGAGGAATGTTGTCTTTTGTGTGTAATGTTTTGATGGAACAGGTGGCAACTTATTGGTCATGTTACGCTTGTCTTCCAATGCTAAGGCCAAACATCGCAGCACCTGGTCATGGCGCCAAGTAAACCGTCCTTGGCTAAGAGCCACCTTACATCCTGTCAAAATGTGCCTTAATGTTGCAGGTGATGAACACAAAGGACATGAGGGATCCTCTCCTACCCAGAGGTTTAGGTTCTGTGGTGATGGGAGAACATCATATGTTGACCTGATGAGGAAACTGATCCTGCTCTGTTCCATTGACCATAGGTCTTGCCAGCCAATCTTGCGTTGTTCCACACTCTCCCATCTCATCCATTCTCCCTGTTTGGCCTGGGAAATGGCCTTTATACACCTCATCCTCTCCTCCTGCTTTTGCACCTCGTTGACTACCAGCTTCCTTCTTTGAGCTGGGGCCGCCTTGTGCCATGTAGGAGGAGTTGAACTGAAACCAAGACCCCCTCTTCCATGCTGAACTTGCCCCATGATATCACCAATTCGAAGGGCAGCCTTTGCATCTTCCACAGCTTTCTTTGCCGCCCACTTTCTTCCAGTTTTCAACACAGGTGCTGCCTCCCTTACGCATTTATCGCGTGACTCTACTAATGTCATTTCCAGTCTGACCTTGGCGCACTTAAACTCCTCGGTTAGAGCAGAGACTGGTAGCTGCAGTATTCCTTTACCATAAAGTCCCACTCTGCTGAGGCAGCGTGGAACTCCCAACCATTTCCTGATGTATGAACTGATTAAAGCTTCCAGCTTCTCTACTGTTGTCAAAGAAACCTCGTACACAGTCAGTGGCCACAGCAACCTCGGCAGTAGACCAAACTGAAAGCACCAGAGTTTTAGTTTACCTGGTAGAGCGCAGCTGTCTATGCTCTTCAACCCTTCCACTGCTTGTTGTCTAACTTCTCCCACACGAACTGTGTCCTTTAGATCCCTGTCGTACCATCTCCCAAGACTCTTCACTGGCTTCTCAGACACTGTTGGTATTGCCTCACCATTAATGAAGAATGTTTTATCTACTACTTTGCCTTTAATTATAGAGATGCTCCTTGATTTAGTGGGCTTGAATTGCATTCGTGCCCATTCAATGTTATTGGTTAATTTGCCCAATAATCGATTAGTGCAGGCTACTGTTGTAGTCATGGTTGTCATGTCATCCATGTATGCTCGAATTGGTGGTAGTCGCATTCCAGAAGCCAAGCGCTCTCCTCCTACTACCCATTTTGATGCCCTAATGATTACTTCCATTGCCATGGTAAAAGCCAGTGGAGAAATGGTGCATCCTGCCATTATTCCAACCTCTAGGCATTGCCATGTAGTGCTGAATTCTGAAGTTGAAAAACTGAATTGCAAATCTCCAAAATAGGCTTTCACTAAATTTGTTATTGTCATCGGTACACTGAAAAAATCAAATGCTGCCCAAAGTAGTTCATGTGGCACTGAACCATATGCATTAGCCAAATCCAGGAATGTCACATGGAGCTCCTTCCTCTCCTTTTTAGCTGATTGAATTTGTTGCCAGATCACATTGATGTGTTCTAAGCAACCTGGGAAACCTGGAATGCCCGCTTTTTGTATTGAAGTGTCAATGAAGCAGTTCTTTAATAGGTAAGCTGACAATCTCTGAGCAATAATGCTGAAGAAAATCTTGCCTTCTACGTTTAATAGGGAAATGGGACGAAACTGACTGATGCTTGTAGAATCTTTTTCTTTAGGTATAAAGACTCCACCTGCTCGGCGCCATGCTCTTGGTACAACCTGTTTTTCCCATGCCACTTTCATCAATTTCCACAGAATTCGTAGAACTCCTGAAGCACTCTTGTACACTCTGTACGGAACTCCATTAGGCCCTGGAGATGATGAAGCCCTTGCTTTTTTCACAGCTTGCTCTATTTCTTTCCACTTAGGTGCACAGTCCTCCATTTGGTATTCTGGTGGATTGATAGGTGGGATGTCTGACGGAATTGACATGGGCTCCTGCCTTTTTGAATCTGTATGTGTTTCCTCCAAATATCTCTCCAGCTCAACCTTAGATGCTTTTAGTGTGCCATTCTTCTCACTGGTGAATAACTTCTTTACAAATTTGAATGGGTCTTTATAAAAGTTCGCTCTCGCACGCTCCTTCTTTTTGTAGCGTTTCCGTAGGCGCTCAGCTCTGCGCAATGTTGCAAGCTTATCTTTTATGACCCTTTGTAAGAGATTGAGTCCCTCCTTCTGACTTTGTTCTGCTCTTCTCCATTGGTTCCTCAGCTGTCTCCTTTCTCTAACTAAGCGTTCAATCTCCTGCTGCCGTCTAGACTTTCCAGGAATAGTTTGTACTTTTTCCTTCCTTTTTTCAACTCCAAACCTCTCACTTCCATATGCGTAGATGATGTCCCCAAATTTATCCAGCTTCTTTTCAATTGTTCCACTTAATCTTTCCAATGCAACGCAGAGATCTGTGTTTACTGTGTCCCATGCAGTTTTCTCACAAGCTCTTGGCCATTTAACTCCAGGCTTGTGCCCGTTGAGGTTCTTTTCTCTCTTATGCTGGTTTGTCTGACCGGGTTCACAAGGATCATTAGGTTCATCACTAACTGTGTCCATGCAAGTCCTCCTCACATCTATGACAGGGGTGCTGATATCCTGCGAACTGTGGTTTGCTTCCTGTCGCTGGATTTCATTCGACTGACTTGACTGACTTCGTAAGAAGTACTGATCAATGCGAGGCCCTTGTCCCTTCTCCCTCAAGCATTTCATTCTCCCTTGATGAATCTTCAAACCCCTGACCGTTGTCGCCTTGCTCCAGCCGCAGACACAAACCTGGAGTTCCATGTCTTTGTTAACTGCAGATCTTGAACTAGTCTTTTGTGAAGTACTCTCCATACTCATATCCGTTTCCGTTCCTAAGTCGTTAACCGTGTTGTCCAACGTTGAGTCATCTTCCGCCCCCGCTCTCGCAGACTCTAGGGGTATTTTTCTCTTTAATTTCTTAGAAGCCTTGGGCGGGTGTCTCCAGCATCCTGTAAACACAGAGCTGGATACTGCCGACAAGGGTAGCTAACCCTTACCAGCCCCAATGGGGTCTCTTTCCTCCTGTCAGCTGTCTCTCCAGGCTGTCACAAGGTCTTTCCCTTGTTGCCAGCTGCACTATTCACAGCAGTCACTGGACGTATCCAGATCTTCATGATTTCCATTACACGAGAGTAGATGTTAAAACTTCATGCTGATTTGAACTCGGCTCTCGCCAAGATAAGCACCAACTAAGACGTAGCTTTACAGTAAACTAATGTGATCCATATGCGTCTCCATCCATTTGCGTTTCCTTCCATATGATGATGTAGATATCCTTCTGTCTGGTGTTAATGGCTGAAGTGTAATGCTGGCTCCAGGGATCAGCTTATTTTGCCTCCCTGGCGCATCAGCACACACAACGGCTGCGATGCTGGCTCCGGGGATCAACCAAAGTGCGGCCTCCCCAGCGCATCAGCATGACAACCGTCTGGATTGAGCTAAGTAGGGTACATCTCTGGGGTTTTCAAGTGGGCACCTTCCATCCTCAGTGTTTCGTCGACTAGCCCACGACACCTCAAGAGGGCTCGACGGTGATTCTGGCGTCCCAGCATCACCCCCCTCCGTCCCCCACTCAACTCAGCCCAGCTTACTTACCTGTCCCCAGCCAGAATCTTTCCGTCTCAACCACAGCCAGTTGCTGCTCCTCTCTGCTGCTTCAGATAAGTTCTTCACTGTGCGACGCAACTCTTGGCCACTGAATCCGACGTCTCTGAGAAACCGGGTTGTAGAGTGTGCCACAAATCCTCGACAACCCACTTCCACTGGGTAAACCCGAACTCTCCATCCTCGCTGTTCCGCTTCAGTGGCTAGTTGAGCATACCGCAGTTTCTTCCTCTCATGCGCCTCATCTACAGCGTCCTCCCATGGCACTGTTAACTCTACCAGGTGAACAAGGCGTGCTGATCCAGACCACAAGACAATATCTGGTCGAAGGTTAGTGGTGGCAATCTCAGGTGGAAAAATAAGCCGTTGACCAACATCTGCTAGCATATTCCAGTCTCTAGCAGCTTCCAGTTGTCCTGGGCGAGGATTGGTTTTAACACCTTTTCTTGGTGGTTGCTCTCCTGGGCGGAGGAATGTTGTCTTTTGTGTGTAATGTTTTGATGGAACAGGTGGCAACTTATTGGTCATGTTACGCTTGTCTTCCAATGCTAAGGCCAAACATCGCAGCACCTGGTCATGGCGCCAAGTAAACCGTCCTTGGCTAAGAGCCACCTTACATCCTGTCAAAATGTGCCTTAATGTTGCAGGTGATGAACACAAAGGACATGAGGGATCCTCTCCTACCCAGAGGTTTAGGTTCTGTGGTGATGGGAGAACATCATATGTTGACCTGATGAGGAAACTGATCCTGCTCTGTTCCATTGACCATAGGTCTTGCCAGCCAATCTTGCGTTGTTCCACACTCTCCCATCTCATCCATTCTCCCTGTTTGGCCTGGGAAATGGCCTTTATACACCTCATCCTGCTTTTGCACCTCGTTGACTACCAGCTTCCTTCTTTGAGCTGGGGCCGCCTTGTGCCATGTAGGAGGAGTTGAACTGAAACCAAGACCCCCTCTTCCATGCTGAACTTGCCCCATGATATCACCAATTCGAAGGGCAGCCTTTGCATCTTCCACAGCTTTCTTTGCCGCCCACTTTCTTCCAGTTTTCAACACAGGTGCTGCCTCCCTTACGCATTTATTATAGCATAACTGAAAAAGAAAAAAACAACCTAAAAGATTTATACCATGGTCAGCTGAGGACCGAATAAATCTACACAACGAAAATACAAACACTGTGATACATGAACAACGAAAATACAAACACTGAGATACATGAACAACGAAAATACAAACACTGCGATCGAACAACGAAAACACAAACACTGCGACACATGAACAATGAAAATACAAACACTGCCACACATGAACAACGAAAATACAAATACTGCGATACGTGAGCAACGAAAATACAAACACTGCGATAGAACAACGAAAATACAAACACTGCGATACATGAACAACGAAAATACAAACACTGCGACACGTGAACAACGAAAATACAAACACTGCGACACGTGAACAACGAAAATACAAATACTGCGACACGTGAACAACGAAAATACAAACACTGCGACACGTGAACAACGAAAATACAAACACTGCGACACGTGAACAACGAAAATACAAACACTGGACACATGAACAAGGAAAATACAAACACTGCGATACGTGAACAACGAAAATACAAACACTGCGACACGTGAACAACGAAAATACAAACACTGCGATACGTGAACAACGAAAATACAAACACTGCGACACATGAACAATGAAAATACAAACACTGCGACACGTGAACAACGAAAATACAAACACTGCGACACATGAACAAGGAAAATACAAACACTGCGACACATGAACAAGGAAAATACAAACACTGCGACACATGAACAAGGAAAATACAAACACTGCGATCGAACAACGAAAATACAAACACTGGGACACATGAACAATGAAAATACAAACACTGCGATACATGAACAACGAAAATACAAACACTGCGATACATGAACAACGAAAACACAAACACTGCGACACATGAACAATGAAAATACAAACACTGCGACACATGAACAAGGAAAATACAAACACTGCGATCGAACAACGAAAATACAAACACTGGGACACATGAACAATGAAAATACAAACACTGCGATACATGAACAACGAAAATACAAACACTGCGACACATGAACAATGAAAATACAAACACTGCGACACGTGAACAACGAAAATACAAACACTGCGACACGTGAACAACAAAAATACAAACACTGCGATACTTGAACAACGAAAACACAAACACTGCGACACATGAACAATGAAAATACAAACACTGCGACACATGAACAACGAAAATACAAACACTGCGATCGAACAACGAAAATACAAACACTGGGACACATGAACAATGAAAATACAAACACTGCGATACATGAACAACAAAAATAAAAACACTGCGATACATGAACAAGGAAAATACAAACACTGCGACACATGAACAACGAAAATACAAACACTGCGACACATGAACAATGAAAGTACAAACACTGCGACACACGAACAAGGACAATACAAACACTGCGACACATGAACAACGAAAATACAAACACTGCGATCGAACAACGAAAATACAAACACTGGGACACATGAACAACAAAAATACAAACACTGCGATCGAACAACGAAAACACAAACACTGCGACACATGAACAATGAAAATACAAACACTGCCACACATGAACAACGAAAATACAAATACTGCGATACGTGAGCAACGAAAATACAAACACTGCGATAGAACAACGAAAATACAAACACTGCGATACATGAACAACGAAAATACAAACACTGCGACACGTGAACAACGAAAATACAAACACTGCGACACGTGAACAACGAAAATACAAATACTGCGACACGTGAACAACGAAAATACAAACACTGCGACACGTGAACAACGAAAATACAAACACTGCGACACGTGAACAACGAAAATACAAACACTGGACACATGAACAAGGAAAATACAAACACTGCGATACGTGAACAACGAAAATACAAACACTGCGACACGTGAACAACGAAAATACAAACACTGCGATCGAACAACGAAAATACAAACACTGCGATCGAACAACGAAAATACAAACACTGCGATACGTGAACAACGAAAATACAAACACTGCGACACATGAACAATGAAAATACAAACACTGCGACACGTGAACAACGAAAATACAAACACTGCGATACGTGAACAAGGAAAATACAAACACTGCGATCGAACAACGAAAACACAAACACTGCGACACATGAACAAGGAAAATACAAACACTGCGATACATGAACAACGAAAATACAAACACTGCGACACGTGAACAACGAAAATACAAACACTGCGATCGAACAACGAAAATACAAACACTGCGATACATGAACAACGAAAACACAAACACTGCGACACATGAACAATGAAAATACAAACACTGCGACACGTGAACAACAAAAATACAAACACTGCGATACATGAACAACGAAAACACAAACACTGCGACACATGAACAATGAAAATACAAACACTGCGACACGTGAACAACGAAAATAAAAACACTGCGATACATGAACAACGAAAACACAAACACTGCGACACATGAACAACGAAAATACAAACACTGCGACACATGAACAATGAAAGTACAAACACTGCGACACACGAACAAGGACAATACAAACACTGCGACACGTGAACAACAAAAATACAAACACTGGGATACCTGAACAAGGAAAATACAAACACTGCGTGGAAAACCTGTCCCTGCCCCTCCTTGATCTCCACAGTCCAGCACACTCCTCTTCTGTCCCTGACCCCCACACAGTCCAGCACACTCCTCTTCTGTCCCTGACCCCCACAGTCCAGCACACTCCTCTTCTGTCCCTGACCCCCACAGTCCAGCACACTCCTCTTCTGTCCCTGACCCCCACAGTCCAGCACACTCCTCTTCTGTCCCTGACCCCCACACAGTCCAGCACACTCCTCTTCTGTCCCTGACCCCCACACAGTCCAGCACACTCCTCTTCTGTCCCTGACCCCCACACAGTCCAGCACACTCCTCTTCTGTCCCTGACCCCCACACAGTCCAGCACACTCCTCTTCAGTCCCTGACCCCCACAGTCCAGCACACTCCTCTTCTGTCCCTGACCCCCACACAGTCCAGCACACTCCTCTTCAGTCCCTGACCCCCACAGTCCAGCACACTCCTCTTCTGTCCCTAACCCCCACAGTCCAGCACACTCCTCTTCTGTCCCTGACCCCCACAGTCCAGCACACTCCTCTTCTGTCCCTGACCCCCACAGTCCAGCACACTCCTCTTCTGTCCCTAACCCCCACAGTCCAGCACACTCCTCTTCTGTCCCTGACTCCCACACAGTCCAGAACACTCCAGCACACTCCTCTTCTGTCCCTAACCCCCACAGTCCAGCACACTCCTCTTCTGTCCCTGACCCCCACACAGTCCAGCACACTCCAGCACACTCCTCTTCTGTCCCTGACCCCCACAGTCCAGCACACTCCTCTTCTGTCCCTGACCCCCACAGTTCAGCACACTCCTCTTCTGTCCCTGACCCCCACAGTCCAGCACACTCCTCTTCTGTCCCTGACCCCCACACAGTCCAGCACACTCCTCTTCTGTCCCTGACCCCCACAGTACAGCACACTCCTCTTCTGTCCCTGCCCCTCCTCTGAGGAGCAGCAATCTGCCCCATCTCCCTGCAGGGGTGTTGCAGCAGCACTCGCATCCAGTCCTGCAGCGCAGAAGCGTGTGGCCAGCACTGCACTCCTCTCCTCGGCGCTCCTGTTCATGGTCCCAGCCTGGCTCCTCTATAGAGCTACTTTGTTACAAAGCACTGGAATTGAAAATTCATTGATTGTGTGACTAGTAGCCATGAAAACTCGGTTTAATTCTTGAGCTGTGTTAAATAATATAATTTGTATATTACCGGTGTTATTTTTTGTTGCTGCTGCATGTAACACATGCTGTGCTTCATTAGGACTGCAGGGTGGTGGGAGAGCGGATTGGGGAGCCGAATACCAGCAGACACACTCCAAAGTGTAGAGTAGTGGTTAGGGCTCTGTACTCTTGAGCAGAAGGTCCTGGGTTCAATCCCTGGTTGGGGACACTGCTGCTGTACTCTTGAGCAAGGTACTTTACCTAGATTGCTCCAGTAAAAACCCAACTGTATAAATGGGTAATTGTATGTAAAAAATAATGTGATATCTTGTAACAATTGTAAGTCACACTGGATAAGGGCGTCTGCTAAGAAATAAATAATAATAATAAAGTGAACAAAGAACAGCCTTTACAAAGTGAAGAACAGCCTTTATAAGTGAAGACAATGAAAAGTATGCAATGATGAACGGAGCAGTAAAACAGTATCAACGCTAATCTGGAATAGGATTTATATTGATCACATGACCGGGGCGTTGACTTTATACTGATCACATGACCGAGGTGTTGACTTTATACTAATCACATGACCTGTGCTTTGGTCTTTGGTTTTAAAGTGCCACTTCCACTCTGTTTTTAAAGTATGTTCTGAAATGCATTAGTAAGACCTCACCTAGAATATTGTGTTCAGTTCTGGTCACCTCGTTACAAAAAGGATATTGCTGCTCTAGAAAGAGTGCAAAGAAGAGCAACCAGAATTATCCCAGGTTTAAAAGGCATGTCGTATGCAGACAGGCTAAAAGAATTGAATCTATTCAGTCTTGAACAAAGAAGACTACGCGGTGATCTGATTCAAGCATTCAAAATCCTAAAAGGTATAGACAATGTCGACCCAGGGGACTTTTTTGACCTGAAAAAAGAAACAAGGACCAGGAGTCACAAATGGAGATTAGATAAAGGGGCATTCAGAACAGAAAATAGAAGGCACTTTTTTACACAGAGAATTGTGAGGGTATGGAACCAACTCCCCAGTAATGTTGTTGAAGCTGACACCCTGGGATCCTTCAAGAAGCTGCTTGATGAGATTCTGGGATCAATAAGCTACGAACGCCAAACGAGCAAGATGGGCTGAATGCCCTCCTTTTGTTTGTAAACTTTCTTATGTTCTTATGTTCTTAAATAGCCAATAATACAGCACCCTAGATTTGCCAAGGAGACACAGTAGTTGTTATTCATTCAGCATGTATCCCAACATTCAGTCTGGATTGGCATCGCCTCGTTCCTCACAAACTCATTTCCATCTTTGCAGTATTGCTTTGCTATATACCACTCATATTCTCTCATATGAAAGTAGACTGTTTTGTCTGGCCAGTTTGTTTATATTTTCAAAAATAAGTTTAATTGCCAGGGCACATGAGTATAATTCTATACAGATAAAGGGTAGGGTAAGAATGTCATTTTCCTAAAAACAAACGTATTGGACACCACTACCTTTAAACGCTATTTAGAACTGACCACATCGGTGCCCGTACTTTCAAGTCGCGCTCCGCCTTCTCTGCTGCGTTTCACGGGCGCGCTCTGTGCAAGCCTGTGCCGAGCGTATGCGCGTGCCTGAGTCGGGGCGCTGCGAACTTTTATAAAGCACAGCAAGGGGCGCATTGCTGCGTGCGCGTACCCGCGAAGCAACGAGAAGATGGCGGGCGCCGCCGGATCTGGTGAGGCAATCCGCAAATCGGATATTAAATTAAAAATAAAAAAGGAACTTAAAAAAAACACCCGGCTTATTATGGGGTGCATTGGCTCATGTCGGGCGAGTTCTCGTCTGTTTATATTTCTAAAAATAAATGTTTAATGCTGTGTACTTAGCGTTGCAGTTACCGGTGTTGAACTGCTTAAGTAGCTGAGAAATGGTGCACGATAAACCAACAGAATCGTGTAAATAAATAGCCGGGTGTCCGGGCTCACTGCGTATCAAGTAATAACAAAAAGGGGGATTGGTCTTAAAAGAAAAAATACGGGACAGCTTAGCCAAACTTACGAGTTGAAAAATGTTTTTCAGACTGCAGTATGTCGTTCGAGCTGCATCAGCTCTTAACATTTTAACTTTAAATTGAGCGATTAACATATTGCTAAACCAAACACCTACATTACATAATTCTGTACTGCGTTGTATTATTATAATGTGCCTTTTCATTCATTTGTCGTGTGTGTGTATCTGTACATATATATATATATATATATCTATCTATATCTCCACACTTGTGTGTGTGCATTACATATACAGGTCCACATCCTGTTTAATTTTATAAAGAAATGTAATTGCGTTATTTCGATTCTCGACACGCTAGTTCATTTGTAGCTGTTAGAAAAACAGACTTGACTGACACTTCAATTGGTTTATATTCCTTACATGCAGTTTTTTGTAGGGGCACATACAACCTCCTTTGAGTGCTAGTGCAAACTGGTAGGAGGAATCCTCCAGCAATTGTACGCAGCAGTTTTGTCAATCCCAGTGAAGGCCAGGAAGTAAAACATAAATTTAAAAAGGGGAAATATTTTTAGCCTTATTTATTAAATTAAACAGGAAGAACCATTATAGCTTATAGTTTCGGTATGGACTTCTAAAAACAACCATCTTAGACATATGAAAACTAGATTGAGCAGTAAACCTGTATGTATAAGTCTGGGCCTTAATCATATTGCTGAAAACCTGCCAGACCTATCATTTAAACCCCGCCCATAAATGTGTTGTATATGCAACCAGCAACATAACCTTATGATCTGAACACAATGATCTGTGCTTCTTACTAAGCTGTTTAACAGCAGAAAGTATGCAGGTTAGAATGTGATTTCCACCTTCTGTCTGCTAAAGAGACACTTCTAAGGGTAATGTAATGATAGTTTGAAGTAAGCTCAGTTTGCCTTATTCTTGAAACAAAAATGCACTTTATAAAGGTTATCTGCCTAAAAATATTAAACTACAAATGGCCAATCATTTAAAAAACTTAAAGTAGGGATGCGCTGTAGTAATTGTCTCTTCTGATATAGGTAAAGGTGTGACATGTATCTGTATCAGATCTATAGGTTGTTTATAAAGGCACACAGCATACCCTTTATACATGCTGCCCCCCCCCCCCCCCCCCCCCCCCCGCAGTGTTACAGGACACACGGTACTGTGCCTTTGCTGTGTCCTGTGTAATCCATTACAGACCCCCCCCTGCAGCGTTACAGGACACACGGTACTGTGCCTTTGCTGTGTCCCATGAATCTATATCACAGCAATACATTTTTCAACATACTCCTGATTGTGAGTATTAGAGAAGCACTTATTTTAAATCTTTACCTGGGAATGTTCGCCAGGAGAAATCGACAGTGATGTATATTTTCCTTTACAGCTGCATGAACAACTCTTATTAGTAAACCTTCAGGTTTGATATGTGGGATCAGTTCAGAGCAGATTTAACAGAGACCATATTGTTCAAACTCTTTTGAAGAGGTGAATTTTAATAATAAACCAGAACAAGGCATGTTATGAGATCTAGGACTAGGTGCAGGGCTAGAGCCAGTTCCAAGTCCTGATCACATGATGCCAGTAAACTAGTCTTTTGATATGAGAGAAGTAGCTGAGTTGGAGGCATTAGTAGCCCCTGTGGTCTCGCTTGGCTAGGACTGCAGAGTGTGTGTATACAGTTGATCCTGTTCCTGCAGTAACCTGTGTGTGTGTGCGCAGGCGTGAAGGTTCCGCGGAATTTCCGACTGCTTGAAGAGCTTGAGGAGGGTCAGAAGGGTGTTGGGGATGGGACGGTGAGCTGGGGACTGGAGGATGATGAAGACATGACCCTCACCCACTGGAGAGGCATGATCATCGGACCTCCCAGGGTGAGTACTGGCCTGCTGCTGTACTGTCACAGGGACAGGGAGCTTGTTTTTACCTGCAGAATAGGAGGAGGAGGAGGTAGAGAGGGATGGGGGGGGGGGTCTGTGTATTTAAATAATGAGATAGCAGTCTGAGAGGGGTTAACAGCTATGGAGTAGAGGAGGCTAGGAATCTGATGCCATTGTGGCTCCAACAGTCTGCATAGTGAACTGAAATAGCAGGGCCAGAGCCAACATAGGCAGCAGTGTGGAGTAGTGGTTAGGGCTGTGGACTCTTGACCGGAGGGTCGTGGGTTGAATCCCAGCTGGGGGACACTGCTGCTGTACCCTTGAGCAAGGTACTTTACCTAGATTGCTCCAGTAAAAACCCAACTGTATGTAAAAATAATGTGATATCTTGTAACAATTGTAAGTCACCCTGGATAAGGGCGTCTGTGCTAAGAAATAAATAATAATAATAACATGGCCAACACAGGGACTGAGTTTCACTTTTAACCCTTTGAATGCGAGACACATACTTGTTAATTCAGTAGGTAATGTTTGTAACATTTAAATGAATGTATTTGAGTGACTTTGCAATAGGCAGGCCTGTTCACCAGTATGGTATTGCATACCCGTTAAATTTGCAGACGACACAAAAATAGGAGGCGTGGCAAACACTGTTGCAGCAGCAAAGGTCATTCAAAATGATCTAGACAGCATTTAGAACTGGGCAGCCACATGGCAAATTAAGTTTAATAGAGAAAAGTGTAAAGTATTGCATGCAGGCAATAAAAATGTGCATTATAAATATCATATGGGAGATACTGAAATTGAAGAAGGGAACTATGAAAAAGACCTAGGAGTTTATGTTGACTCAGAAATGTCTTCCTCTAGACAATGTGGGGAAGCTATAAAAAAGGCCAACAAGATGCTCGGATATATTGTGAGGAGTGTTGAATTTAAATCAAGGGAAGTAATGTTAAAACTTTACAATACATTAGTAAGACCTCACCTAGAATATTGTGTTCATTTCTGGTCACCTCGTTACAAAAAGGATATTGCTGCTTTAGAAAGAGTGTAAAGAAGAGCAACCAGAATTATCCTGGGTTTAAAAGGTATGTCGTATGCAGACAGGCTAAAAGAATTGAATCTGTTCAGTCTTGAACAAAGAAGACTACGCGGCGATCTGATTCAAACATTAAAAATCCTAAAGGTATAGACAATGTCGAGCCAGGGGACTTCTTTGACCTGAAAAAAGAAACAAGGACCAGGGGTCACAAATGGAGATTAGATAAAGGGGCATTCAGAACAGAAAATAGGAGGCAGTTTTTTACATAGAGAATTGTGAGGGTCTGGAACCAACTCCCCAGTAATGTTGTTGAAGCTGACACCCTGGGATCCTTCAAGAAGCTGCTTGATGAGATTCTGGGATCAATAAGCTACTAACAACCAAACGAGCAAGATGGGCTGAATGGCCTCCTCTCGTTTGTGAACTTTCTTATGTTCTTAGTATGATAGTACACGTACAGTGGCACGTGTTACTGAAACTTTCAGTTGTGTGTTTGATTGCTGAATTGTACACTTTTCCTTTAATAAAATATCAATTTTGAAGGTAAGAGTATATATTTTTTACATATATGCCAGTGGGTTTGTACTCTATTTAATTGTGAAGATTAATAGAATATTATTGTGGTACATTACTCCTGATTGCACTAGGAGAGCTCTTATTCTGCAGAGCATGGCTCACATTACACTCCAGTTGTTCAAAAACAGAAATATCAGGTTGACCATATGCTCCCATAAAACAGTGCTTTGACATGTTTCTTATCCCATGCATATATCTAGAGAAACACTGACCCAATTCTTTAGCATAAATTATTGAGTGGATCATATTCTGGGGATACAAGGAGACGACCTGTCTTCATGTACATTTTTACACTTACATTTGTACATATATCTTTAGCACTATCCCATTGTGAAACTTGATAAGGACATTCTTAGCAAAAATGATTGAATATCAAAATCAAGGAATATACAGTGCCTTGCGAAAGTATTCGGCCCCCTTGAACTTTGCGACCTTTTGCCACATTTCAGGCTTCAAACATAAAGATATGAAACTGTAATTTTTTGTGAAGAATCAACAACAAGTGGGACACAATCATGAAGTGGAACGAAATTTATTGGATATTTCAAACTTTTTTAACAAATAAAAAACTGAAAAATTGGGCGTGCAAAATTATTCAGCCCCCTTAAGTTAATACTTTGTAGCGCCACCTTTTGCTGCGATTACAGCTGTAAGTCGCTTGGGGTATGTCTCTATCAGTTTTGCACATCGAGAGACTGAAATCTTTGCCCATTCCTCCTTGCAAAACAGCTCGAGCTCAGTGAGGTTGGATGGAGAGCATTTGTGAACAGCAGTTTTCAGTTCTTTCCACAGATTCTCGATTGGATTCAGGTCTGGACTTTGACTTGGCCATTCTAACACCTGGATATGTTTATTTGTGAACCATTCCATTGTAGATTTTGCTTTATGTTTTGGATCATTGTCTTGTTGGAAGACAAATCTCCGTCCCAGTCTCAGGTCTTTTGCAGACTCCATCAGGTTTTCTTCCAGAATGGTCCTGTATTTGGCTCCATCCATCTTCCCATCAATTTTAACCATCTTCCCTGTCCCTGCTGAAGAAAAGCAGGCCCAAACCATGATGCTGCCACCACCATGTTTGACAGTGGGGATGGTGTGTTCAGGGTGATGAGCTGTGTTGCTTTTACGCCAAACATAACGTTTTGCATTGTTGCCAAAAAGTTCGATTTTGGTTTCATCTGACCAGAGCACCTTCTTCCACATGTTTGGTGTGTCTCCCAGGTGGCTTGTGGCAAACTGTAAACGACACTTTTTATGGATATCTTTAAGAAATGGCTTTCTTCTTGCCACTCTTCCATAAAGGCCAGATTTGTGCAGTATACGACTGATTGTTGTCCTATGGACAGAGTCTCCCACCTCAGCTGTAGATCTCTGCAGTTCTTCCAGAGTGATCATGGGCCTCTTGGCTGCATCTCTGATCAGTCTTCTCCTTGTATGAGCTGAAAGTGTAGAGGGACGGCCAGGTCTTGGTAGATTTGCAGTGGTCTGATACTCCTTCCATTTCAATATTATCGCTTGCACAGTGCTCCTTGGGATGTTTAAAGCTTGGGAAATCTTTTTGTATCCAAATCCGGCTTTAAACTTCTCCACAACAGTATCTCGGACCTGCCTGGTGTGTTCCTTGTTCTTCATGATGCTCTCTGCGCTTTAAACGGACCTCTGAGACTATCACAGTGCAGGTGCATTTATACGGAGACTTGATTACACACAGGTGGATTCTATTTATCATCATTAGTCATTTAGGTCAACATTGGATCATTCAGAGATCCTCACTGAACTTCTGGAGAGAGTTTGCTGCACTGAAAGTAAAGGGGCTGAATAATTTTGCACGCCCAATTTTTCAGTTTTTTATTTGTTAAAAAAGTTTGAAATATCCAATAAATTTCGTTCCACTTCATGATTGTGTCCCACTTGTTGATTCTTCACAAAAAATTACAGTTTCATATCTTTGTTTGAAGCCTGAAATGTGGCAAAAGGTCGCAAAGTTCAAGGGGGCCGAATACTTTCGCAAGGCACTGTATGGAGAAACATGTACAGACTCCAATATATTCTATTGTAGGATGTAAATGCCTTACCAGTTACCTTTAGATTTGTGTAGTCCTTCATGTACAAGCATCCAAAATAATCTGTATTGAATGTGATGTAAACATAACTCTTATGAAGAAGATAAGACTAGCTTTTAACCCTCCATGGTATAATTTATATTTAGACATTCATTCAACAGACCTGAGGATGACAGGTTTATTTTATACACAGTGAATTACTTCTGCTGTGAAACAGTCTGCAAAGCAATGTAGCTTGACTTATGGAAGCAGGGCAGCATGATTTTAGCTAGTGTGTGCTGCACCCCTGCTCATTGACTTTTAAAAAGCACATGGAGATGGTCAAAACGGTGTCTGCACTTCACTGACTTGGAGCTAGTCCATTATAGGGCTGATTTGAAAACGCCACTATTGAACTGAAAGGTTTTATTATGGCTGTGATTCTTTCACCTTACTTACCCTGGTATCGTCCTACACTAGCTGCAGTCAGACCATGTGACTAAGGATATTACATTGTGTTTAATTTCCTAAGCGTTTAAACTTGAACATACTGGGAATCTTTGCAAGAATCATTCCCATGTTATGTTATTTAAACTCCCAAGATAACTATGCATGAACCTGCATGTGTACAGCACCTGTGTACATGAAAAAATACAAATGAATATTTGACATGCATATCTTTGACAATGGTTCTACGTTTAGGAGAAATGAAATGGTTAACACTTGGAAAATGTTCTTATTTAAGCTATGTACAACCCTCCATGCCATACTCCCTCTGTCTCTCTTGCTTTCTTCTTTTTTCAGACAATCTATGAGAACAGGATTTACAGCCTTAAGGTGGAGTGTGGGCCCAAATACCCTGAGATGCCTCCCTGTGTCAGATTTGTTACGAAGATCAATTTGAATGGCGTGCACAACTCAAATGGGGTGGTGAGTAACACAGCCAGCAGCGTGTAGAGCTGCGGAAAGACCTAGAGGGCTGCGTGGGGCTTGCAGTTACAACCAAAAAATGTTGTATAAAACAAAAACAAAAAAAAATAAGAATGTACACTTTCGTTTTTGCTTCTCATCCCATATCTAGTCAGGATCGACAAGCTTTCATTTTATGTACAGTTTTGGAAGATGTAAAAATGTTTTTAAAAGAGCAAGAAAATAAAAATACAAGAAAAACACTTACTCGCATAAACCTCACAAAGTTGTACTTGCGTTCAGTGGGAGAAACGAGAGAATTTCACCAGATACCTGAAAAAGACCTGGACAGACACCTTTTGAATTTCACCTTGTCGTAAAATGGGGATGATTGAACCAAGTTCTCTCCGAAGCATTCTCAGCAGCGTCGCGCGGACAGAACTATGAATACAGCATTTTCTACAGTAGCACGTTGCAGTTTACACAAACAAAATGAAACTATCACTAACAGACAAAACAGGACACGGCACTTTAAGCCAAAATAAATAGACAGAAAAAACGAACTAACACTTAACAAACGGTGCACGGAGACAAACACGGTGAGAACAAACACTTTACGTTTTTATTTCGCTTTTCTTTCTCCTCTCTCTCTCCCGTTCTCCACTCTCGAACACCCAACCCCGACTGCAAGAAATGTGCGTCTATATATACTATTGTGCTGGGATTCAATTACTAATTAATTATTCACTTGAATCCCAGCACGTGAATTAATTACGTGCAACCCCGTGCTCACATAATACATTTAACCAGCACGTGAAGTGATTTGTGCTCTCCTCGTGCCTAAATACAAATCTACACTTTTTAAATACACGTGAAACACAGACCCGTTTATATCCCGTGTACCAATGACTATACACCAACATTAACACACGCACGCAACAACACATAACACACAAATGCACACAGGGGCGGGGCGCATTGCCACAGTCTGTCATTTGTGTTTAAGGTTTTTCTTCAACATTGTATCAATGTGCGACATAAGTAGGCAGTAAAAGTGATACGACAGAGACGGTTCAAAAGGCGACAAGTTTTCAATATAGGAGAAAAAATATGTTCAGTCAATGCCTTACAACAACGTTTCCCCTGCACAGTGAAATGTCAAGGTTTGCAAACTACCTGCAACCACATCTTTAACAAAGCATTCTTCAGACGTATTCTCCCCTAACTAAAACATGTAATCAAATATAGATTGGAAACTAGTGTTTCTGCTAGTTCTCTATCAAGAAATTGTCCGGTTTTGTTATGTTACATTGTCTGAGGATTTTTCTTCTTTGCAATGCTTTTGTATAATTGCAACACACAGCAATACAATGTAGCAATTATGCAAAAATACCGTAGTTGAAAATTGCAGCTTTGTATATAACTGTGTACCAAACCAGACTTGAACAAACAGCATATACATGCATCCATTTTACAATCTGCTTGGACTGCTTTAAAATCTGTATGCTTAAAAACCCAATTCAAAATAATAATACAAAATGTGAAATGAAGGACTGGGTCTACTATTAGCATCAAACTTGTTACCAAATGACTCTGTAGAACAGATCTGATTTCAGAGCTAGCAGAAACTTCACAGTGTATGAAGACTATAGTGTTTAGATAAATATGATCATACCTGCTGTGTGAGCCCTGGGCTGGTGTGATTACAAACGATCCGCCCCCAGACAGGTTAGCATTCACACAGGGCAACAGCATTAGATCATTAGATCTGCACCAGGGTCGATTGCCCCAACGAGCCGAGAGCACCTGTTACAAAGAGCACTTACTTCATACTGCACCCTTGTAACCCTTGTACATTGTGTTAATGATTATTATTAACAGGCATTTAATCTGCAGCAGATTCCGCCATCCTAATACTGGAGTTTTGCGAGACATATCAAAGCATTGACTCTATACGTGCCCACACAAAGTGGAGTGTAGCCCCGCTCCCTCACCGGGGAGAGCCTGGCGCCGCCACTGTTAATAGCTTCACATCAGTCACAAAATGTATTAATCATAGGCAGCAATTGGATTTTTAAATTAATGTTATCAAGTACAAAAGTACGAAATGTTTCTATACATGTCAAAACCCAGCCCACAGTACAAATGCATTCCTTACAACTCATAAGAGAAAACATCCTTCTATGAACAAACTTTAACAAAGTAATATCCCAAAAGCATGTCTATTTTTTTAATACTGAATTTTGACCATCCGTTAGTAATATTTAGAGTCGATGGAATTTTGAGAAGCAGGAAGACTCCGACACTTTCCGCTTGTTCGATGTGGAACATAAACAGATTTTAGCCTTTTGGCTGACAGCAATTTGGGGATGCTGTTTGTGCATTGACAAAAAGTTCCAAGCAGTAGTTACATCATATGTAGGGGTCTACCTAAATCGCGATTTCGTGAAAATTGAGAGGTCACCGCGAAATTCACCTCTTAGGGGCCAATGCTTACAAACAAGTACAGAGAGGAAAAAAAAACCTTGTTTAAATCAACTACTGCACAACGCAAGCGATGCAAACTACATATCTTCCTTGTTTAGATAGCCCTTTTTGATTCCTTCGCTGTCCTGTGTGCATTGCACTTAAGCAAAAAACAAACAAAAAACGTCCACAAATAACATTTACAAAATTCTCCAAAGCGCTTAACGTTCTTGTTTACTATTCAAATGACAAAGTTTTAATCAGCCTATCAGTGCGTCTGTACTGCGTTTCTGTGACCTGTACTGTGCAGTAGGGGATGGGACAAAGTTGGTGCTGCATTGTTTTGATTTAGGTTGCTAAAATCTAGTTTTCAGCATTGGAGGTAAAATAGTAGAAATGGACGACAAAGAAAGCAAAGTATATTTCGGCTGATGATCGTTTCAAGATATTTCCCAAATAAACTACATGCAGACTGAGGTAATTGTTTTCCATATCTTAATGTGTCTTTGGAGAAAATACGATCGATCGCTATTTAGCTTCAGAATCACACATTAAACAAAAGGCTACTACAGAGGCTGCTGAACAGAACGTAAAATAAACAGCTTTCAGAAACCAAACTGGAAAATCAGCCCAGACAAAAAGTATTCCTGTCTGCAAGTTAAATCAGTACTGAAACGATCCAGCACAGCCACCTCGCTTCAACCTGCTGCTTACTTTTTTGCAGTTGGAATTTTAGACCCGAATAGCCACGTTCTCTGTGGGACAAATAATATGACAACGAACGTGCTGCATACATTGCCTTTATTAAAGTATGCCAGATGCCCTTGTGTAACCGAGTTTTTGGGCTGTTTCTAATCGATTTCCAAATCTTTTAACTTGGCAAAGCTTCCAACCAATTCAGTGGATGCAGAACGTGCAGTCTCAATAGTATGGGCAGGTCAACTGCTGGGGGATGCTGCATGCTTGCCTTTAACAAATGACAGCACTCTGTTTTAGTAAGGAAGCAAGTACCACTATTTTTAGGCTTATAGTGTTCTGAAATACTATCTACTTAGGTTTATTTAATGTTTAAACAGGTCTGCGGAATGTCCGTGAAATCCTAATTTTATTCCGCAAATACCCGTGAAAAATACGTAAATTTACCGCGATTTAAGTAGACCCCTAATCATATGTAATATAACATTAATGTTATGGGTCAAATATATAAACACATCTCGCTGTACAGTACAGACCATCGTAAATCGAGGCTGTGTTTATTGTGTTTTGCCAGTATTGCATGTACAGTTGTAATGTATCTCTTAGAATACAGTGAATTAATCAGCAGTACAGCTATGGCCAAAAGTTTTGCATTTCCCTATATAATTAAATAATTTTTCTTCACGGAGTCGAATGAAGCCTGTGTAATAATGTTACATTAACATACCACATTACATACCGCTTTGTAGTTTTCCATACTTAATGAAAAACTGTGACAAATATAAATGTGACATTTTGAAATCCAGCATGCCTTAAATACTACTGCACATCTATTGTGGCTTCCGGTAGACCTTTGCGATAGGGTTAGACGATAATGACATTTTCAGCTATCAGTTGTCATCTGTAAATTATTATGAAAATTGTGATTAGCAGCGGAATAAATAAAATATTTAAAAAAATGTTATCAAATTTATATAAAAATACACCTATTGTAATTTGTATATTAATAAATGATGTAGTTTTCCTATAAAGTAATACATATATTTCTAATTTAAACATTTATGTTAACTTGAGAACGTTTACTTTCATAAAAAAAGTGCCACCAAATGTATTAATATAGCGAAAAAAATTGCTAACGTTACCCGGAAGCATTTGTTTTCGTTACTTGTGTGGTGAATCTTCCATTTAAGAGAATGGAACTAGGTTTGTGTGTGTGTGTGTGTGTGTGTGCGCGCGCGTGTCTCTGTATATAGAGTTGTATATACTATTAGGAACGTACTGAGTTTTGCACATGGCTGCTTGTATGCAGACAGTTTAATAAAATAAACTGCCTATCCTTCCATTAAAAGTTAACTCTCTTCTATTTATGCAACTACACTTTTGTACAATAGCAACGCCATGGGAACAGATATATATATACACTAGGGTGCTGAGCGCCTGCTTATTTTTGCCCATGCGGTGCATAGGCTGCAGTATAGTACTCATGTCTTTACTGTAGTTTAAAGAAGCAACACGTTGTTCAGGATATATTAAGTGTTTTTTGTTTTTGTTTTGCAATTACATTCAATTTACGTTAAGAAGAAAAACATCCTGTGTCAAAATGTTGAATAGTCAAAACTTTAACTTTTCTGCAGTAATTTTACAGTGAGCTAGCGTTTTTGGTTTTATTTTAAATTTTTTATGTCAAAAAACCAGTCCTGCTTTGCAGGATTACAACTTATTATTAAAATGAAACCATGATGTAAGTTAAAAGCCTAAGCCTAAGTGTTATCATTCTGTAGTTTCTTTGATTACATGATGTTAAATAAAACATCAAAATTATGTTGTGGCCATAGCTGTACCATCTCTCGGCAAAAAAATATGTAAAAACGTAGGCCTAATAGTTGATAGTTTTCAAGTGAGGACGTTTAAGTTTACTATAACCATTAAAATATTTAATATATAAAATGTAATAAACTGTAGCATTTTAAATGTTCGCACTCATGAACAAAAAACAATAAATTGTGTAAGTATAAAGGTATAATTAATATGATAAAAAAAGTTTTCGGCAGTTTTCGATGCACTGATCTTTGGCGTGCTAGGTGAACACGCTAACCTCTACAGATTGAAGCTTCATGCCAGACCCTTATTATTAGCCAAGGACCTGGCGGCTGTTAATGGTTGTTATTTCGGTTTTCACTGGAAACAAACCAGTATCCAATTTTCCAGTAGAGTGAGAGCAGAGGAACAGAATGATGGGTCTCTTGTATTTCTAATTCGAACAGAGGCTGAGATATCAGCAATTCAAATGTAAGGGAGGTACCTCGCACTGCTGCCCCGGGAAGTGCTCTCTGTCTCGGGCAAACCTCTCCCGAGGACTCAGCAGTGGCTGTCCACAATCTTTTTTCGCCAAAATACATCTTTTTTTGTGAGAACAAAAGAACCTCACGAAAGAACACCCCCCTCACGACAAAAGAAATGACATTCTAAAGGGCTATTCACACTATAGCGTTTATTCGTTGCGTTTTTTAGGTTAAAAAATTGAACCTATGGAATTGAATACTACCTTTCACACTTGAGCGTGATTGCTGTGAGAAAAAATGCGAAATTTGCTGCAGAAATTTTTTTTAAAAAGATTCAATTTTCGGATGAAAAATGCCACGATCACCATCTATCTGACTAATGTAATGTTAACAGCAGCAGTTAACTCTTAAGTGGTGATTGTATTATTGCTGATAAAGTGCCCCAGTCTCTGCAGAAGCACATTGGATTGGATTGATCTTCAAGAGGGTGTTGAACTTGTCCTGTAATAGTTACTTTCTTGTTACAATAAGAGTGGGATAAATACACAAACTACAAAACAGTAGGCAAGCCTATAGTAAAGATGCATCCGTCGTGTGCCAGCATCTGCCACCACGCAAATGCAGTTATAATTGCTTAAAACTTTTTTTTATTCTCGATAATTAAAAGGCAATGACAACGTATGCCTATAATTAACTAAAAAATACATTAAAAAAAAAAAAAAAACACTCTGGCAAGTCATTGCACACAGCCTGCTTGATGACTTGCTGTACTCCTGTAGGAAGTGCATCTTTACCTCAAGAATAACTGAGCATGGAACGTGCATATTTTAAACTGCCCTGACTTGCAGTACTAGACAGTTCAAGCCTCT
The DNA here is from genome assembly GCF_902713425.1 of Acipenser ruthenus. Lineage (NCBI taxonomy): Eukaryota > Metazoa > Chordata > Actinopteri > Acipenseriformes > Acipenseridae > Acipenser > Acipenser ruthenus. The sequence continues at coordinate 12,158,405 of NC_081206.1, read as the reverse complement.
GTTATATTTTATATTCCGTTACCAAACAACTGCTGCTAAACTTACCCAATCCCAACAAACAATGGGTAGCTGTTCTTCTCTAATTTAAAGGTGTGAACACACACAGTGTAAGCAATACAAATGACTTAATTTCTTACAAACTATGGATTTCTGGTTGCTGCTTCATTTTTCTAACCTTGCTATTTTTAAAAGATTTGATGCATGAATGATTCTGTAAGCACTTCCATTCCAAGAAGAAAGAATGGCTTGAGCAGAGCAAGAACAACTATGAGCAAGAACAACTATGTGAATGTGCTGACGTTTTAAAAGCGTGTGCCCTCTGGAGTCTTATTGGCTGACTCCCAGTGTGTGAATGTGCTGACGTTTTAAAAGTGTGCGCTCTCTGGAGTCTTATTGGCTGACTCCCAGTGTGTGTGTGTGAATGTGCTGATGTTTTAAAAGCGTGTGCTCTCTGGAGTCTTATTGGCTGACTCCCAGTGTGTGTGTGTGAATGTGCTGACGTTTTAAAAGTGTGCGCTCTCTGGAGTCTTATTGGCTGACTCCCGGTGTGTGTGTGTGAATGTGCTGACGTTTTAAAAGCGTGTGCCCTCTGGAGTCTTACTGGCTGACTCCCGGTGTGTGTGTGTGAATGTGCTGATGTTTTAAAAGCGTGCACTCTCTGGAGTCTTATTGGCTGACTCCCAGCATCAATGTGTTTGTCTGAGGTCCAATATCATCTGTGTGAATGGAAATGAAAAAGCAGGGCCAGGGACATTGTTATACCTGTTGTTTGTATGTATTTTTTTTTTTTTTTTAATGTGTGCCTTCATTTTTTAAATTGGCTGCACATGTGCAAAACTTAGCAACAAGAGCCCAACTGCAGCTTCATAAGCATTACTGCATTAAATGATAGCTTCAAAACACTATCATTACTCTTAATATATAGTAAAACCTGATATTGATGTGATGCAGCTGTCTGAAATGTTTGTATCAAATGACATCACATTAAGTTTACCTATACTGTTAAATTATTCCCATGTAACTATAATGTACAGTAGACCTTGGTATTGATTTGAAACAGCCATCTGCAATGTCTTTGAATCTGGTGAAAATGATGTCACAATAAAACCAGCTAGTCTAAGGAAATTCTATGAATGCATGTATTATAAAAGACATAGCGAGTGTAGGGTGCTGTGAGATAAAAGTTGATTTTCAAAGCAGCCAGTAAGCCTGCTTGTGGTTAGCCACTAGTGGATATCAGCTTGTATCATAGAGCACCCTATGTGATATTCTGTGTAGATTATTTTAACCCACAAGGATGGTCATGATGTTCTGCATTGCTAGAATCCATATTTTTCACGGGTATTTGCGGAATAAAATTAGGATTTCACGGACATGTTTAAACATTAAATAAACCTAAGTAGACAGTATTTCAAAACACTATAAAGCCTAAAAATAGTGGTACTTGCTTCCTTACTAAAACAGAGTGCTGGCATTTGTTAGAGGCGAGTATGCAGCATCCCCCTGCAGTTGACTTGCCCATACATTGAGACTGCACGTCTGCATCCACTGAATTGGTTGGAAGTTAAGGCAAAGCTTTGCCAAGTTATACAGATGTGGAAATCGATTAGAAACAGCCCAAAAACTCGGTTACACAAGGGCGGGCATCTAGCATACTTTAATAAAGGCAATGTATGCAGCACGTTCGTTGTCATGTTATTTGTACCATCCAATAATTTATTTTATTAGTACCGAGTCAAAACAAAGAAGACTTGGCTATTCGGGTCTAAAATTCCAACTGTAACTGCAGGTTGAAGCAAGGTGGCTGTGCTGGATCGTTTTAGTACTGATTTAACTTGCAGACAGGAATACTTTTTGTCTGGGCTGACTTTCCAGTTTGTTTTCTGAAAGCTGTTTATTTTATGTTCTGTTCAGCAGCCTCTGTAGTAGCCTTTTGTTTAATGTGTGATTCTGAAGCTAAATAGTGATCGATCGTATTTTCTCCAAAGACACATTAAGATATACAAAACAATTACCTCAGTCTGCATGTAGTTTATTTGGGAAATATCTTGAAACGATCATCAGCCGAAATATACTTTGCTTTCTTTGTCGTCCATTTCTACTATTTTACCTCCAATGTTGAAAACTAGATTTTAGCAACCTAAATCAAAACAATGCAGCACCAACTTTGTCCCGCCCCCTCCTGCACAGTACAGGTCACATAAAAGCAGGAAAGACGCACTGATAGGCTGATTAAAACTTTGTCATTTGAATAGTAAACAAGAACGTTAACTGCTTTGGAGAATTTATTTTGTAAATGTTACTTGTGGACATTTTTTGTTTGTTTGTTTTTTGCTTAAGTGCAATGCACACAGGACGGCGAAGGAATCAAAAAGGGCTATCTACAGAAGGAAGATACGTAGTTTGCGTCACTTGGGTTGTGCAGTAGTTCATTTAAACACGTTTTTTTTTTTTTCCTCTCCGTACTTGTTTGTATGCATTGGCCCCTAAGAGGTGAATTTCGCGGTGACCCCTCAATTTCACGATTTCCGCGAAATCGCGATTTAGGTAGGTCCCTATCTATCAGGGATAGGTAAATGTTTAGTAAACGGAAGCTCTAAAAGGACTTCATGTCATTGAATGTCAACTGTGTTTTTTAGGGTAGGATTAAGTACAAATGCCCCAGCCCAATTCTGCATTTATTCATCTGTCCCAATACTTGTTGTATAAGGTACATTTTGATTACTGTCCATCAGGAATACCACAGTTACACTTACATATACAGTATCTAGACATCCACTTGCTTATAGAGAATATCAGAATCGGGATATGAGGAGGTGTCTGCCAGCCTGTCTTTACTATACATTGCACCATATATAGCTATAGAAGAGCTGATCTAATAATGATTGTAAAAAAACTGTTGCATCTTGAATGTGCTTGCAGTGTTTGAATGCTGCGCAGATAGAGAGCCGTGGTGTGGGTGGAAGTCACTAACACGCTTGTCTTCTCAGGTGGACACTCGAGCAGTGTCGGCCCTGGCCAAGTGGCAGAACTCCTTCAGCATCAGGGTGGTTCTGCACGAGTTACGACGGCTCATGATGTGTAAGGAAAACATGAAACTCCCCCAGCCCCCTGAAGGACAGAGCTACAGCAACTGATCCCAGACTTCTCCTCTACCTTCCCTTTACCGTTCTGTTCATCCTTCCTTCAACCCATCCACTGGCAAATAGCAGCCCTTTTCCAGCCTTCTGTGAGGCTTCGACTGCCCTTCCTCCCTGAAGACACCCCACTGGACAGAGAGAGAGAGAGAGGGATCTGAGGCTCTGCAGTATAGACCACACCATTAAAATACTGTACATGCTACTAATCTTTTTTTTTTTTTTAATTATTATTATTATTATTTGTTATGAATACAAGTTGTACAATAACATAAATCTTGTTGTTATTGAGTGTAAACGGTGTGTGAACTCCATTTCTATTGTCCTCTGGGAACGGGGGCTGGGGCGGGTGAATCAGTTTTTCTTGAGGACGCAGCAGAGTTGTGCAGAATCTGTTTGAGATGATGTAACTAGTTGTGTGACTACAAACTGTGGAGGCATTGTCACTCAATCTGAAGAATTGTGTTTGATAATGAGAAAAGCCTTGCAAGTGCTTCATTTAGTGCCTCTTCTTTCTGAAACAAATTGCAATGCTTTTTAAATGACAGGAGGTTTTGGTATGTGAGAACAAATCATTTAAAGAGTGTTAGCCTAGGATTTCAACCCATTCCTCTCCTGAATTACCTTTAGCAGCAGCATCGGCAGCCTCCCATTCTTCTGTTAAAGATCTTTTCGTTCTTTGCTTGTATTTTACATTTGAATTTGAACATGCAGCTGTTTCATAGACAATGCTATAGAAGTGTCCTGGCTTGAAATCACTTTTTTTCTGAAGCTTTGTTTCAGTCCAGTGGACTAACTACATTCAGATCTACTGCACAATTGGAAAATCAAACAAGCAAAGAACAAAATTCCTGAATCCATTTTTACAACCCAGTTTTCAGTTCTTAGTCAAGCAGCATATTGTTTCAGTTGCATAGATGACTGTCCAGCTGTAACACTGAAATGTGTTTGGTTGTATCAAATGGAAAATAAATCACATTAAGATTACCTATACTGTTAAGTTATATTAGAGCCTGGTATTGATTTGAAACGGCCATTTGAAATGTCTTTGAATCAGGTGCAAATGATGTCACAATAAAAACGTCCAGCTACAACGCCCTTGGAGTGTATACAGTGCACTCAGATCTGTCCACTAAAGGTGATAGGAACTTGTAGTGTATGCAAATTTCATACAAACTAAAAGCATTTTTAAACAACTTTATATAGCTCCAAGTTCATCTACTAAATCACTTCTCAACCTAATCAAAAAAAAAAAAAAAAGTTTTAGAACTAAGGATTTAGTATCTTCACAGTGTTAATACACATGAGGCAATATAACATGTTTATGGGACAAAAAACAAACAAACAAAAAACAAAAACTACACACTAGAGATGGGGGTTATGAAGTTGTGTTCTGTATGATGTATACCACTGTGGAAGCATCAGCTTTCACTGTCCTATAGGTTACCATTGTTTTATGTGCAACCCAAGCCCACTTTCTCACTATAAAAGTTTGCAAAGATAACAAAACCATTGAGCACTGATCTACTTTGCCAATGTGGCTAACCCACAAGCTATTGGCAGACACCTCTGCATGTAAGCTGATCTATGTTCCACAGTATCGTCTCAAGCTTGGTCTACACTGAACTGATTCGACCCAACTTTTTTGGTGAAATATGTTGGGAGCAGAAGACTGATAACTATGCCCACACAACCAAAATATTGCCCACCATGTGTTAGTTTTCAGTTTTTTTTTTTTTTTTTTGAAGAACACAAGAAAGTTACAAATGAGAGGAGGCCATTCGGCTCATCTAAGATCCTTCATTTCCTAGTATCTGATTGATCTCAAAACTTTGTCAAGTTGGGTCGTAAGGATCCCAATGATTCAGCATCAACATGGTAACCCATTCCATCCCCTCATCACTCTGAAAAAGTGTCTCCTACTCTACTTATTTTCCGACTGTCACCTTTGGTCCTGGTTTCTGTGCTTAAAGTATTGATTGGCGTTAACTTCGTCAACTCCTTTTAAGATTTTAAAGACTTAAATCAAGTCCCTGTTCAGACACCACAATTCTTTTTTCTAGGCCAAAAAGATTCAGGCCCTTCAACTTCTCTTCATAGCTCATTCCTTTAAGACCTGGTGTTACTCTGGTTGCTCTTCATTGCACTCCTGGTGTTACTCTGGTCTTCGTTGCACTCCTGGTGTTACTCTGGTCTTCGTTGCACTCCTGGTGTTACTCTGGTCTTCGTTGCACTCCTGGTGTTACTCTGGTTGCGCTTCATTGCACCCCTGGTGTTACTCTGGTTGCTCTTCTTTGCACTCCTGGTGTTACTCTGGTCTTCGTTGCACTCCTGGTGTTACTCTGGTTGCTCTTCATTGCACTCCTGGTGTTACTCTGGTTGCTCTTTGCACTCCTGGTGTTACCCTGGTCTTCGTTGCACTCCTGGTGTTACTCTGGTCTTCGTTGCACTCCTGGTGTTACTCTGGTTGCGCTTCATTGCACTCCTGGTGTTACTCTGGTTGCTCTTCGTTGCACTCCTGGTGTTACTCTGGTCTTCGTTGCACTCCTGGTGTTACTCTGGTCTTCGTTGCACTCCTGGTGTTACTCTGGTTGCGCTTCATTGCACTCCTGGTGTTACTGTGGTTGCTCTTCTTTGCACTCCTGGTGTTACTCTGGTCTTCGTTGCACTCTTGGTGTTACTCTGGTCTTCGTTGCACTCCTGGTGTTACTCTGGTTGTTCTTCGTTGCACTCCTGGTGTTACTCTGGTCTTCGTTGCACGCCTGGTGTTACTCTGGTTGCTCTTCGTTGCACTCCTGGTGTTACTCTGGTCTTCGTTGCACTCCTGGTGTTACTCTGGTTGTTCTTCGTTGCACTCCTGGTGTTACTCTGGTCTTCGTTGCACTCCTAGTGTTACTCTGGTTGCTCTTCGTTGCACTCCTGGTGTTACTCTGGTCTTCGTTGCACTCCTGGTGTTACTCTGGTCTTCGTTGCACTCCTGGTGTTACTCTTCGTTGGACTCTCCAGGGTCACCATAATCATCTTCATCTTCCTTCTATCGAACTGTCATGAAAGATATACTGTGGCTCTCAAAAGTATTCACCCCCCTTAGACTTTTCCACATTTTATTGTGTTACAACATGGAATCAAAATGGATTTAATTAGGAGTTTTTGCCACTGATCAACACAAAAAGTCCATAATGTCAAAGTGAAAAATAAAATCTACAAATTGTTCTAAATTAATTACAAATATAAAACAGAAAATAATTGATTGCATAAGTATTCACCCTTTTTGCTATGACTCACCTAAATAAGCTCTGGTGCAACCAATTGTCTTTAGAAGTCACATAATTAGTTGAATGGAGTCCATCTGTGTGCAATTAAGGTGTTTCACATGATTTCAGGTTAAATACACCTGTCTCTGGGAGGTCCCACAGTTGGTTAGTACATTTCCTAACAACAAAGCAAATCCGGAATAAGGTTCTTCAAAAACACCAATCGGGTAGGATACAAGAACATTTCCAAGGCATTGAATATCCCCCGGAGCACAGTAAAGTCCATTATTAAGAAATGGAGAGAATATGGCACAACGGTGAATCTGTCTAGAACAAGCCGTCCTCAAAAACTGAGTATCTGGGCGAGAAGGGCACTAGTCAGGGAGGCCACCAAGAGGCCTATGGCAACTCTAAAGGAGTTACAGTGTTCCACGGCTGAGCTGGGAGACACTGTGCATATGGCAACAATAGTCCGGGTGCTTCACAAAACTGGCCTTTATGGGAGAGTGGCAAAAAGAAAGCCGTTGTTGAAAAAAACTCACATCAAATCTCGGCTAGAGTTTGCCAGAAGGCATGTGGGAGACCGAGACCAAGTGGAAGAAGAGTCTATGGTCTGATGAGACCAAAATAGAGCTTTTTGGCCTCAATGCTTACCGCTATGTTTGGCACAAGCCTAACACCGCACATCATCCTGAGAACACCATCCCTACTGTGAAGCATGGTGGTGGCAGCATCATGCTATGGGGATGCTTCTCTGCGTCAGGGCCTGGAAAGCTTGTGAAGATAGAGGGCAAAATGGATGCAGCAAAGTACATAGAAATCCTGGAGGAAAACCTACTGAAGTCTGCAAGAGACCTGGGACTTGGGAGAAGATTCATCTTCCAGCAGGACAATGACCCCAAACATACAGCCAAAGCCACACTGGAGTGAGTGGTTTAAAAACAAAAAGGTCAATGTCCTGGAGTGGCCCAGTCAAAGCCCGGACCTCAATCCAATTGAGAATATGTGGAAAGAGTTGAAAATTGCTGTTCTCCAAAGGTCCCCATCCAACTTGACAGAGCTTGAGCAATTTTGCAAAGAAGAATGGGCAAAAATTGCAGTGTCCAGATGTGCAAAGCTGGTAGAGACTTATCCAAATAGACTCATGGCTGTAATTGCTGCCAAAGGTGCCTCTACCAAATATTGACTCAAGGGGGTGAATACTTATGCAATCAATTATTTTCTGTTTTGTATTTGTAATTAATTTAGAACAATTTGTAGATTTTATTTTTCACTTTGACATTATGGACTTTTTTGTGTTGATCAGTGACAAAAACTCCTAATTAAATCCATTTTGATTCCATGTTGTAACACAATAAAATGTGGAAAAGTCCAAGGGGGGTGAATACTTTTGAGAACCACTGTATTATTATTATTATTTGTTTATTTAGCAGACGCCTTTATCCAAGGCGACTTACAGAGACTAGGGTGTGTGAACTCTGCATCAGCTGCAGAGTCACTTACAATTACATCTCACCCGAAAGACGGAGCACAAGGAGGTTAAGGGACTTGCTCAGGGTCACACAATGAGTCAGTGGCTGAGGTGGGATTTGAACCGGGGACCTCCTGGTTACAAGCCCTTTTCTTTAACCACTGGACCACACAGCCTCCTTAGTATATAATGTTCTGATAGAAAAGACTGAAAGCATGGTTTGCAAACAGATTTCTGCCTACATGCAGTGAGTACCAGATATCAGGTTTTAAAATATATAAAATAGATTGTCATTGAATTTCTGAAGTGTCTTTCAGCATTGCTAAATTCAGCACTATGGAGTGTTTCATGGTAATGGGGGCCAGGTATTTTATTCTACAGTGTAGCTGTGCTGTATCACTGTGTAAAGTGTTATTGAGTTTTATTCTACAGTGCAGCTGTGCTGTATCACTGTGTAAAGTGTTATTGGGTTTTATTCTACAGTGTAGCTGTGCTGTATCACTGTGTAAAGTGTTATTGAGTTTTATTCTACAGTGTAGCTGTGCTGTATCACTGTGTAAAGTGTTATTGAGTTTTATTCTACAGTGTAGCTGTGCTGTATCACTGTGTAAAGTGTTATTGAGTTTTATTCTACAGTGTAGTTGTGCTGTATCACTGTGTAAAGTGTTATTGAGTTTTATTCTACAGTGTAGTTGTGCTGTATCACTGTGTAAAGTGTTACTGAGTTTTATTCTACAGTGTAGCTGTGCTGTATCACTGTGTAAAGTGTTATTGAGTTTTATTCTACAGTGTAGCTGTGCTGTATCACTGTGTAAAGTGTTATTGAGTTTTATTCTACAGTGTAGTTGTGCTGTATCACTGTGTAAAGTGTTATTGAGTTTTATTCTACAGTGTAGTTGTGCTGTATCACTGTGTAAAGTGTTACTGAGTTTTATTCTACAGTGTAGCTGTGCTGTATCAGTGTGTGAAGTGTTATTGGGTTTTATTCTACAGTGTAGCTGTGCTGTATCAGTGTGTAAAGTGTTATTGGGGTTGATTATACTAGAGGAAGTGGAGGAGGGATGTGTTACTTTGATCATTAACCACAGCAGGTGCAGAAGGCCACACTCCAATAGTCACAGCCCACAAAACATTGACATAATTATTAGTATTATTTTAGTTTCTAGAAACTATAGCTGTCTGAATATTTCAGAGTCAAACTCAAGTTCTTCCAGCTGAAGTACTGTGCCCCTGGAGTGGAGTGTTCAACGTGAAGGTGGTTCTTTGTACCTGCTGTGTACCTCCATTCGTTATGTAGGTCCCAACGTTTTCAAAGAAACACGTTATAGTAAACACATTTTTATTGTGAAACATGATATTTGACACTACACTTGGTTTAAGACATCACTGTTTGCAAGCCATGCTTTCAGATAGTGTTGCACTTGCTTTGTCACTTGGAGGGTGAAATTGTCCCCACACTCACTAAGGCTTCTTTCCTGTCATTAACCAACCAGCTGTTTCCTCTATTGACTGGCATGCTTTCAGCCAGTAACATGACCCACAAGACACTACTGAGGTGAAATGACCCAGAAAGTGTAACACATATCTAAGAATAAGGCGTAGAAACTGAGAGCTTCCTTTAGCCTGACACAGTACCAGGTGTTTCACAATGACAATCCATGTGCACTATAACACGTGGTTCTTTCGAAACTGCACTTTGAGACCCATGCAGCCAATGGAAGTGCAGCACAGGTAAGATTGATGGAATTGTTTGTTAGCTTGTTAACATTACTTTAAGTTTGATATAGCACGTATTTTGAAGAATGATTTGTCTTGACCATTGTAGAGAAAGGCGATGGTCATGTAAACCACGTGCACCAGCCACTGGAGTGAGAGGGTTTTATAGCTCTGAGTGGAGAATAATTAGGAGTACGTGGGAGTTTGAATTATGGGCTCAGTGAACTATATAAAAAGTAAAAATGTCCAGTGGAAATCAGTGTACGAAAGATTCAAAGGTTCAAAGACATGTATTATATCAGGTTTTGGCAAGAGTATGTATATATATATATATATATATATATATATATATATATATATATATATATATATACTGCCCTATATTTAATCTATGGTATATATATTGTAAGATGATGGCTGGGAGAGAAGCATGATGGCCTGTTTGATAGAAATCTGTTTATGACAGTTTATTAAGAACAGATAAAAGGAAATAGTTCAGGGCCACCATCTTATTTTAAACAATAAGTTTTCAGTATAAATTGAAGTGTAGTTATGAGACACCTTGAGACGATTCAAACGCCTCCAGATCTCCTCTCCACCCTTGAAGGAGTCCCATCCGAGACCATTCAAACCCCTCCAGATCTCCTCTCCACCCCTGAAGGAGTCCCATACTGAGACGATTCAAACCCCTCCAGATCTCCTCTCCACCCCTGAAGGAGTCCCATACTGAGACGATTCAAACGCCTCCAGATCTCCTCTCCACCCCTGAAGGAGTCCCATACTGAGACGATTCAAACCCCTCCAGATCTCCTCTCCACCCCTGAAGGAGTCCCATACTGAGACGATTCAAACCCCTCCAGATCTCCTCTCCACCCCTGAAGGAGTCCCATACCGAGACGATTCAAACCCCTCCAGATCTCCTCTCCACCCCTGAAGGAGTCCCATACCGAGACGATTCAAACCCCTCCAGATCTCCTCTCCACCCCTGAAGGAGTGGGCAGAGTCTGTGTGTAACAATGGAGTGGGTAGAGTCTGTGTGTAACAATGGAGTGCTCAGTGTCAGCAGATCGATAGGGCACCATGTGTCAGCTCAGTCAGGCGCACCTGCTGTATCTACAGAGAGAGCATGCAGGGCTTCAGATCGATGGGGCACACTGTCACATGCTATGAATGGCACGAGGAAGGGTGTTCAGTGCAAGGCAGTTCGGATTCTCCAGACAATCTTAAAGCAGGTTGCATGCTGGCTTTAGAAAGCTCTGCCGTTTATATTGAAACGCAAGGACATATTTAGATTTTTTTTTTAAATGATTGCTCTCAATGCTGTAGCAACACACCCCAGAACCACTCTGAATGATTGTAAACAGCATGAAACAGTAAGAAGAGGAAAAAGAAAAGCAATGGAAATGACTTGTACTCTTTACATGTGCTAGGATTTATTTAGGATTTACTCAGTGCCTATTGAGACAGCAGGTGAAAGGTATAATTAAGAAGAACATAAATAAATACTAACACAAGGCTAGACTGATATATTTAGTTCGGGAACATTCTGTGAATAGTTAGATAAAGATTGGAGGGGACAGGGGAAAGGGGAGGGGGTGCAGTATATGTAAGCATAGAGCAGCAGTGTGGAGTAGTGGTTAGGGCTCTGGACTCTTGACTGGAGGGTCGTGGGTTCAATCCCAGGTGGGGGGCACTGCTGCTGTACTCTTGAGCAAGGTACTTTACCTAGATTGCTCCAGTAACCCAACTGTATAAATGGGTAATTGTATGTAAAAATAATGTGATATCTTGTAGAAATTGTAAGTCGCCCTGGATAAGGGTGTCTGCTAAGAAATACATAATAATAATAATAAATCCAGTTACTCTTCCAAGAATCTGCTAAGAAGAATGTGGGACTCCTGGAGAGCAGTGGGAGTGACACAGCACCGACTCCATGACAGCAGGGCACCTGCAGTAAAGTCAGCACGCTGTTCTAATTTTGGTTTGAAATACTTTTCACCTATTTAGATTGCATTATCACATACAAGATAAATTACGATACAATTTTACAATAAGATTATGAACAAGTATTATACATTTTCTGCACTGATTGCTTATGTTTTTGTTTTGTTTTTTTTATTGTTTTCTGCACTAATATCTAATGTTTTTTTTGTTGTTTTTTTTCTAGGGAATATTTTTTAACCATTGTGTAGGCTGCTATTTCACGCACTTGGTACATCGGCTTGCTGCTTTTTCCCAGGCAGAGATCACACACTACAGCTGCTGCAACATACCCGAGGATTCCCTTCAATATTTCTTTTGGTGTCATAAAATTAAAGACTGTTTAGTGGGGAGACATTGGTTTAAAGTTCTTTAATTTAAAAACTACACAGTAAACATCCCAGAATGAACTATACATATAGTAAACATACCATTCTTTATTATACAACTTTAATATCCAGTGCACTTTTTAATAAACTTGAGATAAAAAAGTGTTTCAAAACTCTCCATATTGCATTTTCCCATTCTGACATGCGACTGCCAGCTGAACTTTGATCTTTAGGACTTTGATGCCCTCAGTGGCACTGTGTCCGAGCAGCTATTGAGTGGTGACGTCACGGACCTGGAAGTAAACAGAAACCAAACAATGGATGGAATGGCGGTGGTGAAGCTGAACGCAACGGCGCTCAGCGTTTTATTAAATAATAAAATAAAAACAAAAGATTTAAACAAACGACAAACAAAAAGGCGCGTTGGCCAAACAAATAAACAAATAAGTATCATGTTGATGTAAACCAGCGTGCTTAGCAGTTATTTTTAAGTTTCGTTTTCTCTCTCCTCGCTCTCTCCGCTCTCACTCCTAATACACTCTCCTCCTTGCGCAGACAGCTGGAGGCTTTTATATTCTGGTCGAGGGGTTAACTAGCTGTTAATTAATTATTACCCCTAGGCCACAGTCTGCACGAGTTTAGTAAGGATGCGCGAATGTCAGCTAGTTAAATAATCAGTAGCTGATCAGTCACGCATCCTCACGGGGTTTTTAAAATGCAAAAACAATAACAAAATAAGCGGCGCTTCGCCGTAATATAAACATAAATCATAAAATAAATAAATAATAAACAAAGGGGCGGGACACTCCGCCACAGGCACTTTGTCCAGTGATTGGTGAATTGGGGCGGTCCTTCCCCAGTTGTGGCGAATCAGGGAGAGGGTGTCTGCATACTACTGTTGGGCGCTCAGAAAACTAATTTCTTCTGTGGCCACAGTTCAGAAAACCAACTTCTGGTGCCACAGTTTTCAGAATGTTGAACATTTCTGCTGGAGATGCAAAGACTGCCCTCAGCAGTTCCCAGCTGGAGCACCAATGGAAAGGGTAGCCAGTGACATCCTGGGCCCCTTCCCCACCTTGGACCTTGGCAGTTGTTTTGTACTGGTCTCAATGGATAATTTTACAACATGGCATGGGATCTATGCACTCCCAAACCAGGAGGTAGATACAGTGGCTGAGGCCCTTGTGGAAGGGTACTATCCATTCGATAGTGCTGGAATTTCAAATCACTGTTGCAGCATTGTGCTGTGAGCTCGGAAGTAGGGAAACCTGCACAATGGACTCGTGGTGTCACAGATGGTTCTGGCACGCCCCTTTTGTGCTATAAGTCATTAGATCTTTTTACATGGAAGATCTTGGTTGCAAGGGTGTGCGGTTCTTTGATGGACCCAGATTCAGTTAAAATGTTTTTGCCCACTGATGATGGGAATGAGAATGTAGAGATGGAAGCTCTGCTAACAAGATTTTGCAGGTATCAGGCTTTTAAAGACACACCTGTGGTGGCTTTGACAGACTCACTGAGAGCAGAAACTGAACCAAGACTGTCACAGCTACTGGAAGCAGGCTGATCTTTGGGATACAAATTGACCATTTGTGAACCTGTATGTGTGTTAAAATGTTGTAAAAACTGTACTGTGTTTTAAACAATATAAAGCCAGCAGAAATATACACTGTTCATGCAAAAAGTTACAATATGCTATTAACCTATATTAACCTATAGTTATGCTAGAGCATTCTACATTTCTGTTTAGTCTATTATAACCTTGAGCAGAAAGGCCGACGCGAGCATCAAGTTTCTTATTCAGAGAAGTAAGCTAGATCTGAAAATAGTCTTTAAGCTAAACAAAGGTATTCTAGAATAATTAAAACAGAATAGAAGTCTAAATGTTTTATTTTAACAGAAGAACTGTTAAGTTTGGAACTAAGAGAATATAGTGCAGAAATTAACTTAAAGTAAAAACTTCAGTCAAAGCAGAATGGTACCAATCTGTGTCTAGCATACAGCAGGCTTGCTAAAGAGAAGGTAATTAATTTTGGTAACCCTTGCTTGTTTGCAGTACTAGGCGGAAAGTGATGTTTGGGGGTTTGGAATCCAAGGTTTATATAATGAGTGATCTATAAGAAATATCTCTTGGAACAAATGAGGGGGGCCATAGCATAGGACCATGGTATGCCATACATCTGAGAAGATGCTTACAAAAAAGTCTTCTATTAATGATGGATGACCTCGACAGAGAAGCAGGTGGTTCAGAACTTGCCTGAACAGGATTTTTGTAAGAGAAAAACAGAGAGAGGTCACGTTTAGTTTAAAGCACTGAATGGCTACAATGAGACTGTTATATTTTGATTATGTTCCAGATAGACTGAATTTAACCACTTCAACGCTATGACGTACGCACGTACGTCAAATGAAAACCCACTTACAGTAACATGCCGTACCTGTGTACGTCACGTTTCCCATTCTATTCAATGATCGGTTTCTCAGTCTAGAGTTTCAGGTTTCATTCTCTATGGCAGTGCTAGTACTGTGGAATGTGCAATGAAATTTGGGGAAGGGTCAGGTGACATTTGTATCCAATTGCGTGTCATGTAGCGATTCCTGTCTAGCTGTGGGCATTTAGAAGGCTGAGATATATTGCAGGAAGCCATTCAGCTTTTACAAGTATATATATATATATATATATATATATATATATATATATATATATATATATATATATATATAGTGTTTTAAATTATTATTATTTTTTATTTATTATTAGTTTTACTTGTTTAGTTATAAGAACATAAGAAAGAACATAAGAAAGTTTACAAACGAGTGGAGGCCATTCAGCCCATCTTGCTCGTTTGGTTGTTAGTAGCTTATTGATCCCAGAATCTCATCAAGCAGCTTCTTGAAGGATCCCAGGGTGTCAGCTTCAACAGCATTACTGGGGAGTTGGTTCCATACCCTCACAATTCTCTGTGTAAAAAACTGCCTCCTATTTTCTGTTCTGAATGCCCCTTTATCTAATCTCCATGTGTGACCCCTGGTCCTTGTTTCTTTTTTCAGGTCAAAAAAGTCCCCTGGGTCGACATTGTCTATACCTTTTAGGATTTTGAATGCTTGAATCAGATTGCCGCGTAGTCTTCTTTGTTCAAGACTGAATAGATTCAATTCTTTTAGCCTGACTGCATACGACATGCCTTTTAAACCTGGGATAATTCTGGTTGCTCTTCTTTGCACTCTTTCTAGAGCAGCAATATCCTTTTTGTAACGAGGTGACCAGAACTGAACACAATATTCTAGGTGAGGTCTTACTAATGCATTGCAGAGTTTTAACATTACTTCCCTTGATTTAAATTCAACACTTCTCACAATATATCCGAGCATCTTGTTGGCCTTTTTTATGGCTTCCCCACATTGTCTAGATGAAGACATTTCTGAGTCAACATAAACTCCTAGGTCTTTTTCATAGATCCCTTCTTCAATTTCAGTATCTCCCATATGATATTTATAATGCACATTTTTATTGCCTGTGTGCAATACTTTACACTTTTCTCTATTAAATGTCATTTGCCATGTGTCTGCCCAGTTCTGAATGCTGTCTATAATTTATATGGTTTTTAGTGAAAGCTAAACATGGCAACCTAAGTGGTCTTTCTATGAGCAACGGGATCAGAGGATTTCGATACCAGCAACAGTGATGCTAACTTATCACTCAGAGATTATGATGAAGAGGATGTGGAGCAAAGAACAGTACAAACTGTACAAACAGAAGAGCATGCAGCTACTTTACAGGTAAGCCAGATGCAAACGGGAAGCTGTTTGGTTTGAAATGGCAGTGCTGTGACGAAATACTATCAAAACACAGCACTGGGTACAGGCAATGCGGCAGCCAGATCCATCACAATGCCTGCGCAAAGTAGCTGTGTACACGCATTTGTGACTATCCCTCCAACACAAGGGAAGCAGACACTGTAAAAAAGGTACAGGGTCTGCTACAAAAATGAAAACAAAAGAAGAGACACAAGAAAAATGTGCAATGGTTGCGAATGCAACCCCGGGTTCTGTTGTATTGAACATTGCACAGAGCAAGTCGATAATGGCACACGTTTTGATGTTGTTTGATTTTTATTTGATAATTACTGTTTACTGATTATTATTGTTATTATCGTTATTACCAGCGTTTTTGTTTTCATTGAAAAAAAAACGTTTTTATCTCTATATTGAATATCTGTATGTAGTACACAGCAGCATAAAGGATTAATGAAAAACACAGTCATTTATTTGTGTTTTATTCATCATATGTTAACATTTTATAGCAATTACAGGTTTGAAAACATTATTATTATTATTTTCAAAATCTGGCACCTGGGAAGGGGTTTCATTTTTACATCTGGAGTTGAAGTGGTTAAGTGAGAATACTTGGATATATAGTTGCCTGCTTAAGAAGTTTGCTATGAGTCTTCTACCAGCCCCTATCCAATATATTTTAGTTAATCGTTAAACCACATCTATGCATGTAATGAAGCCAACCAAATAAGGAGAAGGTCCTTTCATGTTAAAAGGGACATATATATATATATATATATATATATATATATATATATATATATATATATATATATATATATATATATATATATATATATAGACTTATTATTGGGTTAATTACACCAGGATAGGTGTATATTAAAAAACACATCTTCCTATGTATTTTTATATACTTGAACTGTATTCACATGCATACTGTGTTCAGGAACTCCCTGGTACCAAGAAAGAATAACATTCAAAAGTTCACCTTACATATTTCGGAGATGTAGAAGATGTGGACTACGATAGCTAATTCATCTTATGAAGGGAGTTACCGGGTTTTTAAAAAATGTTATTCACTTGAAGGACATGAGCTGTTAAGGCTGATTAATGTTTATAACTTAATTGAGACTTCTGATGCAAGAAGCGAGGCAAAAACTATAAAAACCGAGGTAAAATCTTAGTCAAGTATCACCAACTTGCTAACTACAGGTTGTGTAGTCCATGCTCTGAATATCTCTGATCAAGCTGATTGCTGTCGTGTTCAGAAGTCTTTTCCTTTGATCATTATTATTATTTATTTATTTATTTCTTAGCAGACACCCTTATCCAGGGCGACTTACAATTGTTAGAAGATATCACATTATTTTTACATACAATTACATTATTTTTTACACATTATTTTTACATACAATTACCCATTTATACAGTTGGGTTTTTACTGGAGCAATCTAGGTAAAGTACCTTGCTCACGAGTACAGCAGCAGTGTCTCCCACCTAGAATTGAACCCACGACCCTCCGGTCAAGAGTCCGGAGCCCCAAACCACTATGCCACACTGCTGCTTTGAAGACAGTTCCTGTCCTTACCTTATACTCTACACTTCCATATATAATTTGGGAGGTCAGAACTATTGGGAATCTATATCTCTCTTATATTGATGCATTGCTATAAGGTATGTGACTTATGTTTTAGTCTATGAGAATGACATATTGGATGTTTTAGTCTATGAGAATGACATATTGGATGTTTTAGTCTATGAGAATGACATATTGGATGTTTTAGGACTAAGCGGTGGACATCTTTAGTTTTATACATGCATAGCCTTAGAGCAAAACATGTTGTAACCATAAATGTCTGAAGTTTTAATGCTAACTGTTAAGGCACTGGACCGCCCAGTTTGCCTGTCAGCTGGGATTCGACGTAGTCTGTAACTACTCAATCCATTTTTTAGCAGTTAATAAACCAAAGGGGTACTAATACTATTCTTATTCATTAAAACTTCAAATCGAATGAGTCTGTGTGAATTTCTTGATTATTAAAAGTCATCTGGATACGTTGCAAGCCCAGTGCACGAACAATCCACCTACAGGAGTCCGAAACATCTTAATGTCCTCTTGAATGTCTCCCCTGAGTTTAAGAGTGTGCTTAGAGTATGTATGTATGTGTATATATATATATATATATATATATATATATATATATATATATATATATATATATATATATATATATATTTTAGCTCAAAGAGCCAGCTGCCCAACGTTTCGATATGTT
Source organism: Acipenser ruthenus (assembly GCF_902713425.1). Classification (NCBI taxonomy): domain Eukaryota; kingdom Metazoa; phylum Chordata; class Actinopteri; order Acipenseriformes; family Acipenseridae; genus Acipenser; species Acipenser ruthenus. Next base: position 12,140,447 of record NC_081206.1, on the reverse strand, counting down.
GTACATATCTTTCTCAAGGGAGCCTGTGTTTGAATCAAAACATTGGAGGTATTTATAGGTTTTTGATGGCATGACAACTACTTGTTGTTGTTTACATTCAAATTCATGATTTATTCTTACATGATGTAATGGTGTTCTATATATTGTGACATCATTTTTACTTCTATCTTTGAATCTGTATTAATTCTAATTAACACTACTTTATATAAACTTATATTTTTATTATATCATGCAATGCTGGCTCTGAGGATCAGTCTAGATTTGGCCTCATATATAATATAATAGACTAGATAAATCAATACCTACAGACAGGTACTGAACATGATCAACATAGTTTTAGAAAACAGTTATTTTACATTTGTTGATAAGAATTACAAACAAAACGATGGTACAGCAATAGGATCTAAATTAGGAATGCATTTTGCCAGTACATACATGGGGAAATGGGAAGAACAATTACTTAGAAAATCGGAAAGAGAACCTTTAGAATACATTCGGTTTGTAGATGATGTTTTTGGGGTTTGGACACATGGAGAAGAATCTCTTTTCCAGTTTCATAATATGGCAAATGAAATACACAGTAATATTAAGGTGGACCTTCGATGGACAAGGAAAGAAATAGAATTTTTAGATACCATAGTAAAACTTGAAGAAGGTTCAATTGAGACTGACCTCTTCTGTAAACCTACTGACATGCACCAGTATTTGCACATGTCCTCTGCACATCCGATACACACTAAAAGGGCAATCCCAAAGGGTCTAGGAATAAGAATACGAAGAATATGCTCAAAAGAAAGTGACTATGTAAAACAAAGAAATGTATTAAAAACAAATCTTAAAAAAAGAGGATACAAAGAAAGAATTATAGAGACGGAGTTAAGAAAAGTGGATAAACTAAAAAGAGATGATCTACTAGATTATAAAAATAGAGATAAAAAGGTCAAAAGAGTCCCATTAATAATGACTTACTCTAAAATAGTTTGGAAACACTTGCGGATTCTACATAATTCAGAAAAATTAAAAAAAGTATTTCTTAAGGCCCCAGTTGTAGCATTCAAAAGAGAAGCTAATTTAGGTGATATTTTAGTTCACAGTAAACATAAAAGAATAATTGACAAAATAGGTTCTACGAACATGTGCACTAGTAGGTGTAAAGTGTGTAAATACATAGACAAAAGTAAAAATATAATTAAACATAAGAACACCACATATCCACTAAAAACTAATACCTACTGTAAAAATAGCAATGTTGTTTATGGAATAGCCTGTGAAAAATGTGATGAAATCAAATATGTTGGAGAGACTGGAACTACTTTATATAAAATAATTCAGAACCACCTTTCATTAATTAGAAATAAAAAAATGAATGAACCAATAGTACAGCACTTCACCAGTCAGGGACATGATATAAATGATGTAAAGTTTGTAGTATTAGAACAGCTCAAATTAGACAATGCGACATACAGAAGAATAAAAGAAAGTAAATGGATAAATAGACTGAACACGATTATGCCAGCAGGACTCAACAGAAAAGAATGAACTAATTAACTTCAACAAATGTATAACATTTAAATAAATAAACAAAATTCATTCAAAAGTTGTGCATGCTGATGCGCTGGGGAGGCCAAATCTAGACTGATCCTCAGAGCCAGCATTGCATGATATAATAAAAATATAAGTTTATATAAAGTAGTGTTAATTAGAATTAATACAGATTCAAAGATAGAAGTAAAAATGATGTCACAATATATAGAACACCATTACATCATGTAAGAATAAATCATGGATTTGAATGTAAACAATAACAAGTAGTTGTCATGCCGTCAAAAACCTATAAATACCTCCAATGTTTTGATTCAAACACAGGCTGCCTTGAGAAAGATATGTACAACATATCGAAACGTTGGGCAGCTGGCTCTTTGAGCTAAATATATATATATATATATATATATATATATATATATATATATATATATATATATATATATATATATATATAAATAAAAAGAGTATGTGCAAACCTGACAGTGGAGATGTTCAATCGGACTCCTTCAAACCAGCTGGACATAGTAACCACCTTGGGACCTCAACCTGATCCCCCTTTATCACCCTTTCCTCAGCCCCACTGACCGCCAACCTCCCTTCTGTTATCAAGGACAGTCCTCCTCTTTCCTGGGCCAGAAAGTAACTTAGGGAGGGGCAATGTAAAGGAGGGTGATTGGGTTGACCTTTTCCCCAGTGCCCATGCTGAAGCTGTCATTCTTTGTCCAGGGATCCAATAAATGTATTTTAGGTAAATGTGTGCAGGACTGGGGTTCTGCAGAAATGCATGAAGCTGGTTGGGCTATCTGTGGTGCTGTAGCAGGTGCTGTCTGGAAAATGTGCAAAGGTTTGGTCTGCGTTCTCTAATAAAAAGTTTGGTTGTGTGTTCGGGTTCTGTGTTGTGTAACTGCAGAACTGAGTGTTTGCAATGGTTCAGCTCTCATGCCAGTCTTTTCTTTTATTCAATAAAACCTTTTAATTTTGTTTAACAAGTCTGTTTTTCCTGCCGTTTGTATTACTTATTCTAAGGACTGCCCCAATTCACCAGTCACTGGGCAAAGTGCCACTCAGGGCATCAAAGACCCAAAGATCAAAGTTCAGCTGGCAGTCGCATGTCAGAATGGGAAAATGCAATATGGAGCATTTTGAAACACTTTTTATCTCAAGTTTATTAAAAAGTGCATTGGATATTAAAGTTGTATGATAAAGAATGGTATGTTTACTATATGTATAGTTCATTTGGGGATGTTTACTGTGTAGTTTTGGAATTAAAGAACTTTAAATCAGCCACATCGCATCATTTGTCAGAATGGGAAAATGCAATAGGGAGTGTTTTGAAACACTTTTATCTCAGGTTTAATAAAAAGTGCGTTGGATATTCAAGATGTATGATAACACCGTGTAACAATTTTTTTTTTTTTTTTTTTGTTCCTGGGTAGTAAGTGTTATTTCCTAATTGCTTATGCCTCAAAAGTATAGAAAATGGCTATTATTCCCCACAAACTTTGCTTTTGTGACCAGGACAGTGATATTTTGAAATTTACCTATTTTCCAGAACATTCCAGATAGATTCAGTGCTGAGTAAACTTGGAGTAACTTCTAGAACTTTCTAGAACTTTCCAGTAATATAAATAGTAGTATAAATAAAGGGGCCTTAAGCCCACCAGTTCAGTTTAGTTCCAGCTGCCTAAGTGGATACATATCTGCATTTTTCTGAGATGGCATCAAGGTCATAGGAGACTTCAAAATGGTGGCATTCCTGATGGGTCTCCAAGGCGGTTTTACCAAGTTTCCCTGCTATCTTTGCCTTTGGGACAGCAGGGACACCAAGGCGCACTACCACAGGCGGGACTGGCCACAGCGGACCGAGTTCTCTGTGGGGAGGAACAACGTCAAGTGGGAGCCACTGGTGGACCCCCGGAAGGTGCTCATGCCACCACTGCACATCAAATTGGGCCTTATGAAACAATTTGTCAGAGCTCTAGATAAGGAGTCGGCAGCCTTCAAGTACCTTCAAGACTTCTTCCCTAAGCTGTCTGAGGCAAAGGTCAAAGCCGGTGTCTTCGTCGGAACACAGATAAAGAAGATCCTGGAGGGCATGAATTCCCCAAGAAGCTCACTAGTAAGGAGAAAGCGGCTTGGAACAGCTTTGTCGCAGTGGTTCGGGGCTTCCTGGGCAATCACAAGGCCGAAAACTATGTGGAGCTGGTTGAGACTCTGGTGAAGAACTACGGCACAATGGGCTGTAGGATGTCCCTCAAAGTCCATATCCTTGATGCTCATCTTGATAAATTCAAGGAGAACATGGGAGCGTACTCGGAGGAGCAAGGCGAGCGCTTCCACCAGGATATACTGGACTTTGAACGCCGCTACCAAGGACAGTATAACGAGAACATGATGGGAGACTACATTTGGGGGCTGATTTGTGAAAGTGATTTACAGTATAATCGTAAATCTCGAAAAACTACTCACTTCTAAATCTTTTGTAGTCATTTTTGTATTACTTTAGTATAAATACATGTTAAATTGGATTCATATGTTGTTTTTTTCTGACTTTATGTGAACGAAAAGACACAAATTCGCCCGTTTTCTCATTGGAAATAGGTAAATTTCAAAATATCACTGTCCTGGTCACAAAAGCAAAGTTTGTGGGGAATAATAGCCATTTTCTATACTTTTGAGGCATAAGCAATTAGGAAATAACACTTACTACCCAGGAACCAAAAAAAAAAAAAAATTGTTACATGGTGTTATTTGTATTTAACAATATATTCGCAGAGCTGTTATATTGGGTGCTGTGCAGATACAAACTGCGTTCCACCCTGTCCAAGTCAGAGCTGTGCGCTCCCGGAGTCTGGTATCCGGGTGTATTACAGTACTCTACATCTCACCAAGGGTATAGAGAGTCGTACCGGTATGTTAATGAATATTTGCAGGTGACACTGTCTTAAAAGCATCAATTCCCGAATTACTGAAACTCAGCTGAATGGTTCTTACAATATTACTGCATCACAAATAAATACGAAAAGCAATAACAACATGACTTTGTTTTACTAAAATAATACAAAAATGGCTACAAAAGATTTAGAAGTGAGTAGTTCTTCACCAGAGTCTCAACCAGCTCCACATAGTTTTCGGCCTTGTGATTGCCCAGGAAGCCCTGAACCACTGCGACAAAGCTGTTCCAAGCCACTTTCTCCTTACTAGTGAGCTTCTTGGGGAATTAATTGCACTCCAGGATCTTCTTTATCTGTGTTCCGAAGAAGACACCGGCTTTGACCTTTGCCTCAGACAGCTTAGGGAAGAAGTCTTGAAGGTACTTGAAGGCTGCCGACTCCTTATCTAGAACTCTGACAAATTGTTTCATAAGGCCCAATTTGATGTGCAGTGGTGGCATCAGCACCTTCCGGGGGTCCCAGCCGTACTCATCATACTTCAAGGCATCCAGCAAGGTCTTGATGCTGTTGTAATCCTCTTTGAGGTGCACAGAGTGAGCCAGGGGAAGAGACGGGTACTTGTTACCATTATGGAACAGCACGGCTTTGAGGATCCTGGATGAGCTGTCAATGAAGGACAGTATAACGAGAACATGATGGGAGACTACATTTGGGGGCTGATTCGTGAAAGTGATTTACAGTATAATCGTAAATCTTGAAAAACTACTCACTTCTAAATCTTTTGTAGTCATTTTTGTATTACTTTAGTATAAATACATGTTAAATTGGATTCATATGTTGTTTTTTTCTGACTTTATGTGACTGAAAAGACACAAATTCACCCATTTTCTCATTGGAAATAGGTAAATTTCAAAATATTACTCCTGGTCACAAAAGCAATGTTTGTGGGGAATAATAGCCATTTTCTATACTTTTGAGGCATAAGCAATTAGGAAATAACACTTACTACCCAGGAACAAAAATTGTGTTACATAGTGAATCATCGCTAACCGTAATGGCACATCATTTCAATCTCAGATAGCTGTGTCACATTAATATCAGAGTCTACTATTACATAGAGGATATCGTATAGGAATAAGCTGATCTCCACTGCACTAGAGGTCAGAGCAGCTTCCCAGGGTAGAGTCATTGGGTCGGGTACACGCGGGTCGGGTTCGGGTCGGTATGTGAACTTTTTCGCGGTTTGCGGTTCAGGTGCGGTTAAAAAAAAAAGTTAACTTTCGGGTCAGGCTCGGGTCTGAATTTGAATCACCAGAAAGGTTTTCTGTCCTTTCAGCGTACTCGTCTGTAACCCTTTCAAAAAACAACGTAGTAGCTGACAAAGCAGTGTTCTCGGTTTGTATTGCCGCTTGTTTGATACGTCTTAAGTTCATTTTATCACGTCTGCTTGGTGATATTAAACACGCCTGTGGACGAGGTGAAACAAAAGATAGCTCAGGGTTTATATCATGTAGGCTCGTGGATAACAGCCGATCTGATTAGAATCAGTCGATTCAATGGGATGTTATCAAGCATAATCATCCCATAGGAATGGGCCAGTAGGTACCTATCAGCCTCCTAACCCCTAAATCTACCCTCAACCCCTAAACCTAATGTCTAAACTAATCTCATCCCCTAAACCTAATCTCCACCCTAAACCTAACTGTGTTACTATTAAACTTATTTACTATTATTTCAACACCGTGTGTTTAGCGCCCTCTAGCGGCTACTACATCCAACGTCCATTAAAGCGCTTGACCCGGACCTACTCTACCTGTTGGGAGGCTACTAGGTACCTACTGGTGAGAGAGCTGGTCGACGAGGCAGTAGGTAAAGGACAAACACCTGCGGGTTAGGGTGGGTTGCAGGTATTATTAAAGCGGGTCGGGTCGGGTCATGGGTAAGAAGACGGTGCTGCGCAGGACTCTGACCCAGGCTGAGCTCCCTACCCGCTCCAGTGGTGGTATCTTGAACAGCATCTACAGTAGATGTTTTAATAATATACTCTGTAGTTAAACACTCGTAGCTCATTCTAATGTGACATCATTCCCATCTAATTCAAACTATTTGATGCAAGTACATGTGCAGATTGCTGTGTCACATGAATACCAATATAGCCTTTGCTGGGCCTAGTGTTGTCTGTATTGCAGTGTTAGATTTGTAAACATAGTGCAGATTCTTTAGAAATGTTCACCTGGGAAACAGATTTTTTCAACATTTACTTGGGATCGCAGTGCATGCGGGATGTTTGGAAGAAAAATCTTTCTCCTAGCGAAAGTTTCCAAGTAAAAATTGAAAAAAGTGATTTCTATTGTGAACAAAAAAATATCAGAACTATCAGAAAAATTGCTGCGATATGAGGAGCAATGGAAAGTAATGTGTCTCGAGTGAACACTGCAGGGTTCTGCAACACTTCAATAGCTGAGTCTTTCTCATATCACAATCTGTTACATGATTGAACCTAACAGTAATACACAGAACTGTGGAGACTGAACCACTGGGGAGGAATCCAAATTGTTTCAGTGTCACTGCACATTGCTAGAATGCTGCATTTAAGACAAATAAAGAACCACACAAAGCTTTTGAATATTGTTTACTCACCGCCTTGCTTTTTTTAGGTGTCTAAGTGCTTGCCATGGTTCTTGATATGCTTATCTAAGTGTAAATGAATAACGCAGAATATACACTAAGGAGATTAACACTTCAACAACAGGACAGATTCAACCAACTGGCTTATTTTTCAAATCAGTAGGATTCACCACCAGTATTACTTGCTCCATTTGTCTTATCTATTGTGTTCCTATGATTTACTGTTTAAAGAAGCTATTGAAAAGAATTGTACTTTTTATTGTAAAGGGACAAGGTTCATTCACTGGCCCCTTATGCCTTTCATTTCTTGAGCATTTAAATTGTGGAATATAGATTTTTGCCTTTAACAGTAAGATGCCGGTCAAACTATAAAATATTAAACACAGTACAGCTACATGGACACAGATGTTTATAGTTGATATCATTTTTTAGTATCTCTGCATATTGATGTCTGACACAAAAACTATGGTAGACTTAAGTCTTAAAAGACTGCAAACACCTGTGCAGGTTTAGTTTATTTCAGATGAAATGTATTGCGTGACTCATACATTTAATAACACTGCTATATTTTCATCTCCAGGAAAAAGGGAAGATGACTCTCTAGTGAAGGCTTAATGGTAACAGAGGAAGAAGCTGCCCATTTCTACTGACTCTAAAACCACCTGGCTAGCGAGTGACCACAATACAGGCAGTACTGACCACCATGTCTCTGCTCGTCCACTTGCTAGCCTGCGCTTTCGGGACAGGCTCCTGGGTAGCCGTAAATGGTCTGTGGGTGGAACTGCCTCTCATCGTGAATGAGCTCCCAGAGGGATGGTACCTGCCTTCTTACCTAACTGTCATCATCCAGCTCGCCAACGTAGGGCTTCTGCTGGTCACCCTCATGTACAAGTTCTGTCCTGGCCGACTGAAAGCAGTGGTTGTCATCAATATGATCCTGAGCATTGGGACAGTCTCATGCTTCCTGCTTGCTTTCTTCTGGAAAGAGACCACAGTGGTGACAATCTCTGTGAATCTTGAAAAAAAAAGAGGCAAGCACATTGCCCAGCAAAGCCAAGCAGTTTGCTTTCATGTACTTTCTTGTTGCTTGGGTCAATTCACTGACTAACGGTGTGTTGCCGTCTGTCCAGACGTACTCCTGTATGCCCTATGGGAACACGGTGTACCACCTGTCTGCTGCACTGGGCTCCATGGGCAATCTTATCGCATGCATTATTGCAATGTTCTTCCCAAACAGGTGAGTGGCTTTAAATACGGATGGTATTATCTCAGGCAGGTGATACAATCCCCAGTGACTGGGATGCAGTGCAGGCGTACGTACGTACACTTTACACTTTTCCATATTTGTGGCTGATTGCCATGAAACTTGGTATTAACACTGTTTAGTAGGGCTGTGTTCAAAGGTTCGTTCACTAGCTAGGAATTTGAATCACACATTAAATCACATTTTAAATCACACATTAAATCACACATTAAATGCCACTGACATGCAAAATGCAATCTTTTGATTTGTACAATGCCTATTACCTAAACTAGAGTTTATTGGAGCCGGGTATTAATGCCAAAGCACTGGGAGATACCACAGCGGCTGTATTGCTTCAACAAAATATGTACTGAATACCTAATACCCAGTGTGCAGCGCAGTGCCACCCAGGCTTTTTACACATCTCTCTTGGCATGGAGACAGAACCCCTATTTATATAATGTTGGCTTGTGTTCCTGTGTTTCAGCACAGAATGACAAAGTTCACTGTGCCGGCTGTCATCTGATTGCCAACTCCGGGAGTAATGAGATCAAAGGTAAAGAAAAAATAGTTTCCTACAAAAATGGGTCATTGATAAGGAAATACACTGGGTGGAAGTGCAATGTAAAAATTGTATTGATTTAGATTCTATGTTGCCATAGAATGTTGTATTGAAAAAATACATACCGTATTACTTTGAATTAACGTCGCCCTCGAATTAACGCCTCACTCAGATATCAGCTTTTTAATAGACTCCGCCCTCGAATAAACGCCTCACTCAGATATCAGCTTTTTAATAGACTCCGCCCTCGAATAAACGCCTCACTCAGATATCAGCTTTTTAATAGACTCCGCCCTCGAATTAACGCCTCACTCAGATATCAGCTTTTTAATAGACTCCGCCCTCGAATTAACGCCTCACTCAGATATCAGCTTTTTAATAGACTCCGCCCTCGAATAAACGCCTCACTCAGATATCAGCTTTTTAATAGACTCCGCCCTCGAATTAACGCCTCACTCAGATATCAGCTTTTTAATAGACTCCGCCCTCGAATTAACGCCTCACTCAGATATCAGCTTTTTAATAGACTCCGCCCTCGAATAAACGCCTCACTCAGATATCAGCTTTTTAATAGACTCCGCCCTCGAATTAACGCCTCACTCAGATATCAGCTTTTTAATAGACTCCGCCCTCGAATGAACGCCTCACTCAGATATCAGCTTTTTAATAGACTCCGCCCTCGAATAAACGCCTCACTCAGATATCAGCTTTTTAATAGACTCCGCCCTCGAATAAACGCCTCACTCAGATATCAGCTTTTTAATAGACTCCGCCCTCGAATTAACGCCTCACTCAGATATCAGCTTTTTAATAGACTCCGCCCTCGAATTAACGCCTCACTCAGATATCAGCTTTTTAATAGACTCCGCCCTCGAATTAACGCCTCACTCAGATATCAGCTTTTTAATAGACTCCGCCCTCGAATAAACACCTCACTCAGATATCAGCTTTTTAATAGACTCCGCCCTCGAATTAACGCCTCACTCAGATATCAGCTTTTTAATAGACTCCGCCCTCGAATTAACGCCTCACTCAGATATCAGCTTTTTAATAGACTCCGCCCTCGAATTAACGCCTCACTCAGATATCAGCTTTTTAATAGACTCCGCCCTCGAATAAACACCTCACTCAGATATCAGCTTTTTAATAGACTCCGCCCTCGAATAAACGCCGCTCTCAATAAAGAAACGTAAAGGTATTATTAATAAAGGCCGCCCTCGTATAATCACCGCCCTCGTTTAAGGGCCTCAGTCATTTTGATCAATTTATAATAAACGCTGTGGCGCCAAATTGAAGTAATACGGTACTTGTAGTTTTCCTGTACATAAAAAATATAGTCCTATAATATGATCCTATGTTATGACAAAATAATTGAAGGAGATAAAGGAGAAAGACAAAGGAGAATCAAGAGAACTTCACCATACACCTGAAACAGACTTGAACAAACACCTTTCAAACTGCATCTCGTCAGTAAAAAAGAAAACTAGGGAAGACTTTGAACAAGGTCTTTGTTTTAAATGGATTATTTCTGTAACGAGAGCAATAATGTTGGCATTTTGTTTTCAAATGTTATTCACTTCTGTATGCGTAAGAAGCATAGGGGTCATGTATCAAGCGTTAGTGAAGGCATTAAGGCCATAGAGTTTAAGCTGGTCTTAAAATTTCCCTGCATGTATCATGACACTGTTGGCAAGTTAAGGCCGTGTTAGCAGCGCCAAAATGCGCTCCGCCGCTCATTAGCCATGCATTTTAAGGTGTGTGAAGTCTTAATCATATGCATGGGCAAATTGTAGCTGGGGCTCATTTGTAAATTAAGTCTGTGATATTAAAATGAGATTCATGCAGCGGCAGAACAGCAGTGCCGGCCTAAAGGATCCATAAGTCTGATTTCAAACTGGTCTTATTTGATGCAAAGAAAATGTCAGAAAGCAGATTGGAAAGAGCATTATGGCAGCAGTCCTAACGTATTTCTTATGATGGGGAGTGCAGGCTCCCTTTCTTTTCTGATCTCCCTGAGGAGAAAATGATAGCTTGATACCGGCTACTTCATGATGTACAAACACTGTATTCATTGTATAATAAACTTGGCTCATTAAGTTATCCTTTTCATTATGTATATTTGGTGTTATCCGTCATAGATTAATAATATAATATAAAGTCAAGACACTTGACCTGTCACCACAGGTCATTTCTGCCTCTCCAGATGAGCTACCCAGACTTTAGTGGGTTAAAACCTATACATTTTATTTAAATCACAGGTTAGCCCATTTTGAATGGTAATTTCTGCCTCTCCAAATTACCTTCCTATTGTTCAATTGAGGTAGTCCATTTGGAGGGGAGGCGCTATTTTTCAGATTCATCTGTTAATCTGTGATACCGATAGCCTATTCTGAGCACCGGCGCAATGCATTTAAGCATTTCAATGTGGCAGCTTACGCCATGTCTGGCCATTTTGGCCAGTTAATACATTAGGGATGGGGTCAAATTTGTGCAGCGGCAGAGCGCTACTTTACACTCTGCCAATTTAGTGCTGCGTTAGTCAGTCTTGATACATGTACCCCATAGAATATAGAAAATAACATATGGGGCAGAAAATATTATCACACAATATATGGGCTGGTAATGCACGAGTGGTGCCCAAACTAACTGGAGACATGTTATTGTGTAAGAATACATTCTGACCCATACATTATTCTATTGATAACGATACGTGGATCCAGTGCAATGACTTAATTGTTTTAAAGAGTGAGTGAGAAAGTAAGAACTACTGGCAAGCGGGGAGATCATAGATAATTGTGTGAAAGATGGGAGATTATTGCATTCATTTTTAGCCAGTAATCGATAATGTCATTGTCATCCAGCCCCACCCTGGTTTATTGATGATGTCATTGTCATCCAGCCCTACCTGGTTTATTGATAATGTCATTGTCATCCAGTCCCACCCTGGTTTATTGATCATGGCATTGTCGTCCAGCCCTACCCTGGTTTATTGATAATGTCATTGTCATCCAGCACTACCCTGGTTTATTGATAATGTCATTGTCATCCAGTCCCACCCTGGTTTATTGATCATGGCATTGTCGTCCAGCCCTACCCTGGTTTATTGATAATGGCATTGTCGTCCAGCCCCACTCTGGGTCTCTGATGCCTGTGTTAAAGGGGGTTGTTGTAATGGCTTGTGTTTGATCTGATTCTCTCTCTGCTCCTGTCTCTGTCCCTGTTGTTGTAAGGGCTTGTGTTTGATCTGATTCTCTCTCCTGTCTAGGTCCCTGTTGTTGCTCGGGGGTCTCTCTCTGGCTGGGACTGGTTTCGGTGCTTATAACGTGGCCATGGCAGCTATGAGTACCTGCCCTCTGCTTCAGAACTCACTTGGTGGAGGAGTGCTTATTGTAAGTATGGCTTTAAATTTACTTATCAGACACCATTCAAGTAATTCCAGTAATTTCATACGTCCGTCATACACAACATTTTATCAGACTTACCTAATAGTCCCTTAACCACATGACGGCCACTGAATGTACCACATATGAAAGGAGATGTTCTCTCTCTCTTAAAATGTAATTATTTCCCTTGAATTAACTTTGATTGTTTTAATTAGCTTGTAAAGGCACTGGTAATGGTACGAGGGATTCCCCTGGGATTCCCCTGGGTGCTGCTCTCACTCCACTCAGCTCCATTCCTGGTAATGGTATGAGGGATTCCCCTGGGATTCCCCTGTGTTCTGCTCTCACTCCACTCAGCTCCATTCCTGGTAATGGTACAAGGGATTCCGCTGGGATTCCCCTGTGTTCTGCTCTCACTCCACTCAGCTCCATTCCTGGTAATGGTACGAGGGATTCCGCTGGGATTCCCCTGTGTTCTGCTCTCACTCCACTCAGCTCCATTCCTGGTAATGGTACAAGGGATTCCCCTGGGATTCCCATGTGTTCTGCTCTCACTCCACTCAGCTCCATTCCTGGTAATGGTACGAGGAATTCCGCTGGGATTCCCCTGTGTTCTGCTCTCACTCCACTCAGCTCCATTCCTGGTAATGGTACGAGGGATTCCGCTGGGATTCCCCTGTGTTCTGCTCTCACTCCACTCAGCTCCAGTCTAGTGTGGGCAGGGATGTTTTGTTACACATCTCTCATATTTTCATTGGTTGAATTAGCTGCTGATTCACAGTGCTGTGTCTACCAAATTTGGTTGACAGATGACATTACCAATCAAAGCTGTAATCAATGCGAGATGTGTACCAAAAGTATAAATGATCAGGAATTTTGCTGCTCTGTGGGTTTATTTAACTAGCTTGGTGAAGGCATTCTGCAATTCTTTTTATCCATAGCTGCTCCTGCTGGTACATACAGCAAGGGTAACGACAGTGATTATCTCTAGGAGACGGAGTACACAGGGTCATGACAGTGATTAGCTTCAGGAGATGGTGTACACAGGGTCATGACAGTGATTAGCTCCAGGAGACGCTGTACACAGGGTCACGACAGTGATTATCTCCAGGAAACGGTGTACACAGGGTCATGACAGTGATTATCTCCAGGAGACGGAGTACACAGGGTCATGACAGTGATTATCTCCAGGAGACGGAGTACACAGGGTCATCACAGTGATTATCTCCAGGAGACGGTGTACACAGGGCCATGACAGTGATTATCTCCAGGAGACGGTGTACACAGGGTCATGACAGTGATTATCTCCAGGAGATTGTGTACACAGGGCCATGACAGTGATTATCTCCAGGAGACGGTGTACACAGGGCCATGACAGTGATTATCTCCAGGAGACGGTGTACACAGGGTCATGACAGTGATTATCTCCAGGAGACGGTGTACACAGGGTCATGACAGTGATTATCCCCAGGAGATGGTGTACACAGGGTAACGATGCATTTTCTATGGCATGGATTGCAACTGCAGCCTCACTTCCGTCCATCCACAATTACTGTCCATTTCAATTCAAACAGCTGAATAAAATTACAATATTCACAAGATGTTACCGGCAGCAATTGGAGACTAAGAGACAGAAGCTGCAGTGAAGCGCTGCTGCACACATTTATTATTAGAGACTCAGAGACAAGCTGCAGTGAAGCACTGCTGCACACGTTTATTATTAGAGACTCAGAGACAGTAGCTGCAGTGAAGCGCTGCTGCACACGTTTATTATTAGAGACTCAGAGACAAGCTGCAGTGAAGCACTGCTGCACACGTTTATTATTAGAGACTCAGAGACAAGCTGCAGTGAAGCACTGCTGCACACGTTTATTATTAGAGACTCAGAGACAAGCTGCAGTGAAGCACTGCTGCACACGTTTATTATTAGAGACTCAGAGACAGTAGCTGCAGTGAAGCGCTGCTGCACACGTTTATTATTAGAGACTCAGAGACAAGCTGCAGTGAAGCGCTGCTGCACACGTTTATTATTAGAGACTCAGAGACAGTAGCTGCAGTGAAGCGCTGCTGCTCACATTTATTATTAGAGACTCAAAGACAGAAGCTGCAGTGAAGCGCTGCTGCTCACGTTTATTATTAGAGACAGAAGCTGCAGTGAAGCACTGCTGCAAACGTTTATTATTAGAGACTCAGAGACAGAAGCTGCAGTGAAGCGCTGCTGCACACGTTTATTATTAGACTCAGAGACAGTAGCTGCAGTGAAGCGCTGCTGCACACGTTTATTATTAGAGACTCAGAGACAGAAGCTGCAGTGAAGCACTGCTGTACATGTTTAACACACATAACTAACAGAACAAAACAAATAAACAGACACAAGGGCCAAAATAAAAGGGTTAACAAAACAAAAGAAAACAATATTCTGTATGCTGGGCATTCGCCTTCAATACAGTTACAACCACACAGGTCAAAAGCACTCCCCTAACTCCCTCTCCAAACAAAGGAGTTCTCTCTGCTTTTCTACAGCTGGCCATTCTCCAATCAGCACTCAATTACCTAATTGGAGAATGGCCACACCTGTGATTGATGGAGGGACAGAATTAACCCCATCCCTGCCAACATTACATTCCCACACACTATTTACACAAGCAGGGCTTGTGCTCTGCCATAGATAGGAATACTGGAATTATTGTTTTAGCTCTGTGTACTTTAATAGAATGATCTGATTTCTTCCATTTCATTCCATTGTTAACGATAACATTCCATTCCATTCCACGCCTCGGCTCGTGGAAACGGGGTAATGGAGTCAATGTTAAAGCCAGGCTGACTCGCTACTCAGAGTTGCTGTCAGAGAGTCACTGTGTTTATTTACCTGCTGAGGATCGTCAGCTAAACCAAACACACGTTTCACCTGCTGCTGTATCCCACAACAAACCCAATTCATGACATCAACCTGCTGCTGTATCCCACAGCAAACCCAATTAATGACCTCCTGCTGCTGTATCCCACAACAAACCCAATTCATGATATCAACCTGCTGCTGTATCCCACAGCAAACCCAATTCATGACCTCCTGCTGCTGTATCCCACAACAAACCCAATTCATGACCTCAACCTGCTGCTGTATTCCACAGCAAACCCAATTCATGATATCAACCTGCTGCTGTATCCCACAGCAAACCCAATTCATGACATCCACCTGCTGCTGTATCCCACAGCAAACCCAATTCATGACCTCCTGCTGCTGTATCCCACAACAAACCTAATTCATGATATCAACCCGCTGCTGTATCCCACAGCAAACCCAATTCATGACCTCCTGCTGCTGTAACCCACAACAAACCCAATTCATGGCATCAACCTGCTGCTGTATCCCACAGCAAACCCAATTCATGACCTCCTGCTGCTGTATCCCACAACAAACCCAATTCATGACATCAACCTGCTGCTGTATCCCACAGCAAACCCAATTCATGACATCCACCTGCTGCTGTATCCCACAACAAACCCAATTCATGACCTCAACCTGCTCCTGTATCCCACAGCAAACCCAATTCATGACATCACCCTGCTGCTGTATCCCACAACAAACCCAATTCATGACATCAACCTGCTGCTGTATCGCAGAGCAAACCCAATTCATGACATCAACCTGCTGCTGTATCCCACAGCAAACCCAATTCATGACATCAACCTGCTGCTGTATCCACAACAAACCCAATTCATGATATCAACGTGCTGCTGTATCCCACAACAAACCCAATTCATGACATCAACCTGCTGCTGTATCGCAGAGCAAACCCAATTCATGACCTCAACCTGCTCCTGTATCCCACAGCAAACCCAATTCATGACATCAACCTGCTGCTGTATCCCACAACAAACCCAATTCATGATATCAACGTGCTGCTGTATCCCACAACAAACCCAATTCATGACATCAACCTGCTGCTGTATCGCAGAGCAAACCCAATTCATGACCTCAACCTGCTCCTGTATCCCACAGCAAACCCAATTCATGACATCAACCTGCTGCTGTATCCCACAACAAACGCAATTCATGATATCAACGTGCTGCTGTATCCCACAACAAACCCAATTCATGACATCAACCTGCTGCTGTATTGCAGAGCAAACCCAATTCATGACATCAACCTGCTGCTGTATCCCACAGCAAACCCAATTCATGACATCAACCTGCTGCTGTATCGCACAGCAAACCCAATTCATGACCTCAACCTGCTGCTGTATCCCACAGCAAACCCAATTCATGACCTCCTGCTGCTGTATCCCACAACAAACCCAATTCATGATATCAACCTGCTGCTGTATCGCACAGCAAACCCAATTCATGACCTCAACCTGCTGCTGTATCCCACAGCAAACCCAATTCATGACCTCCTGCTGCTGTATCCCACAACAAACCCAATTCATGATATCAACCTGCTGCTGTATCCCACAGCAAACCCAATTCATGACCTCCTGCTGCTGTATCCCACAACAAACCCAATTCATGACCTCAACCTGCTGCTGTATCCCACAGCAAACCCAATTCATGATATCAACCTGCTGCTGTATCCCACAGCAAACCCAATTCATGACCTCCTGCTGCTGTATCCCACAACAAACCCAATTCATGACCTCAACCTGCTGCTGTATCCCACAGCAAACCCAATTCATGATATCAACCTGCTGCTGTATCCCACAGCAAACCCAATTCATGACATCCACCTGCTGCTGTATCCCACAGCAAACCCAATTCATGACCTCCTGCTGCTGTATCCCACAACAAACCTAATTCATGATATCAACCCGCTGCTGTATCCCACAGCAAACCCAATTCATGACCTCCTGCTGCTGTATCCCACAACAAACCTAATTCATGACATCCACCTGCTGCTGTATCCCACAACAAACCCAATTCATGATATCAACGTGCTGCTGTATCCCACAGCAAACCCAATTCATGACATCAACCTGCTGCTGTATCCCACAGCAAACCCAATTCATGACCTCAACCTGCTGCTGTATCCCACAGCAAACCCAATTCATGACCTCCTGCTGCTGTATCCCACAACAAACCCAATTCATGATATCAACCTGCTGCTGTATCGCACAGCAAACCCAATTCATGACCTCAACCTGCTGCTGTATCCCACAGCAAACCCAATTCATGACCTCCTGCTGCTGTATCCCACAACAAACCCAATTCATGATATCAACCTGCTGCTGTATCCCACAGCAAACCCAATTCATGACCTCCTGCTGCTGTATCCCACAACAAACCCAATTCATGACCTCAACCTGCTGCTGTATCCCACAGCAAACCCAATTCATGATATCAACCTGCTGCTGTATCCCACAGCAAACCCAATTCATGACCTCCTGCTGCTGTATCCCACAACAAACCCAATTCATGACCTCAACCTGCTGCTGTATCCCACAGCAAACCCAATTCATGATATCAACCTGCTGCTGTATCCCACAGCAAACCCAATTCATGACATCCACCTGCTGCTGTATCCCACAGCAAACCCAATTCATGACCTCCTGCTGCTGTATCCCACAACAAACCTAATTCATGATATCAACCCGCTGCTGTATCCCACAGCAAACCCAATTCATGACCTCCTGCTGCTGTATCCCACAACAAACCTAATTCATGACATCCACCTGCTGCTGTATCCCACAACAAACCCAATTCATGATATCAACGTGCTGCTGTATCCCACAGCAAACCCAATTCATGACATCAACCTGCTGCTGTATCCCACAGCAAACCCAATTCATGACCTCAACCTGCTGCTGTATCCCACAGCAAACCCAATTCATGACCTCCTGCTGCTGTATCCCACAACAAACCTAATTCATGATATCAACGTGCTGCTGTATCCCACAACAAACCCAATTCATGACATCAACCTGCTGCTGTATCGCAGAGCAAACCCAATTCATGACATCAACCTGCTGCTGTATCCCACAGCAAACCCAATTCATGATATCAACCTGCTGCTGTATCGCACAGCAAACCCAATTCATGACCTCAACCTGCTGCTGTATCCCACAGCAAACCCAATTCATGACATCAACCTGCTTTGAAAAACACATCATTCAACTGCAAAGTCAATTGAGAACGGTGGCATCAAAATCAGGCAGCTGCCTCAGCCACTTAACAGTATTCTCTTCAGCAATTCCACTCTTTCAAATGTATATAGGGAATTTAACTTGTTTATTACCAATAAAGCAGTTTCTAATAGTTATAGGACTGCGAGCCTCTGTGCATGGGTGTGACAGAGAGCGAATGAATCCGAGTCAACCATCTCCGTCCTGACCTGTGAGGGCACGGCATAACAGGAACAGTGCGCCCCGGACTGGATGGTTTGACAGTTCATTCCAGGGTCAGTTGGAAGTCAGCCATCCAAAAGGGTATAAAGCCACAATACTAGAAGTCAGCACCTTACTGCAGTAGGCAATGTGTCAGTCATGGATTGGAGGAGATGTGATTGCACTCCCTAACAAAGGGGGCGTGACTGAAGGTATATCAGGGTGTGTGGCCGAGCAATCTGTTCCTTTGTTATGGTTACGGACAGACATGTAAAAGTACAGAGATAAGATAACTGTGAGTGCTGTTTTTTGTAATTATTAGATGGCTAAACGGTACTCTTTTTATTTATATACAGACATGCTCAAATTTGTTGGTACCCCTCCACAAAAAACGAAGAATGCACAATTTTCTCTCAAATAACTTGAAACTGACAAAAGTACTTGGCATCCACCATTGTTTATTCCATATTTAATAGAAATCAGACTTTGCTTTTGATTTTTTATTCAACATAATATTGTAAATAATAAAACAAATGAAAATGGCATGGACAAAAATGATGGGACCCTTAACCTAATATTTTGTTGCACAACCTTTAGAGGCAATCACTGCAATCAAACGTTTTCTGTAGCTCTCAATGAGATTTCTGCACCTGTTAACAGGTAGTTTGATCCACTCTTCCTGAGCAAACTGCTCCAGCTGTCTCAGGTTTGATGGGTGCCTTCTCCAGACTGCAAGTTTCAGCTCTTTCCATAGATGTTCGATAGGATTCAGATCAGGACTCATAGAAGGCCACTTCAGAATAGTCCAATGTTTTGTTCTTATCCATTCTTGTGTGCTTTTAGCTGTGTGTTTTGGGTCATTATCCTGTTGGAGGACCCATGACCTGCAACTGAGACAGAGCTTTCTGACACTGGGCAGTACGTTTCGCTCCAGAATGCCTTGATAGTCTTGAGATTTCATTGTGCCCTGCACAGATTCAAGGCACCCTGTGCCAGGCTCAGCAAAGCAGCCCCAAAACATAACCGAGCCTCCTCCATGTTTCACTGTAGGTATGGTGTTCTTTTCTTTGAAAGCTTCATTTTTTCGTCTGTGAACATAGAGCTGATGTGACTTGCCAAAAAGCTCCAGTTTTGACTCATCTGTCCAAAGGACATTCTCCCAGAAGGATTGTGGCTTGTCAATATGCATTTTAGCAAATTCCAGTCTGGCTTTTTTATGTTTTTCTGTCAAAAGTGGAGTCCTCCTGGGTCTTCTTCCATGGAGCCCACTTTCGCTCAAAAAGCGACGGATGGTGCGATCAGAAACTGACGTACCTTCACCTTGGAGTTCAGCTTGTATCTCTTTGGCAGTTATCCTTGGTTCTTTTTCTACCATTCGCACTATCCTTCTGTTCAATCTGGGGTCGATTTTCCTCTTGCGGCCGCGCCCAGGGAGGTTGGCTACAGTTCCATGGACCTTAAACTTCTTAATAATATTTGCAACTGTTGTCACAGGAACATCAAGCTGCTTGGAGATGGTCTTGTAGCCTTTACCTTTACCATGCTTGTCTATTATTTTCTTTCTGATCTCCTCAGACAACTGTCTCCTTTGCTTTCTCTGGTCCATGTTCAGTGTGGTGCACACAATGATACCAAACAGCACAGTGACTACTTTTCTCCATTTAAATAGGCTGAATGACTGATTACAAGATTGGAGACATGTGTGATACTAATTAAATAAACTAATTAGTTTGAAATATCACTATAATCCAATTATTTATTATCTTTTCTAAGGGGTACTGTGGCAATGTGCCCCGCCCCTGTGTGCAATTGTGTGTTATGTGTTGTATGTTGCGTGCGTGTGTTAATGTTGGTGTATAGATTGGTACACGGGATATAAACGGGTCTGTGTTTCACGTGTATTTAAAAAGTGTAGATTTGTATTTAGGCACGAGGAGAGCACAAATCACTTCACGTGCTGGTTAAATGTAATATGTGAGCACGGGGTTGCACAGAATTAATTCACGTGCTGGGATTCAAGTGAATAATTAATTAGTAATTGAATCCCAGCACAATAGTATATATAGACGCACATTTCTTGCAGTCGGGGTTGGGTGTTCGAGAGTGGAGAATGGGTGAGAGAGAAGGAGAAATAAAAGTTTAAATATCAATTGCTATTACGTGCTGATAGGACCAGCACGATACTTGTTTATTTAAAACTCACCGTGTTTGTTTGTGTGTCTGTCCGTGCACTGTCTGTTTACTGTATAGTCCGTTTTTGTTTGTCTCTTTATTTTGGCGTATAGTGCCGTGTCCCGTGTTTTGTGTTCAAACCTTTTATTTTCTGTTCTGTTTATTAAATGCTGAGCGCGATCACGCGCTCAGCCTCACCAAAACCCCAAGTCTCTGTTGTTTATTTCCTGCATCTGGTCTGACGCCACCCACTCCGGCCGTCTTTGTGACAGGTACCAACAAATGTGTCCAGGCCATTTTAGAATATCTTTGTAGAATAAGCAATAATTCATCTCTTTTCACAGCTTCTTTGCTTTATTCTATGACATACCAAAGGCATGCAAGTATACATGATAAAATAGCTTTTAATTTCATCACTTTTCAGGAGGAATGAAGCATTATTTCAATGAGCTGTAAGGGTACCAGCAAATTTGAGCATGTCTGTATATGCTCTGAGCACATTCTTAAACTCCTGTAAGTGGTTTTGGTCGTGCACTGGGTGGGCTATATGTCCAGACAACTTTTTAATATTCAAGAAAATCACACAGACTCATTTCATTTGAAGTTTTAACGAATCAGAGTAGTACAAGTGCTCTTTTCGGTTTATAAAATGCTTTAAAAATTGATCAAGTGGTTGCAAGCCACTTTGGATCCCTGCTAATAGGCAGCCTGAGCATTTCCAGTGCCTTTACATGTTTAACAGCATTAGTACTTCAATACAGTAATACAAATACGGTTATCATATATTTAGCGCTAAAGCTATAAAATGCAAAAAGCTAAAGCGCTCACTGCTACGTTCTAGAACATTCAATATATCACTCTCTTAAGACTAGAATATAATTTATATACCTTATGGCAACGCATCAATATAAAAGAGATATTAAATTCAAATATATGCTTACCGTCCAATATATGGAAGAATATTGTAGGATATATGAAAAATAAGAACTGTCTTCAAAAGGCAGACTTCTGAATTCGATCAAAACAGCAATCAGTTTTTCAGAGACCCTCAGAGCATGGACCACGTCAGCTTGCAAGATCAAGTTGAATGGTATCGACAGGGTTTATTTTAGTTTATAATTTTTCTTTTGAAAGTTTGTTTTTTCAAGCCTGTCTTTTGTTTTGTTACTTTGACTCATGTTTTGCAACGTGGAGGATTTCGGCAGAGGTTGTAACAGCAACCGGAGATCATTACATCAACTTGCGATCGGGACTGGGTGAGATTGAGCCGCATTGTTTTGCATTTTGTTCGAGGATTACTATTTTTTTTTGTCGAATGGCCATTTAGTTTGCTTGTGGGACAATCGCGTTTTGCTTGGATGCTATTATATTTGGGACTTCATCTGTTTTTTTGTTTTTTTGGACTGTTTGTTTTCTTTGTTTTTGCTGCGAGTTCAGTTGAAGTCACGTGTGTTTATACTGATTACCGCCGTGTCATGCGTTGTGAACATTGACATTTGATGATTTATTTTTTCTTGCATTTATATTTTTGGGTATTTCGCTGGGTAGGGTTTAAGGGGACTTCTTGCTGTTATTGCAGGAGTTAATGATTAACTGTTTTTTTTTTAAAACAGTTTATTAGAATATTATACTATAGCCTTAGCTTAATCTACTGCATGTTTCTCTAAGTTTTTTCTTTCTCTTGCTAGTTTTATTTATTTTGTTTGTATACACGTTCTGGGTATCCTACTTTGTGGTTCTGTTAGGCTTCTGATGTTCAATTTTGTCTTATTTAGTTTCAGGTGTATATGGGTCTGATAAATTGTGCACTTGTTGGTAATTCCTAGAGTGCTAAACCAATAAAATTAAGCTGCTGGTGACCTCTTGGATTTGAACTCTGGACATTCTCTTTTTTTTCTTTATTGCTGTATCAGCTGCTGTATAGTATCTGGGGTAACTGTTACACTCCATTGAATTATTATTATTATTTGTTTATTTAGCAGACGCCTTTATCCAAGGCGACTTACAGAGACTAGGGTGTGTGAAATATGCATCAGCAGAGTCACTTACAACTACGTTTCACCCGAAAGACGGAGCACAAGGAGGTTAAGTGACTTGCTCAGGGTCACACACTGAGTCAGTGGCTGAGGTGGGATTTGAACCGGGGATCTCCTGGTTACAAGCCCTTTTCTTTAACCACTGGACCACACAAGGCAGAGTAAATCTAATCATCACTCAGCCTTGATATTTCTTATCTTTAAATTAATTATACATTCTAGAAGGATCTGGTCAACTCCTTTTTCAAAACTGATTGGATACAACTTCTTGCCCAAAAATATTGGAACATGATTTCATCGCTCTCTTTTCCAACTCACAGACCAAAGTTCACAGAATCCTTTCTATAATATAATACAAGTATATGTGTATATATGAGAGATGTTTTTAATATGTAACACCAGCTCTATTTGATTATATTAAGCTGGGTCAAAAATATTATGTTACCTTTTCAGTGTGTTGTCAATGGGCCAGTTTAACTTCATATACAAATGTGTGTTATACAAAGTATGGGACAAAGACTGCCTTTGAATAAGCATACAGTGGTCAGTTCAGTTACTTTCATTTAATAATAAACTTATTTAACTGTGCCATTCTCTGACTATGCCTGACCTCTCTCTGTTTCCTGCTCAAGCAGGATTCAGACACCCTATTTTCTTGCCAAGACTATTGTTTTGATTAATATGAAACACCATTGTAAGCACTTCTCCAAATTCACCTCATAAAGTCAATTTTCTCCCAAAGAAAGTCGCTACTTATTTGTGGCTGGACACAACTCCCCTAATTCGTGGAATGCTCCATTCTACTACGAGGTTTTCTTATCATAGAAAGACCTTGGATTCAAAACTGCGGACTACAAGTAAATCTCACTTTGACTGCCAAAAAGAACCTTCCATATCTAGCACCGCTCTGCTTGCAAGCAGATAAGGGCAAGGCTATTTTTCTGTAGATTTATTGTGTACTAAAATGACTGAATACAGTTTACACTTTATTTCTCTAATATTCCAACCTAACAGTTCCTGTTTTTATTGCAGTAAAACCTTTATATAAACTAAACATTATATTCTTTAATTTAATGGATATTGTAATGTCTAAAGGATTTTTTGTTTAGTTGGAGAAAAAAACTGAACTATTTCTTAAATTGATTAAATTAAATGCTCGCTCCTGCTTCTACAGTCTATTTGTATTAAAGTATAGCCTTAAACAAGCAAAAACACTTGTTAGTTTAAATATTAGGTTTCTTATTAGATCAAAATACTTAAAACATATTATTTCTCTTCAGAGTTTTGTCAGTCTATTATTAGATCAGAATACTTTTTTTTATTTAAAGCCTCTGTGCTTAGTAACAACACAATCAAATAAAATAAAATAGGTATTTTTAGTTTCAAATATCGTTCTGTCTAAAAAGGGTTACCCTTTTGTTTTTGCTAATTTGCAATACCTAGCCTCCGTGTTTAGTTTCCCCAGATACCTGCTTCTGTCAAGGTTACAGGCTTCCACGAGTGTATGTGCACTAATGACAAAGGCACAGACAAGCTTTTTTTTTCTGACATTAACACTTGTTCAGTTTTCTTAGTTCAAATCATTGTAACCTGTTCATAATTTGATGTAATATTATTTATGCTGGTTTTATATTCTTTAAAACACAGTACAATTATTACAATATTCTGACAGTGTCAGTTAGTACTGAACTTCTTTCGTTTTTAACTGTAATATGTTCTTTCAACAATAAAAATATTATTTGTAAAACAGTTTAAATTTAAATGATTTTATAACATGTATTTCTAATTCAGTTACTTCAGTGTAACAGTTGCTCTTAGAAATGGTCATATTATTGTACTGAATTAAGTCTGATCCTTTTCTCTGTTCATACAAAATCCAGTTGAAGCAGGTGTTGACATTCCAGCCTTCTGCCCATTTTTGGTGTTGATTAATATGAGACATGAGTAGTGAGTAGTGAAAGCAAAGTAACAAAAGAAACTGGACACTTTTTCTCATGAAACTGGAATATGCTAACAAGGCCTTATGATAAGAGCCTGCCGAGTTTGACTCCTTCCAGCAGGTGCTTTCATAGACTGCACCCAACATCTATCCATTGTTTTCTACTGAGTATACAGATCTTTTTGAAAGGAACATATACAGTATTATTATAATTATTGACAAAGCGTATATCATATCACTTCAATCAATCAGTTTAAATCATCCAATCCATGTCTAATAACTCAGCACGTTCCCAACAGGATTGGAACTCTGCACCAGACTCCGCTCGGACTGGTTCTGTGAACACCACGACAGGCCTGTGCACATCTGCTAAAAATATTTTCTAAAACACATTACAGTCATTACAATATTTGTTGCAGTTTCACAAATATTCAATCTGTTTCTCAAAGATTCCAGTAGCTGTGACAGTCTTGGTTCAGTTTCTTCTCTCAGTGAGTCAGTTTCTGCTCACAGGTATGGATGACAGTCTTTAAAAGCCTGATACCTGCACAAACTTCAGTCTTGTTAGCTGGGTTCCCATCTCTGCATTCTCATTCCCATCATCAGTGGGCAAACACATTTTAACTGAATCTGGGTCTACACACCTTGCAACCAAGGCCTTCCATGCAAAAGGATCTAATGGCTTATAGCACAAAAGGGACGTGCCAGAACCGTCTGTGACAACGGGTTATAGTGAATAAAGCAGTTTCTAATAGTTATAGGACTGAGAGCCTCTGTGCACGGGTTATAGTGAATAAAGCAGTTTCTAATAGTTATAGGACTGAGAGCCTCTGTGCACGGGTTATAGTGAATAAAGCAGTTTCTAATAGTTATAGGACTGAGAGCCTCTGTGCACGGGTTATAGTGAATAAAGCAGTTTCTGATAGTTATAGGACTGAGAGCCTCTGTGCATGGGTGTTAGAGGGTAGTGGGAGTTGTCTTTGGGAGGACCAGAAAGGACGTCACACACACAGGAAGCTGGTGGGCAAACCTCAGTGCCACCTGGCAACTGAGTAGAGGTTTATTAAATAAAAACAACAGGGCCAAAACCACAGTCGGCATCCAGGCAGAGTAACAGGTATTGCAAAACAAACACAACCACCCCCGGTAGTACCAACTATGGTAAAACCGGGTTAAAAATAAAAAGAGTAAATAAACCAGTCCCACACAATAATAAAGTAGTGCTCCAAAGCAGAGTAGCTGCCGTTCTTTAGACGGCCACTTTAGTGGTGGTGGCGCTGTGTCTGCAGTTGGCTCCTTCACGCACTAGCTGCAGCATACTCCAGCACTCACCGCCCTGAGCGGAAATTAGACTTCCGGATACTTCCAAAACATACGCTCCAGGAGAGAAGAACGTAGTCGGGACGCAGGCAGCCGCCTGTTCAGGGGTCTGGAATAGGAGCAGAGGTAAGTAGCAACACACACACGCAGCAGCCCAGCGAACTCCTGTTGCTAACCCAGGACAGAGAGCCCGAATGCAGAAACCGCGCAGCCTAAATACTGCCCAACCCCGCCTCTGCAATCAGCTAATGCCCCCGCCTCAGCCAACCGGCGAACACAGCACAGCTGATTGCAGAAAGTGAGCCCGGCGACCGTGCGGTTCCGCGTCAGGGCAAAACGACCCACCACACCAGAACTCCCAGTATGATCGTTTTCAGGTCGTTCGCCCCGACTTCGGGCTGCCCTATGCAACGCCACACGAGATCGGGAGGGCGGATTACAGTGGGACCCTACATCCCCGTCACAATGGGTTATAGTGAATAAAGCAGTTTCTAATAGTTATGTTAATAATAATAATAATAATACCAGACCTGTAGTGCCGGAGGACAACACAGATCTTGTGGCCCCACTGCAGAACCATGGGCGCCCTATTGGCCACAGGGGTTGCTGATGTGTGGTGAACCGTGGATTCCCCTGCCGACCTAAACCCTCCCTACCCGGGCAGCGCTCGGCCAATTGTGTGCCGCCCCCTGGGAACTCCTGGTCACGGTCAGCAATGACATAGCCTGGATTTGAACCTGTGATCTCCAGGCTATAGGGCACTCCACTTGGAGCGCTTTTACTGGATGCGCCACTCGGGAGCCCCCAAACCTGGACTTTTTAAAAGATTTTGAGCAAAATTTCAGGACTCCGGGCCCTTGGAAAGCTGGCACTGTCCCGACTAAACCGGGATGTCTGGTAATCCTAGTAATAGAGAGATATTTGAATGTATTGTTACTATTTTTGTTTGTGATATTAGAAACCTATACCAGGAAATATCATGGATAAATGTAGTACAGGAGTAATGGTTAGCAGCAGTGTGGAGTAGTGCAGCAGTGTGGAGTAGTGGTTAGGGCTCTGGACTCTTGACCGGAGGGTTGTGGGTTCAATCCCAGGTGGGGGACACTGCTACTATACCCTTGAGCAAGGTACTTTATCTAGATTGCTCTTGCAAAAAACCCAACTGTATAAATGGGTAATTGTATGAAAAAATAATGTAATTGTATGTAAAAAATAATGTGATATCTTGTAACAATTGTAAGTCGCCCTGGATAAGGGTGTCTGCTAATAAATAAATAATAATACATTATTAAATATAAACAGCATGGATCAACTTCATGTACCACGTTGACAGAGATGTCTTGTAGAAATGCTTGTCTGAGTTTCCTGCTGCCACTAATGTATATGATCAGGGGTAGTGTCCTGCTGGCACTAATGTATATGATCAGGTGTAGTGTCCTCCTGGCACTAATGTATATGATCAGGGGTAGTGTCCTGCTGGCACTAATGTATATGATCAGGGGTAGTGTCCTCCTGGCACTAATGTATATGATCAGGTGTAGTGTCCTGCTGGCACTAATGTATATGATCAGGTGTAGTGTCCTCCTGGCACTAATGTATATGATCAGGTGTAGTGTCCTCCTGGCACTAATGTATATGATCAGGTGTAGTGTCCTCCTGGCACTAATGTATATGATCAGGTGTAGTGTCCTCCTGGCACTAATGTATATGATCAGGTGTAGTGTCCTCCTGGCACTAATGTATATGATCGGGGGTAGTGTCCTGCTGGCACTAATGTATATGATCAGGTGTAGTGTCCTCCTGGCACTAATGTATATGATCAGGTGTAGTGTCCTGCTGGCACTAATGAGCAGGTGTTTCTTGTGGTCTAAGACATTCTTGGTTGTAATCTACAGGTCCTGTCTTGGATTTTCTTTGTTGGAACTGTGTCTTACGTGAAAGTGATGGTGGGCTTGATACTGCGAGACAAAAGCCACAGCGCCCTCGTGTGGTGCAGAGTAGCAGTGCAGATGGGGTCGATGGTCGGTGCTCTGGCCATGTTTCCATTAATCAATGTGTATTACCTGTTCAGATCAGGAGACAGCTGCAATACCAACTGTTCTGTATGAAAAGTATGAGATGAACTGTGTAAATAGGGCTCCAGTATAGTGAGCAATACAGAAAGTACTAAACATAAAGAACAAATAAATAACATACTGAGTGAATTGAGTGGCTGACGTCTCTTGAGTTCACTAACACTTTTTTTGATGTTTTTAATTTGTGAATTTAGCACAAGGTAAAGGCTGATGGCATCGGCTACAACAAATCCAGTATAAAAGCAGCACTGCATCAGTTCATTCAGGTCCCAGTCTCTTTAGAGTCTTTACAGACCTTTCATATAAACACAGTGAGCTCCCCCTCCTCACGCACAGCATACACACCCTCTCCAATACACCACAAGCTTTAAACCTGTCCAAGTGCTGTACCAATTCATACAAAGAGAGAGCGATCTTAATCCTGGAGCCTAAACGCTTCACCGTGCTGGGGATATCAATCAGCCCTCCCTCCTCACAGGGAGGTACAGGACAGCTGGGCCCAGCCTGTGGAGCCCATTCCAGAGAAACTGCAGCTGCCATCTCTGAATATCAGTGAGCAGACCAGCCAGTGCTAGAGCATGGAGGCCACCAGGTTATTAATAACAAGGACCTCCCCCTAAAGGAGAACCGTGAGAGGAGCCACTGCCAGCTGCAGCCTCCCCTTTTGATACAGGACTCCAGCACAGCGACGTCCTTGTCATGAGTGACAAAGACACTGAGATTGTCAGCGTGTGTGGAGATCCTGATGGGGGGTGTTTCCCTGGAGCTGCCTCCTCTTCTGCAGGCCTCGATACACCCCCTCACTGCTCTGGCCGTCCAGCTGCTTCTCAACTCCTCCATCTCTCTCTCCAGCTCACTGACCGCTGCATCCACTTACCTTGGGACAGTGTATTGCCGACAGAAGATTTCTATTTGAATTTTACCAATATCCCACCACTGTCTCAGACTGGTATAGTTTTTTTTTTTTTCCAGTTTTCCAAAAAGTTTAAAATGATTACTGAATTGGTGATCTTGTAGGAGTTTTGTATTAAAATGCCAATGTGATTTTAACCTCCTCAATCCCTGTGTCCATTTAAATGGATGTTTGGATTTTCAGGATAAATCATAAACTATAGGTTTTTAGGTGCTAGAACCTAAAATGCATTTAAATGGAGCCTTTACTGAACCTCCAGGTGTGGTTTATATTGTATTACACCTCCTGTGTGATTTATATCATATTAAACCTCCTGTGTGGTTTATATCATATTAAACCTCCTGTGTGGTTTATATTGTATTACACCTCCTGTGTGGTTTATATTGTATTAAACCTCCTGTGTGGTTTATATTGTATTAAACCTCTGGGTGTGGTTT
This sequence comes from Acipenser ruthenus, assembly GCF_902713425.1. NCBI lineage: Eukaryota > Metazoa > Chordata > Actinopteri > Acipenseriformes > Acipenseridae > Acipenser > Acipenser ruthenus. The sequence continues at coordinate 12,110,979 of NC_081206.1, read as the reverse complement.
ATATTGTATTAAACCTCCTGTGTGGTTTATATTGTATTAAACCTCCTGGTGTGGGTTATATGGTATTAAACCTCCTGGTGTGGGTTATATGGTATTAAACAGTGTTTTTGTTAATCTTTGGATTCACTAAGCAGGGGTCTCCAACCCTGGTCCTGGAGAGCTACTGTGGCTGCTGGTTTTCGTTTCAACCAATCTCTCAGTTACTTAATTGCACCAATTATTGGCTTAATTAGTCAAGATTAACAGGTGTTCCAGATCTTTAGCCACTGATTATGTAAAGACACCTATAAACCCTGCTGGATAGGGGCTCTCCGGGACCAGGGTCAGAGACCCCTGCACTAAAGTATGACTCACTTATCCCTTTAAATCAGGGGTAGGCAACCTTGACTTCCAATCCATTCCACTGCAGGACTTTGTTCCAGCCAGACCTTTAATTACACTGTGTAACAATTTTTTTTTTTTTTTTGGTTCCTGGGTAGTAAGTGTTATTTCCTAATTGCTTATGCCTCAAAAGTATAGAAAATGGCTATCATTCCCACAAACTTTGCTTTTGTGACCAGGACAGTGATATTTTGAAATGTACCTATTTCCAATGAGAAAACGGGCGAATTTGTGTCTTTTCGTTCACATAAAGTCAGAAAAAAACAACATATGAATCCAAATTAACATGTATTTATACTAAAGTAATACAAAAATGACTACAAAAGATTTAGAAGTGAGTAGTTTTTCGAGATTTACGATTATACTGTAAATCACTTTCATGAATCAGCCCCCAAATGTAGTCTCCCATCATGTTCTCGTTATACTGTCCTTGGTAGCGGCGTTCAAAGTCCAGTATATCCTGGTGGAAGCGCTCGCCTTGCTCCTCCGAGTACGCTCCCATGTTCTCCTTGAATTTATCAAGATGAGCATCAAGGATATGGACTTTGAGGGACATCCTACAGCCCATTGTGCCGTAGTTCTTCACCAGAGTCTCAACCAGCTCCACATAGTTTTCGGCCTTGTGATTGCCCAGGAAGCCCCGAACCACTGCGACAAAGCTGTTCCAAGCCGCTTTCTCCTTACTAGTGAGCTTCTTGGGGAATTCATTGCACCCCAGGATCTTCTTTATCTGTGTTCCGACGAAGACAGCGGCTTTGACCTTTGCCTCAGACAGCTTAGGGAAGAAGTCTTGAAGGTACTTGAAGGCTGCTGACTCCTTATCTAGAGCTCTGACAAATTGTTTCATAAGGCCCAATTTGATGTGCAGTGGTGGCATCAGCACCTTCCGGGGGTCCCAGCCGTTCTCATCATACTTCAAGGCGTCCAGCAAGGTCTTGATGCTGTTGTAATCCTCTTTGAGGTGCACCGAGTGAGCCAGAGGAAGAGACAGGTACTTGTTACCATTATGGAGCAGCACGGCTTTAAGGCTCCTGGATGAGCTGTCAATGAAGGACAGTATAACGGGAACATGATGGGAGACTACATTTGGGGGCTGATTCGTGAAAGTGATTTACAGTATAATCGTAAATCTCGAAAGACTACTCACTTCTAAATCTTTTGTAGTCATTTTTGTATTACTTTAGTATAAATATATGTTAATTTGGATTCATATGTTGTTTTTTTCTGACTTTATGTGAACGAAAAGACACAAATTCGCCCGTTTTCTCATTGGAAATAGGTAAATTTCAAAATATCACTCCTGGTCACAAAAGCAAAGTTTGTGGGGAATAATAGCCATTTTCTATACTTTTGAGGCATAAGCAATTAGGAAATAACACTTACTACCCAGGAACAAAAATTGTGTTACATAGTGTTATTTAATTGACATCCAACAGGGTGAGTTCAATAATGAAGGCTCTGTGTGGGGCTGTGTCCTCTGTCTGATTCCCCCTGGGCCACGCGCTCCTCTTCCTGTGCTTTCACTTCTCTTTAAATAGGAGGCTAGCAATGATATTTAAATAATGAAGGCTCTGTGTGGGGCTGTGTCCTCCGTCTGATTCCCCCAGGGCCACGCGCTCCTCTTCCTGTGCTTTCACTTCTCTTTAAATGGGAGGCAAGCAATGATATTTAAATAATGAAGGCTCTGTGTGGGGCTGTGTCCTCCGTCTGATTCCCCCTGGGCCACGTGCTCCTCTTCCTGTGCTTTCACTTCTCTTTATATAGGAGGCAAGCAATGATATTTAAATAATGAAGGTTCTGTGTGGGGCTGTGTCCTCCGTCTGATTCCCCCTGGGCCACGCGCTCCTCTTCCTGTGCTTTCACTTCTCTTTTTATAGGAGGCTAGCAATGATATTTAATTGGTGTGAATGGGAAACACCTGTGGCTGCATTTTTAATTGGGGAATGAGACTATTCTCTCCCTCTAATCACCCGTGCTGTAGTACAAATAATAACACACTTAACAATAAATAACTTAAACACAGCAATACAAAATAAACAACAATGTGCCTCCCTTTGGGCAATAAGCAAAATGAAATGTGAAACATAACAAGTGTAAAAACCCCAAATACTAATAGAATAAATACAAACGCAAACAGAATGTGCACACGCCCAACTAATTTACAGTCACTAGTGAACTGCAAACGCAAGTCAAAAAGGAAATTAGAAAACCCAAGAGAGTGATAGAAATGGACATTGCTAAGGGGGCTAAAACCAATTCCAAAAAGTTTTTCCAATATTATAACAGCAAGAGAACATTCAAACAGGAGGTTAAATGTCTAAGAGATACAAAAGGCAAAATCATAGACGAAGAGAAAAAAAATAGCAAATATATTAAATGATTACTTTTCACAAGTTTTTACAAAGGAGGATACGGACAACATGCATAACAGAGGCAGAAGTGTTAAAGGGACTAGGAGCTCTTAAAATAAACAAATCCCCTGGGTCGGATGAGATCCTCCCAATAGTACTCAAAAAAATGAAAGAAGTTATTTACAAATCGCTAACCAAGATCATGCAACAGTCTCTTGACACAGGGGTTGTTCCAACAGACTGGAAAATAGCAAACGCAATACCGATCCACAAAAAGGGAAACAAAACCGAACCAGGTAACTACAGACCAATAAGCCTCACTTCTATTATATGTAAACTTATGGAAACTATAATAAGATCTAAAATGGAAAATTACCTATATGGTAACAATATCCTGGGAGACAGTCAGCATGGTTTTAGGAAAGGGAGATTGTGTCTAACTAACCTGCTTTGATTTTTTTGAGGATGCAACATCGCAATACATCAGGGTTTAATGATTCTGCCAGTTTCACACAGCAATGATTTATTAACATTACTACATACAACAAAAATGTTGTTCGCGAAAACCTTATACATTTAAGCTGGTTGTGTTGACATCAATCACTATTTAGGACATTAAAACATAACCCCATCATATCTTTAGGTTATATTAGAACAACGACAGCCATCGTAGCTCCAACCGCTCCCACCACAGAAACCAACCTCAGCCCCCTTTGCACCCGCGGCCCCCTCCTCTATCACCACCACAGAAACTTCCCATGAGCGATCCCCACCCACTCCCACCCCTAACACTGCTCCTCTCATGAGCGATCTCCACCCACTACCACCCCTAACACTGCTCCTCTCATGAGCGATCTCCACCCACTCCCACCCCTAACACTGCTCCTCTCATGAGCGACCCCGACCCACTCCCACCCCTAACACTGCTCCTCTCATGAGCGATCCCCACCCACTCCCACCCCTAACACTGCTCCTCTCATGAGCGACCCCGACCCACTCCCACCCCTAACACTGCTCCTCTCATGAGCGATCTCCACCTGCTTGCACCCCTAACACTGCTCCTCTCATGAGCGATCTCCACCTGCTTGCAACCCTAACACTGCTCCTCTCATGAGCGATCTCCACCCGCTCTCACCCCTAACACTGCTCCTCTCATGAGCGATCTCCACCCACTACCACCCCTAACACTGCTCCTCTCATGATCGATCCCCACCCACTCCCACCCCTAACACTGCTCCTCTCATGAGCGACCCCGACCCACTCCCACCCCTAACACTGCTCCTCTCATGAGCGATCTCCACCCACTCCCACCCCTAACACTGCTCCTCTCATGAGCGATCCCCACCCACTCCCACCCCTAACACTGCTCCTCTCATGAGCGATCTCCACCTGCTTGCACCCCTAACACTGCTCCTCTCATGAGCGATCTCCACCTGCTTGCACCCCTAACACTGCTCCTCTCATGAGCGATCTCCACCGCTCTCACCCCTAACACTGCTCCTCTCAGAGTTTTCATTTTCAGTAGTTGTTTTCTATAGCTGAACATCTGTCCTTTGTTACTAGAAGCTGTACTGCTATAATGCAACACCAGATGGTGCAAGTAGACTGAGAGAAGAGCCTGTTAGAACATTATATTTATATATTATATATCACATTTATATTGTGCATTTTATACAAAAGTATCACAAAGCACTGTACAGTACATAGCAGAAAAAAAGAACAAACCACAATACATTTGTATAGCATGTCACACATTCAACTGCCATAATCAGACCATTTAAATAGCATATTTAAGTAACAGTATACACATAATACAAAAGCAGCAATTTTAAAGTTACATTAAAACCCACTAAGATAAGAAAACCATTTTATAAAAGTGCGTTTTTAGTCTTTTGTTGACCCTAGCAATAACCAGCAGCCCCGCATCCTGTGATCTCAGAGTGCGGTTTGGAAGATACAGGGTGAGTAACTCCTGCAAATACTCCTGCAAGGGTCGAGCTCATGTAATCCCACATTTCCTTTTAGTTGGTTCTGTGATCCCACTAACATAACCTCTGTTTTATCTGAATTCAACGTTAGGAAATTCTGAGACATCCAATGCTTAATGTCTGTAAGACAAGTAGCTAATCATCAGCACAGCAATGGAAGTTCACTCTGTGTCTGCGGATAATGTCACCTAGTGGTAGCATATATAATGGAAACAACAAGGGAACTAGAATGGAGCCCTGTGGAACACCACAGACAACTTCCGATAATGCCGATTTCACATTCCCAATAGAGATGAACTGAAACCTATCAGAAAGATAAGATTTGAACCAGGATAGGACAAGGCCTGACAGTTCTACTGTGCTTTCAAGGCAATCAAGAAGAATTAATACTGATGGAAAGCCCAAGTCAAGAGTTTATCAGCAGATCATTCACAACTCTGACAAGGGCTGTCTTAGTACTATATGCAACAATATGAAACTTCTCGAATATACCATTAAGAGTTAGACATTTTGTAATTGAATTGCAATCACTCTCTCTAGAACCTTATCTAAGAATGGTAGGTTGGAGATTGGCCTATAGTTATTGAGAACTTTAGGCTCCAAATTGTGTTTCTTAAGCATAGGCTTTACCACAGCTACCTGAGGGAACTATACCAGAGGAAAGTGAACCATTTATCATTTTTAAAATGTGGGTATTAATAACACCAAGGACTATTATCTTTTAATAGTTTTGTAGGAATAGGATCAAGCGAGCATGCAGTAGCTCTCATATGTTGAACTAGCTCTGTCACTCAAAAAAAAGCTCCCATAGTAGCCTTAATAGGTGTAGTTGGTAACATTGTGCTGGAGTCCTCCTTAATAGAAGGTGCCTGTGGAATCTCATTTCTGATGTCTAGTACAGTGCCTTGCGAAAGTATTCGGCCCCCTTGAACTTTGCGACCTTTTGCCACATTTCAGGCTTCAAACATAAAGATATGAAACTGTAATTTTTTGTGAAGAATCAACAACAAGTGGGACACAATCATGAAGTGGAATGAAATTTATTGGATATTTCAAACTTTTTTAACAAATAAAAAACTGAAAAATTGGGCGTGCAAAATTATTCAGCCCCCTTAAGTTAATACTTTGTAGCGCCACCTTTTGCTGCGATTACAGCTGTAAGTCGCTTGGGGTATGTCTCTATCAGTTTTGCACATCGAGAGACTGAAATTTTTGCCCATTCCTCCTTGCAAAACAGCTCGAGCTCAGTGAGGTTGGATGGAGAGCATTTGTGAACAGCAGTTTTCAGTTCTTTCCACAGATTCTCGATTGGATTCAGGTCTGGACTTTGACTTGGCCATTCTAACACCTGGATATGTTTATTTGTGAACCATTCCATTGTAGATTTTGCTTTATGTTTTGGATCATTGTCTTGTTGGAAGACAAATCTCCGTCCCAGTCTCAGGTCTTTTGCAGACTCCATCAGGTTTTCTTCCAGAATGGTCCTGTATTTGGCTCCATCCATCTTCCCATCAATTTTAACCATCTTCCCTGTCCCTGCTGAAGAAAAGCAGGCCCAAACCATGATGCTGCCACCACCATGTTTGACAGTGGGGATGGTGTGTTCAGGGTGATGAGCTGTGTTGCTTTTACGCCAAACATAACGTTTTGCATTGTTGCCAAAAAGTTCGATTTTGGTTTCATCTGACCAGAGCACCTTCTTCCACATGTTTGGTGTGTCTCCCAGGTGGCTTGTGGCAAACTGTAAACGACACTTTTTATGGATATCTTTAAGAAATGGCTTTCTTCTTGCCACTCTTCCATAAAGGCCAGATTTGTGCAGTATACGACTGATTGTTGTCCTATGGACAGAGTCTCCCACCTCAGCTGTAGATCTCTGCAGTTCATCCAGAGTGATCATGGGCCTCTTGGCTGCATCTCTGATCAGTCTTCTCCTTGTATGAGCTGAAAGTTTAGAGGGACGGCCAGGTCTTGGTAGATTTGCAGTGGTCTGATACTCCTTCCATTTCAATATTATCGCTTGCACAGTGCTCCTTGGGATGTTTAAAGCTTGGGAAATCTTTTTGTATCCAAATCCGGCTTTAAACTTCTCCACAACAGTATCTCGGACCTGCCTGATGTGTTCCTTGTTCTTCATGATGCTCTCTGCGCTTTAAACGGACCTCTGAGACTATCACAGTGCAGGTGCATTTATACGGAGACTTGATTACACACAGGTGGATTCTATTTATCATCATTCGTCATTTAGGTCAACATTGGATCATTCAGAGATCCTCACTGAACTTCTGGAGAGAGTTTGCTGCACTGAAAGTAAAGGGGCTGAATAATTTTGCACGCCCAATTTTTCAGTTTTTTATTTGTTAAAAAAGTTTGAAATATCCAATAAATTTCGTTCCACTTCATGATTGTGTCCCACTTGTTGTTGATTCTTCACAAAAAATTACAGTTTCATATCTTTATGTTTGAAGCCTGAAATGTGGCAAAAGGTCGCAAAGTTCAAGGGGGCCGAATACTTTCGCAAGGCACTGTATTTTTAAAGAAATGTAAGAAGTCATTGCAGCTGTGAGAGGAGCCAGTGTCAACGGTAGGATTATCAGGGGAATGATTCATTCATTGGTCTAGGGTAGCAACAATAAATCTAGGATTCCTGTTATTTATTTCAATTAAATTAGAATAATATGATGATCTAGCCAACACCAGAGCCTTCCTATATTTAATCAGGTGGTCCTTCCATGTGATGTAATGAACATGCAATTTAGATTCCTGCTATCTCCGTTCTATCAAACTGTGTGTCTAGTGACATTCTCCAAACTGTGTGCTGATACGCTGGGGCCCCACATCCAGCATTTCCCTGTCCTCGCTGATGGCCCAGTGTATTAGCTGCTGTGGAGGCCTGAAGGCGGTGCCTCAGGTCACCCCGTGGTGCAGTGGGGATTGGGACTGATGGACGCCATTGCCTCCCCCTCTCTCAGGGCATGGGAGGGGAGCATCGCAGGTGACTTTTTTGACCTACAAAAAGAAATGGGTCACTGTGGCAGGATAGCGGCAGAGGGAAGACTCAGAGACAGAAAGTGCAGTGAAACCAAAATATTTTAATTGACAAAACACAAATAAAAAGGCACGGTGGCCAACCAAAAAGACGAACACAAAAACAGGCTTTAAACATAAACTATACAGAAAGAATCACTCACTCTCTCACACACGTCTTTTCACTGTTCCAAACACTCACCTCCTAACAAACACTCTCCTCCTAGCAAACCCAACCACTCCCTTTTATACAGGTGCCTGGGCTAATTGGGCAATTCACACCTCATTAGCCCAGGCACATTCCACACATTCCACACATACTCACTGAACCACACCCCAAACTCACTCACATCCACTCTAAACAATACAAAAAACACAGAACCACCACAAAATAGGCTGCACCCCATCACACACACTCCCTCCTTGTGTGCAGCACAACATGGCCTAAATGGCCACCTCCCCCTCAGTCTCAAAGTCCCAGAAGAGGGGGAAGCACAGTGTCCATGGGGGTGGCCATGGTGGGAGGTCCGGCACCCCCCAATTCTTCGTGGCCAGCAGCTCCCTCTTCCCGGGCTCCCGCCACACTCTATCCTGCCGCAAAAGTGCGGCTGGGGGAGCTGGTCTCCTGACCTTCCCCCCCTTCTTCATGGCCAGCATTTCCCCTCCGTGGGGCTCCGACCACACGATCTCCGGCAGCGAAACTGCTGCGAGGGCAGCTGGTCTCCTGATCTCCCCCCCTTTCTTCATGGCCGGCAGCTCCCCTCCGTGGGGCTCCGGCCACAGTGTAGCGACCCCAGGCGAAGCAGGACCCTCAATGACCCCAGGCGACCCCAGGCGAAGCAGGATCCCTGGCGACCCCAGGCGACGGCAGCAGCAGCGGACCCTCGGGAGGCGACGGCAGCAGCAGCGGACCCTCGGGAGGCGACGGCAGCAGCAGCGGACCCTCGGGAGGCGACGGCAGCAGCAGCGGACCCTCGGGAGGCGACGGCAGCAGCAGCGGACCCTCGGGAGGTGGAGGCAGAGGCAGCTCCTGCTCCTCTCCCTCGGGTGGTGGTGGTGGAGGCAGAGGCAGCTCCTGCTCCTCTCCCTCGGGTGGTGGTGGTGGAGGCAGAGGCAGCTCCTGCCCCTCTCCCTCACGTGGTGGTGGTGGAGGCAGAGGCAGATCCTGCTCCTCTCCCTCGGGTGGTGGCGGCGGGAACAGCCGGCTCCTCCGACAGCGGGGGTAGGGCTGGTGGCGCTGCCGGCTCCTCCGACAGCGGGGGTAGGGCTGGTGGCGCTGCCGGCTCCTCCGACAGCGGGGGTAGGGCTGGTGGCGCTGCCGGCTCCTCCGACAGCGGGGGTAGGGCTGGTGGCAGGCGTCTCCGCTGGGCTCCCTTCAGCAGCAAAAACAGCGGCTGCTGTGGAGCCTGAGCTTCACGCCTTCGTCCCTCCCAAAAAAAAATAGGGGTTTGGGCCTTCAGCTTCTCCCCTCCGGACACAGGACGCACTGGCTCCTCCCCTCCGGACCTAGGACACACTGGCTCCTCCCCTCCAGATACAGGACACACTGGCTCCTCCTCTTCCGGCTCTTGCAGCGGCAGGTGAACCAGCAGGCATGCTCCCTCTGCTGGTGGAGGCAATGGAGGAAGAGACAGCAGGTAATCTTCCCTTGCTGGTGGAGGAAGCATCAACTCCTCCCTCTCGGGCTGTGGACGCACCGACTCCTCCCTCTCGGGCCGTGGACGCACCGACTCCTCCCTCTCGGGCCGTGGACGCACCGACTCCTCCCTATCGGGCCGTGGACGTTCGGGCTCCTCCCACTCGGGCTGTGGACGTTCGGGCTCCTCCCACTCGGGCTGTGGACGTTCGGGCTCCTCCCACTCGGGCTGTTGCAGCGGCAGCTCCTCCTCATACTGGGTGGGGCAGATGGCCACTGTGTGTCCATTTGCCCCACAGCCGGGGCACAACTCTGCCGCGAGCCCTTTTAAAAATAGCTCCCAGCTGTCATCTGCCTCCTCCTGGGCCAGCTCCATTTTCCTCCACCTCATCCTCTCTTCCCTTTTTTTTTTTAAACAAAACAAAAAAAACTGCACTTCCGCTCTGAGTCTCCAGGGGGCGCTATCCCACTTCTAACACCAACCTCTCTCACACACGTCTTTTCACTGTTCCAAACACTCTCCTCCTAGCAAACCCAACCACTCCCTTTTATACAGGTGCCTGGGCTAATTGGGCAACTCGCACCTCATTAGCCCAGGCACATTCCACACATTCCACACATACTCACTGAACCACACCCCAAACTCACTCACATCCACTCTAAACAATACAAAAAACACAGAACCACCACAAAATAGGCTGCACCCCATCACAGTCACAAATGGAGATTAGATAAAGGGGCATTCAGAACAGAAAATAGGAGGCACTTTTTTACACAGAGAATTGTGAGGGTCTGGAACCAACTCCCCAGTAATGTTGTTGAAGCTGACACCCTGGGATCCTTCAAGAAGCTGCTTGATGAGATTCTGGGATCAATAACCTACTAACAACCAAACAAGCAAGATGGGCTGAATGGCCTCCTCTCGTTTGTAAACTTTCTTATGTTCATCTTATGTTCTTATCTCATTACTATGCCACACATACATCACATTTATTTTCCAGCATATTAAACACAAGTATGGCTTTTGTCAACAAAATAGATACAAATAGCTCAAAGGGTTGAAAACAAAGGTTATTGTTAGAAATGTTTGTATACTTGAAAAAGAAAAGTACAGAAGAAATACATTGTCTCACTTCACATGTGTTCATATTCTAATTGTTCTGATTATCTTTTACAATTCACATGCCAATGGTTTTAGTTACAAAGAACAGTGATCTTTCTTAACTTCTAAAGCAGTGATTCACAACCCCTTGTGTCTGCTGGTTTTTGTTCCAACTGAGCTCTCCGTTACTTAAATGAGCACTCAATTCAACTAACAATATGGTTAATAACATTGTTAAGCTATTCTTGACCTTATAAGAAGTTGGAAATTTCAAGTTGTATTCAATTTTATTCATAACTTGTAATCTCCATCTCTTTCAAATCATTCAACAGGTTTCATTAGGCCAATTGTTAGTTTAATTGAGTGTTCAATAAAGAACTTCAGTTGAAAAAAAGTAACAGCAGACACAAGGGGATCCACAGGACCAGGATTGGGAAACACTGATCTAAGGCATATTAGGATGTCTCAGAGAACCTTTGAATCCCCAGCAACCCACTGACCTGCCCGGTGGTGGTGACTACCTATGCTGTCTGAAGTGAACCCACCTCCTGTACCAGTTAAGCAGTGTGTGCTGGAAAGCCTTGTCAGAACATGGGTGAAGTAAGAGCACAGTGATGGTCTTACTTGACAATTTCCCGTCTTTTTTGGCTTTGTTAGCTCTTACTGTCACTTAAAACATAGTTTCTTGTATTTAATTTCCATTGTTTTTTCACTGGAAGGCTGATTTAAAAATATATTTGTATATGCAGTGGAAAGTATGATTGTAGACCTCTATGTGTATATTATATCTTTATTTAACCAGTAATGGGCTTTTATTCTTTTAGTTTACCGTCGTTTGCAACAGATTTCGACTTTACATCGCCATCTTACTTATCTCCCAGAACAGCAAAACAGGAAGTAACTTCCTGTCAAAAAACTAAAGGATAGAATGTCTTTGACTAAACTACTTTACAGAGTGAGTCTGACTTGCAAAACACTAAGGCTTCTACAGTAGTATTACAAAAATAAAAATTATATTGTTCAGCATTAAATTTGTGCTTACACTATGATAAACAATTCATAAATCTATTATTATTATTATTATTATTATTATTATTATTAGTATTATTATTATTACATGTTTGCAGTCTTGAAATGGCAGAGAAAACATACCCCCTCAAAATCGGGTTTAAACAAGAAATTAACTTGAAAGTAGGTTAGGCCTATTTTGATTGACATCCTGTATGGTTGCTATGGTAACAGGGTTTTATAGTTTTAAAGGAATTTGTATATTTTTCCTAATCATACATACCTTTTCACTGTATACTTCCAATCTTAATATTACTGGTATTGTGGGGCCTGTTGGTTCTTGTAGTGCCATTTCTATATTTTCAAGATGGATTCTGGGATTTCATGTTTTGAGGCAGTGTGATCCAGTGGTTAAAGTCCAGGGCTTCTAACCAGAAGGTCACCGGTTCAAATCCCACCTCTACCACTGACTGACTCACTGTGTGACCCTGAGCAAGTCATTTAACCTCCTTATGCTCCGTCCTGCGGATGAGATGTTAAATCAAGGTCCTATTGTAAGTGACTCTGCATATAATGCACAGTTCACAGCCTACCTCTGTAAAACACTTTGTGATGGTGGTCCACTATGAAAGGCGCTATATACAAATAAAGATATTATTATTATTATTATTATTATTTTTTTTTTTTTATTTATTATTAAAGCTTTAGGAAGTCCCTCAGGTGCCAAAAAGTAAAGTAAAAAATATCACACTATTTAAAAATGTGTGTGAATTGATATTGTCAGGATAATGAAGACAGAGCCATCTCACTCCTAAAACACATACAACTACACTTAATAAATAGCTTTAGACTACTACTACTCCTACTACCAAAGCAGCGTTGCACCCGGAACCATCTTCCCTCCCTACCCCTGGCTCTCTGGTCCTGCTGATCGAACCCAAGGCGCAGGACCCCCCTTGGCCTCCCCTCGAGAACAACCTGAGCAGGATCTTGCAGTTCTCCTCTCACCCCTCCGATCCGCGTCGAGGAGGACCCTGTACGCGATGACGCTCCACACCCTCCACTTCCCAGCCCTCATCTCCCACCGAGACACTGCTTGGCGGGAGCCCCTCAGACCCCCGGAGGGCGAGAGTCCCCAGTGGGAGGCCCTGTACTCCCCGCTGGTCTCCAGGGGAGCTGGGGACTTGGGGTGGAGGGTCCTGCACGGAGCGCTCGCGTCAGGAGAGATCCTGCGTCACTTTACCGACTCGGACGCCGCATGCCCTTTCTGCGGTCAGTCCGAGTCGGTAAGTCACATTTATTTTTCGTGCGCCAGGCTGCAGCCGTTTTTTCTTTTATTGAAAAACCTTTTGCTGCAGTTTTGGCTGCATTTCTCCCCAACCCTCCTCATTTTCGGGCACCCTGTTCATGGCTCCACCAAGAAGAGGGACCTCCTCGTGAATATGCTCCTGGCTCTTGCTAGACTCGCCATCTACAAGACCAGGAAGCGTAAGATGATCGGGGAGGGTCTCTTTGATTGTGGGGCCATGTTCAGGGCCCTTACCCGATCCCGGGTTAAGTTGGAGCACGCCCACGCGGAGTCCGCTGGCGACATGACCACCTTTGTCGACCAGTGGGCTCTGGGGGGCGTGCTCTGTACCACCTCCCCTTTCGTTTTACAAATTTAATTTACAGTCCTTTTTCTGGTCTTTTCATTTTATTAGTTAAGGCCTAGTTCTTGTTAGCACCCCTATTTTAGGGGTGCTAAATTGAATTTTTTCTCTGGCCGCCTTTGGGCGGCCGGTGCACCGACTGCCACTGGGCGGTCGGTGTCGTCCGGCCTACTAGGCTTTAAATAGGACTACTACTACTACTACTACTACTACTACTAATAATAATAATAATACATTTGATTTCTCTAGCACCTTTCATGCAAGTATCTCAAGGTGCTTTACAGAGTTAAAAACACAATTAAACACAAAATGGAGATAATACCTTGGTTAAAATTTTATAAAATATATATCTTTGCTAATTTAAAAAGAAGTATTCACCACTCCTACACATTGTTAAGGTAAGATGTCCTAATTAAGATTTATACATTCTTGAATGTGACTATTAAAATACATTGGTTTTCTGATGTTCCTGAAGTGAATCTGGTGCTGTGTCGGGTACAAACTGACTTCACCCCTCAGGGTCACAGCAGAACCATAAGTGGATATTAGCTTGTATCATATTTAATGAATTATTATTATTATTATTATTTATTTCTTAGCAGACACTTTTATCCAGGGCGACTTGCTGTTACAAGATATCACATTATATTTACATACAATTACATTCTTTTTTGACACATTATTTTTACATGCAATTACCCATTTATACAGTTGGGTTTTTACTGGAGCAATCTAGGTAAAGTACCTTGTTCAAGGGTACACGACCATTTGGTGAAGTCCAGAGCCCTAACCACTACTCCACACTGCTGCCCAAATGAATAAAATAATACGAGTTCATATATCATTGGCTATATAAATACAGTTTTATTGAAATATTTATCTGGGAGACCAATGTTCTCAGAAACCCAGCAAGCTATTATTTTTTTGTCTTCAACAGATTCCAAGGGACCAACTTTATTAAAAATATTGATCCGGCAGACCAAATCTTAAAGGGGCAAGTTTCTCATGACAACAGACCTAGGAATATTTTCCCAGCCTAGTGACTTCGTTTTACTTTCCAACCTGCATATGGCTCTACCTTTGGCTGTCTGGGAAACAGAGAGTGCACTACAGTGAGCAGCTGTTAGGAGCTCTCTCGATTTCACAAAGGACAGGGCGAGGGGGAGAGAGACAATGGGAAGCCGTGACCTGGGTTCTAGGGGGGCAGTCAGTAATTACAATTAGGCTTGGGGTTTGTCAGCTGTTGTCCCTGGTGTGGTCACTTGGGAGCCCCCTGTGACCCCCGCAGACAGCCAGGCGACCCGTTACCATGCAAGGAGAAGTGTCAATTAGCCTAAGTCTTGCTGCAGGGTCGGAGGTCACAGCACTGGTGGCTTGCACAGATGCAGCTCTCTCAGCCCCTGCGTTGTAAATATTGGGACATAGCTACCAAACAGTCACTGAAGCTAAATTACAAAACACTAAAAGAAACTTAATAACTTGAATGACAAATGTTTTACAATTATTTAGTTTTCATAAAAGGTATTTTAAAAATGTAACTTCAGACTACCTGTGCTACAATGTTTTCATATTGACCACTTTAAATAAAATAAATAAATAAGAAACAAATAAAGCTGGAAATGGTGACTTAAAACATTCATATGTCAATATTTTTTTACAATGAATTGCTTTAGTGTACGTTACTATGTATTATTCTGATATTTCTACTTGTCATTTTAAATAAAACAAGTCAATACTGGAAACAATAGTTAATTAACTTCCCTACATAAACCAAGTCCTTTTTTAATAGAGTCGCTCACATTGCTGGACACTGGGAAGTGGTTGTATTGAAATGTAAAGCACTAGCTAACTCTGTATATCGCTTCTCCTGCATGTCAGATGGCCTCTATAGATGCATCTGGTCAGGAGGGGCTGGAGCCAGCTGCTCCCCCCGGTCCCCCTCTCCTGCAGGACCCATGGCGGCCGGGAGGAGTTCTCTACAGCACGGCTGTGTCCATCTGCTCGCTGAGACGAGACAGAGTCTGCTCTCCCAAGAATGCCATACCTGTGTCAACTGAAAGGATATCAGTCCAGTTTAACAGAGTTTCATGAGAAGGAAAACGCTAACTACTGTGAGAACAATAAAAACGGACCCAAGTCAGTATGCTAACTACTGTGAGAATAATCAAAACTTATATACCATCCATCTATCCATCTCTCCATCTATCTATCTATCTTTCTATCTATCATCTGTAATACCAGGTTATCAGTGCTTCTCCATCTGTTTGACTATTTCCCTATATGCCTCTCCTGTCTGTCTGTCTACCCCTGATATGAAAAAAAACCTTTACTATATTATATCATTGATACATACTACTACTACTAATAGTAATAGTAATAATAATAGTAATAATACTGGACCCATTCTATTAGGGCCTGTCAAGCATGCTGGTAGTTTCACAGAGCAGTGTCCTGGTCCTTGCCTCGATGATTGTGTTTTTTATTCTGAGACCACCAGTGGGCAGTCCTGTGCTGGGAGACAGGCTGGTTCAGCTGAGGCAGCGAACCACGTGCACCGCTGTGGAGAGTTCATCAGCAAGCTGCTCAAGTAGCAGTATGGCAATGTGATGTAACTACTGTATATGACAAACAATGCATACAATGCTTATCGTTAATATATATAAATAAAACAGAGTGTTAGAATGCTGCATGCTGATTGATCCATCAGTGTTCCAAGCCATTACAATATCCAGCACAATGTCACAATTAGGAACTACTAAAAACAAAGGCAACTCGCTGCACCTGTGCTTAACCAGCACCACGCAAAATCAAAGAAAACACCTGTCAAAATACTGCTGTCATGGAATATACTGAAGACTTTCACTTTCGCTGTTGAACTGCTTGCACTCATGACAATTGATGAATGGTTACAAAGCAAAGCTGCATCAATTCATAAAAGCAACTTTCCCAAAAGTGAAGAACAGAAAAGGTTGACCCGTCACGCTGAGGTACAGAAATGAAACATTGACGTGCTAGAAAAACTCCAAATGAAATGAATACCACACAACTAACAAATTGGGCTGTTAAAAAATATACAATGTTCTGAAAAAAATATACAATCTGACTTTAAATGAATTGCAAAAGAGCAATTAAATAATATCCTTGAGATTTATATGGCACAGTCAGAAATTGTAAAGACGAGCAATGCGGAATCAGCAGCTATGTGGGGCTCCGTGCTGGATATATAAATGATCCCCGCTAAGTTTATCCTGGAGTTTAATGAGTGACACAGAATTCACTACTTCAAATAACGTGTTTGTGGCTACAATTAAAAAACTAAGACGAGAAGGATAAAATACAACATCACCTCGCAATAACGGAAAAAATCACAAAAATTGTTACAAAGGAAACAAAGAATCTCACCGCGGATTCATGTTTGAAGAGCCCGCAAACCGCTTGTGCCCAGTTGCTAGAGCCAATGGGAGTGAATTACCTAGCAACAATGTTACCTAGAATATACAGGAAGGCCAGCTCTTCACAGATATACTGGTACACTAATCACAGCATCCGCAGTACCTTAATACAGAAACTGTCCTGCGCTGGATTGCAAGCAAGAGAAATTATGTCTGTCAGCGGTCACAGATCCCAGACCTCCCTGCAGAGTTACTGGCATCCTTACTGAAAAATAGAAAGCTCAGCGGTCACAGATCCCAGACTTCCCTGCAGAGTTACTGGCATCCTTACTGAAAAATAGATAGCTCAGTGGTCACAGATCCCAGACTTCCCTGCAGAGTTACTGGCATCCTTACTGGAAAATAGAAAGCTCAGCGGTCACAGATCCCAGACTTCCCTGCAGAGTTACTGGCATCCTTACTGAAAAATAGATAGCTCAGTGGTCACAGATCCCAGACTTCCCTGCAGAGTTACTGGCATCCTTACTGAAAAATAGAAAGCTCAGTGGTCACAGATCCCAGACTTCCCAAGAAGTGACGATATCCAGCACAACCTATGGCCTCTCGTGCCTTACTGCTTAAATATACACATACATACATATACAAATGACCTGTGCAAACTGTAAACAGTAATAGCCAGGAGTGAGAGTCTATATTCAACAGAGGGTTTTTAAAAGGAATGTATTTGAAATATATAATTAACAAGCAGGGCTGAATTAAAATGTGCTGATTTTATTAACCTAACATCTTGAAATGAAATATGAATTTAAATACTAAACACAATAACCTCTGCTTGGTTTCTTTCCATTGTTACAGCGTTAACATTTGTATTCCTCCCAGAAATTGTCCATTCCTGGGCCGTAATGTTCCTGGGAGCATGAACCCCGCCAGCAGCAGTGTTGTGGGGATTATAATATGAGTAGGCTGGGAATCCACTCCCTGTTGAGAAGCCAGCCGCGTCTGGAAATGTCTGTTAGGTGCCAGGAGGTCACACTGTCTCTCCCCAGGGAACCCTTTGTTTCACAGCTTTACAGTACCACATATGGAGGGACCAATATACAGCTGCACAGCAGGGAAAGGGCCAACATACTTGTTGCTCTACATTTGAGCAAATAATAATAATATTAATAATTATTATTATTATTATTATTATTATTATTATTATTATTATTATTATTATTATTATTATTATTCCCGGCTCCCTAGTTATTACACTCTCTGACTTTCACATCACAACATTGGCAACTATTGAGCCAGTGAGTTAGTGATGGGCATGTCCTAAACCAGCGAGGAAAGGTGTAGTAAATACTATTGTAGCTAACTAAGCAATTCCATACATTGTTTTGCACTTCCATTAGCTACACAGGTCTCAATGTGTTTTGAATAACATGTTGTAGAACATGGATTTCCATTTGGAAACATTTGGTACTATGTTAGGTTAATGGAAGTTCTCTGTTACCATGCTTCACTCTCAGGAAATCGGATGCACTTCCTAGGACTTGGGAAAGGCCAAGGACACTATTGGAAAGCATTGCTTAACTCATTTCTCTAACCTAGAGTAGCACCAGATATCATGCATTAAAATAAAAAAGGTGTTTCTTTCAACACTACACATCTGTGACCTAAATAATGAATTGACATAACAGGTAAGATTTATGAAATGCTTTATAATCCCTTTAAAAAGAGCCCACTTACCAATAAGAACATGCTTTCTATTGAAATATCCTTTATATATATTGCTCTTCCTATTGTGTTAAAAACAGTTCTCAGTAAAGCCAAGGGTCTAACTTCCAGCGCTGATGCCCTATATTAATAGTACAGTATGTACACAATACTATAGAATAATAACATGTTTAATCACAAATTAATAATCAGTTCTCCAGATATATGCAGAGATGCAGGTGTAACATATAGACAGATGGATGAACAAACAGAGAGACACCCCCTATATACCCCAAATCAATATTCTCAATATCTAAATAATTAAAATACCAGGTTGCATGACAATGGATAAGCAATTCTCCAGACATATGGAACAATATAAGTGTGACATAAAGATGCACAGACAGACAGACAGTCCTCTGCATCTCCACAGCCTGATATTCTTACTAACTTAAATAATGCTAACTTTCATGATGATTGGATAAAATGTGTGGTGTGACATCCAGTCTGTATGTACAACCATCTCCACTGTGTCCCCTATGCAAGGGGGTTCATAATAACAACACAGCAACATTGACGAACGAGAGGAGGCCATTCTAAGTTGGTCTTGTTCCTATGCTAGCCTGTGATAAATAACTGATACCAAGCAGAGAGATATGGAGAAACATTCAATAGCAGACTTCAGCCCAAGCTAAGCAGCACTATAAAGCAATAACAAGCACATAACAACTGGGCAGATCCCAAGAAAACAGGTATAATAGTTAACTGAGAAACACAGTGCGCCCAACTACAAAGTAACAGTCAATGCTGTGGCGCCTCAATGAGGAAGAGTCTTCAGTAGCAGTCAATGCTGTGGCGCCTCAATGAGGAAGAGTCTTCAGTAGCAGTCAATGCTGTGGAGCCTCAATGAGGAAGAGTCTTCAGTAGCAGTCAATGCTGTGGAGCCTCAAAGAGGAAGAGCTTTCAGTAGCAGTCAATGCTGTATAAACTCAATGAGGAAGAGTCTTCAGTAGCAGTCAATGCTGTGTAAACTCAATGAGGAAGAGTCTTCAGTAGCAGTCAATGCTGTGGAGCCTCAATGAGGAAGAGTCTTCAGTAGCAGTCAATGCTGTGGAGCCTCAAAGAGGAAGAGCTTTCAGTAGCAGTCAATGCTGTATAAACTCAATGAGGAAGAGTCTTCAGTAGCAGTCAATGCTGTGTAAACTCAATGAGGAAGAGTCTTCAGTAGCAGTCAATGCTGTGTAAACTCAATGAGGAAGAGTCTTCAGTAGCAGTCAATGCTGTGTAAACTCAATGAGAAAGAGTCTTCAGTAGCAGTCAATGCTGTGTAAACTCAATGAGGAAGAGTCTTCAGTAGCAGTCAATGCTGTGTAAACTCAATGAGGAAGAGTCTTCAGTAGCAGTCAATGCTGTGTAAACTCAATGAGGAAGAGTCTTCAGTAGCAGTCAATGCTGTGTAAACTCAATGAGGAAGAGTCTTCAGTAGCAGTTAATGCTGTGTAAACTCAATGAGGAAGAGTCTTCAGTAGCAGTCAATGCTGTATAAACTCAATGAGGAAGAGTCTTCA
The DNA here is from genome assembly GCF_902713425.1 of Acipenser ruthenus. Taxonomy (NCBI): domain Eukaryota; kingdom Metazoa; phylum Chordata; class Actinopteri; order Acipenseriformes; family Acipenseridae; genus Acipenser; species Acipenser ruthenus. The sequence goes on along the minus strand of NC_081206.1, from coordinate 12,091,173 downwards.
GTAGCAGTCAATGCTGTGTAAACTCAATGAGGAAGAGTCTTCAGTAGCAGTCAATGCTGTGTAAACTCAATGAGAAAGAGTCTTCAGTAGCAGTCAATGCTGTGTAAACTCAATGAGGAAGAGTCTTCAGTAGCAGTCAATGCTGTGTAAACTCAATGAGGAAGAGTCTTCAGTAGCAGTCAATGCTGTGTAAACTCAATGAGAAAGAGTCTTCAGTAGCAGTCAATGCTGTGTAAACTCAATGAGGAAGAGTCTTCAGTAGCAGTCAATGCTGTGTAAACTCAATGAGGAAGAGTCTTCAGTAGCAGTCAATGCTGTGTAAACTCAATGAGGAAGAGTCTTCAGTAGCAGTCAATGCTGTGTAAACTCAATGAGGAAGAGTCTTCAGTAGCAGTCAATGCTGTGGAGCCTCAATGAGGAAGAGTCTTCAGTAGCAGTCAATGCTGTGGAGCCTCGAGGTACAGCCTTAAGCTGTTTCAAAATCATTGCCTTTATTTTCAAAATGGAACAACCTAGTGGTGATGTTGTTCAGTGTTTGTAGAGAGTCTGAGAGTCATGGTGCAGTGCTTGTAGAGAGTCTGAGAGTCATGGTGCAGTGCCTGTAGATAATCTGAGAGTCACTGTGCAGTGCTTGTAGAGAGTGTGAGCATGATTTAGTGATTTCTGATACTCCTTCTATAGCCATGTTAGTCCTCCTTGTCCTCAGGGCTGCTTTTGATACCACTGACCACAGGATACTTGTGAAACGTCTGCAAAGCTCTGCAGGAGTTTCAGGGACTGCACTGGGTTGGGTTAGGTCCTATTTCACAACCTTATGTAGCACTGGATGATTTTACATCTACTTCTGCAGAGATTAATGTGGGGTCCTCCAGGAATCTGTCCAGGGTGCTTTATTATTTAAAATCTATATGCTTGCTTTGGGTCTTGTTATTCGCCAACATGGGCTCCATCCCCCTGTTAATCTAGTTCTTGATAAGCACGATATCTGCTTGAAATCAGAAGTAAGAAGGGTTTGATTTTCATTCAGAATTAAGGTTTGAGGCTCACATCAGAAATATTACAAGGTGTAATTCTATCATCTCAGAAATATTGTCAAGGTGATGTCCTGTCTGACAAAGCCAGATACAGAAAAATAAAAACCTGGTGTGAAAGGGAGAGAAGGAATTTGAAGTGTAACCCTACCTCCGGACCTGGAAGGTAGGTGGGACGCCTTCACAGGGACAGGCCCACTCGATGTAAGACTGCGGAACAACTCTTTAGTGATCAGCTGTGTTGCGCGTGGCAGTTGGATAGAGTGTGGCACCGTACTGGTCACAGGGAGGAGTTTAGCAGTACAAAGGGGATGCAACTATGTGAGTATGGCCCCTTAAGCCAGGTTCACACCTGAGCGATAAGTTGCGCAATGCAATTGCTACCAAAATCGAGCAACTCAGTTGTGAGCAATTGCTGTGTCCACATCTGAGCAATTACTTGTGCAACAAGGTTCCAGAGTCTTCAAGTTTCATTTTTTATGATAACTGAGATGACTGAGGTGTTTTTTTTACATTTTTATTACATCTACAAGGTGAAGTATTTTTTTTTTGGTTTTGACAACTGAGTTGACAGGTTGTTTTTTTTTGTCCCATGTCTACAAGTTTAGAATTGTATTTATTTTATTTATTTTTTGACAACTGAGGACACGTTTTTTGGTCAGTTCATAATGTGTCCAGTAATTAATGAGGAAGAGTTGGCTGTTATTATTTTTCCAACTGTTGTTATTTTAAATGCCATATTGGAAAGTAGAGCCCGGCTCTACTCCAAGCAACTGGTTGCGCAACTGCTCGCAACTGCTTGCAGGGACGTCCACATGTAAGCGACTCGGTTGCATGTAACTAAGTTGCGCAACTAATTGCTCATGTGTGACCCAGCTTTACGCTGACGCACTGACAAGCTGAAGTGTAGTGTGTGTTTGTTATTATACCACCCGGAGCACCTGCACTGACACATCACTGCAACCTGTACCAGCACTACCACCTGGAGCACCTGCACTGATACATCACTGCAACCTGTACCACCCAGAGCACCTGCACTGACACCTGTACCACCCAGAGCACCTGCACTGACACATCACAGCAACCTGTATCACCCTGTGGCAGGATGGCTTGCAGTGGTGAGGTGTGGTGACGTCACAGACCAGGAAATACCAGAAACAAAATAATGGGCGGGTGAAGCTGAACACTACTGCGGTCAGCGTATTTATTAATAAACAAAACAAACGATTTGAACAAAACAACAAAACAGAAACCAAAGGGCACGTTGGCCAAACAAATAAACAGAAACATGTATATCTAAATATAGCAATTGTTTGTTTTATTCTCCTCACTCTCTCTCTCCGCTCCCCATACTCTCCTCTCTACACTCTCCTCGCAGCACGGACAGCTGCAGGTTCTTATACTCTGGCCGAGGGGTTAACTAGCTGTTAATTATCTTATTACCCCTCGGCCACAGTCTGCACGCGTTCAGTAAGGATGCGTGACTGTCAGCTAGTTCAATAATTAGTAGCTGATCAGCCACACATCCTCACAAGGTTTTTAAAATATAAAAACAACAACAAATACGTGGCGTTTTGAACTGCGCCGCAAACAAAAATACAAATAATAATAAATAAATATATAGGGGTGGGACACTCCGCCACACACTCAGAGCACCTGCACTGACACAACACTGCAACCTGTACCAGCACTCTGAGGACCTGTAGTGACACATCACTGCAACCTGTACCAGCACTCCAAGCACCTGCACTGACACATCACTGCAACCTGTACCAGCACTCTGAGCACCTGCACTGACACATCACTGCAACCTGTACCACCCAGAGCACCTGCACTGACACATCACTGCAACTTGTACCAGCACAAGGAGCACCTGCACTGACACATCACTGCAACCTGTACCACCCAGAGCACCTGCACTGACACATCACTGCAACCTGTACCAGCACTCTGAGCACCTGCACTGACACATCACTGCAGCCTGTACCAGCACAAGGAGCACCTGCACTGACACATCACTGCAACCTGTACCACCCGGTGCATCTGCACTGACACATCACTGCAACCTGTACCACCCAGAGCACCTGCACTGACACATCACTTCAACCTCTACCAGCACTTTGAGCACCTGCACTTGCACACCCCTCACCCTGTGTGTCCACCTTGGTATGTGAGTATTGTTTTACTATTTTGGGAACGTTTTTGTTTGGGACTGCAAGCCCACTGTTTGATCCCCAATACCATTGCTGGTAGAGGGGACAGTTCTGTGAATTAAAACGGGACCATTATTGTAAATACACCCTGTTTGAGGACATTCTATCCTAACAGCACCAGTCATATCACAACACTGCTTTCATAGCACCCAGACCTGACTATTGCAATGCTCTTCATGCAGAACTCCAGAAGCTCCCTGTATTTGAACTGAAATGGAAAGCAGTGAAGCTCTTACTCTGGTTCTGGCTGATTCGCAGTGCTTGCAGTGAAACACAGAGCAGACTGGAATCTCTATAACTGGCATTTCTGAATTTAGAACTATGTAGTTTCTGTAATACAATTGGTTCCATTAACTTATTTTTAATAGCATTAGTATTTTATTGTATTTTAATCTGTCATTTTATTTTGTATTTATATTTCTGTACTGTATTACTAAACATATACTTTTTTGGATAATACTTTGTATTAATTTGTATTAAATTGTATTTTTACTTTGTGTTTAAGGGTGTGTTTTATTACTGTAAAGCACCTTGATATGTTTGCATGAAAGGTGCTATAAAAATAAAATGGATTATTATTATTATTATTATTATTACAAAATAATGCTAATTCCAAGTTTCATGACAATTGAATAAGCATTTCTCCAGTAATGTAAGTGTGACATAGAGATGGATGGACAGAGAACTCCATATATATCCAGAATATGATATTCTCAATAATGTTTATGGTAATTGGATAAGCAGTTCTCTGGTGGATGGAACAATGTGACGTGTGACATCCCTGCGCTCGTACGACCATCTCCACTGTATACCCTTTGCAGGGAATTTGATGCAAGACATATAATTAGCCCTCTTATGGAGCTACAGCTGCTTATTGCTATGAAAGTTAAGGAATTGAAATTATAATAATTCACCGCAGCAATGCACTACAACTCAGGATAACTGAAGGTCAGTGGGCACACTGAGGTCCCACCACCAAGCCATTTACATCTTTACACCCAGGACATAGTGAATAGATTTACTACTGGCCTCTTTGGATCAGCCAAGGTGTCTTTATAGCAGGACCTAGATGGCACTGGCTCTTACTTCTAGACACTTTTGCTAATCTTGCCTGCTTTACATATATCTGTGACAGGCAGCTAGAACTGAAGAGCAGCGCCTTGACTCTGAGTAAGCGCAACACAGCTAGAACTGAAGACAAGCTCCTGGATGCCGAGTCAAAGCAACACAGCTAGAACTGAAGAGAAGCTCCTGGATGCCGAGTCAAAGCAACACAGCTAGAACTGAAGAGAAGCTCCTGGACTCCGAGTCAAAGCAACACAGCTAGAACTGAAGAGCAGCTCCTGGAATCCGAGTCAAAGCACCTGGACTCCAGGTCTGGGATTTCATGTTCATGAGTCTGTGTTTAGTATCGGGTCTGTGTTTAGTGTCAGGTCTGGGGTCTCGTGAGTCTGTGTTTAGTATCAGGTCTGGAGTCTCGTGAGTCTGTGTTTAGTATCAGGTCTATTTTTAGCATCAGGTCATAGTCTCATGAGTCTGTGTTTAGTATGAGGTCTGGGGTCTCGTGAGTCTGTGTTTTGTATCAGGTCTGTGTTTAGTATTAGGTCTCTGTATCGTGAGTCTGTGTTTAGTATCAGGTCTGTGTTTAGTATCAGGTCTGTGTTTAGTATCAGGTCTGGGGTCTCGTGAGTCTGTGTTTAGTATCAGGTCTGGGGTCTCGTGAGTCTGTGTTTAGTATCAGGTCTGTGTTTAGTATCAGGTCTGTGTTTAGTATCAGGTCTGGGTTCTCGTGAGTCTGTGTTTAGTATCAGGTCTGTGTTTAGTATCACATCTTAGGTCTCGTGAGTCTGTGTTTAGTATCGGGTCTGTGTTTAGTATCAGGTCTGTGTTTAGTATTAGGTCTCTGTATCGTGAGTCTGTGTTTAGTATCAGGTCTGTGTTTAGTATCAGGTCTGGATCTTGTGAGTCTGTGTTTAGTATCAGGTCTGTGTTTAGTATCAGGTCTGGGGTCTCGTGAGTCTGTGTTTAGTATCAGGTCTGGAGTCTTGTGAGTCTGTGTTTAGTATCAGGACTGAGTTTAGTATCAGGACTGTGTTTAGTATCAGGTCTGGTGTCTCGTGAGTCTGTGTTTAGTATCGGGTCTGTGTTTAGTATCAGGTCTGTGTTTAGTATCAGGTCAGAGTCTCATGAGTCTGTGTTTAGTATCAGGTCTGGAGTCTCGTGAGTCTGTGTTTAGTATCAGGTCTGGAGTCTCGTGAGTCTGTGTTTAGTATCAGGTCAGAGTCTCATGAGTCTGTGTTTAGTATCAGGTCTGGGGTCTCGTGAGTCTGTGTTTAGTATCAGGTCTGGAGTCTTGTGAGTCTGTGTTTAGTATCAGGACTGAGTTTAGTATCAGGACTGTGTTTAGTATCAGGTCTGGTGTCTCGTGAGTCTGTGTTTAGTATCGGGTCTGTGTTTAGTATCAGGTCTGTGTTTAGTATCAGGTCAGAGTCTCATGAGTCTGTGTTTAGTATCAGGTCTGGAGTCTCGTGAGTCTGTGTTTAGTATCAGGTCAGAGTCTCGCAAGTCTGTGTTTAGTATCAGGTCTGTGTTTAGTATCAGGTCTGGGGTCTCGTGAGTCTGTGTTTAGTATCAGGTCTGTGTTTAGTATCAGGTCTGGTGTCTCGTGAGTCTGTGTTTAGTATCAGGTCTGTGTTTAGTATCACATCTGAGGTCAGAGTCTCATGAGTCTGTGTTTAGTATCAGGTCTGGAGTCTTGTGAGTCTGTGTTTAGTATCAGGTCAGAGTCTTGTGAGTCTGTGTTTAGTATCAGGTCTGGATCTCGTGAGTCTGTGTTTAGTATCAGGTCTGTGTTTAGTATCAGGTCAGAGTCTTGTGAGTCTGTGTTTAGTATCAGGTCTGTGTTTAGTATCAGGTCAGAGTCTTGTGAGTCTGTGTTTAGAATCAGGTCTGTGTTTAGTATCAGGTCTGGTGCCTTGTGAGTCTGTGTTTAGTATCAGGTCTGTGTTTAGTATCAGGTCAGATTCTCATGAGTCTGTGTTTAGTATCAGGTCTGGAGTCTCGTGAGTCTGTGTTTAGTATCAGGTCTATTTTTAGCATCAGGTCATAGTCTCATGAGTCTGTGTTTAGTATGAGGTCTGGGGTCTCGTGAGTCTGTGTTTTGTATCAGGTCTGTGTTTAGTATTAGGTCTCTGTATCGTGAGTCTGTGTTTAGTATCAGGTCTGTGTTTAGTATCAGGTCTGTGTTTAGTATCAGGTCTGGGGTCTCGTGAGTCTGTGTTTAGTATCAGGTCTGGGGTCTCGTGAGTCTGTGTTTAGTATCAGGTCTGTGTTTAGTATCAGGTCTGTGTTTAGTATCAGGTCTGGGTTCTCGTGAGTCTGTGTTTAGTATCAGGTCTGTGTTTAGTATCACATCTTAGGTCTCGTGAGTCTGTGTTTAGTATCGGGTCTGTGTTTAGTATCAGGTCTGTGTTTAGTATTAGGTCTCTGTATCGTGAGTCTGTGTTTAGTATCAGGTCTGTGTTTAGTATCAGGTCTGGATCTTGTGAGTCTGTGTTTAGTATCAGGTCTGTGTTTAGTATCAGGTCTGGGGTCTCGTGAGTCTGTGTTTAGTATCAGGTCTGGAGTCTTGTGAGTCTGTGTTTAGTATCAGGTCTGTGTTTAGTATCAGGTCAGATTCTCATGAGTCTGTGTTTAGTATCAGGTCTGGGGCCTTGTGAGTCTGTGTTTAGTATCAGGTCTGTGTTTAGTATCAGGTCTGGTGCCTTGTGAGTCTGTGTTTAGTATCAGGTCTGTGTTTAGTATCAGGTCTGGGGCCTTGTGAGTCTGCGTTTCTTCATCGTCCGATTCTGGCTCCACTCATTCCCCCTGCCCCCAGTCCCATCACAGCTGTTAAAGCTGCCTTGCCTTTGTTCACCCAGCAGTCAAGTGGAAAATCGTGATTTTGACAAAAGGCCACTTCAGAGAGCTGTCGTCGTTTCAAGAGACCTGATAGCCACTGACAAGCCCTGTGCTTACATTAAGGGCATGCAGACATGAGAAGACTGTTATTGTGTTTATGAAAAAGGGAAAGGCACTTCAGATATTGTGTATTACAGCTTGTTTGGGTGCCCTGGAGTGAACTTTAATGGAACACAAGCATGCTATATGCTGTAAACCCATTTATATTTTCCACAACACTTCTTTTTAAAAATTTTCTAGAAGCTTGAAATAGAAATAGTAAAACCGCCTCATTAATATTAAATGTTCAATACCGCTAAATTAGAAATGCTAAAAGAAACATAATAGATTTGAAGACTGAAGAAATTGAGAAAAACATTTAGTTATCTACATAATTGTATTAGCAGCCTGTAAAGTATAGCTACAATAATCACATCCATTCTCCTGCCATGCACATCCATTGTATAGCTGGAGCTCTCGGGTATGCACTTTTGAAAGATGCTTTAGCTAAATATCTTTTCATTTTAAAACATGACATCAGGTACTACACTAGGTTAAGGATCTCTTTCTGGTACTACACTAGGTTAAGGGTATCTTTCTGGTACTACACTATGTTAAGGATCTATTTCTGGTACTACACTATGTTAAGGATCTATTTCTGGTACTACACTAGGTTATTATTATTATTTATTTCTTAGCAGACGCCCTTATCCAGGGCGACTTACAGTCATAAGGATCTCTTTCTGGTACTACACTAGGTTAAGGGGATCTCTTTCTGGTACTACACTAGGTTAAGGGTATCTTTCTGGTACTACACTAGGTTAAGGGGATCTCTTTCTGGTACTACACTAGGTTAAGGGTATCTTTCTGGTACTACACTAGGTTAAGGATCTCTTTCTGGTACTACACTAGGTTAAGGATCTCTTTCTGGTACTACACTAGGTTAAGGGGATCTCTTTCTGGTACTACACTAGGTTAAGGATCTCTTTCTGGTACTACACTAGGTTAAGGGGATCTCTTTCTGGTACTACACTAGGTTAAGGATCTCTTTCTGGTACTACACTAGGTTAAGGGGATCTCTTTCTGGTACTACACTAGGTTAAGGATCTCTTTCTGGTACTACACTAGGTTAAGGGGATCTCTTTCTGGTACTACACTAGGTTAAGGATCTCTTTCTGGTACTACACTAGGTTAAGGGGATCTCTTTCTGGTACTACACTAGGTTAAGGATGCTGTGTGGTCCAGTGGTTAAAGAAAAGGGCTTGTAACCAGGAGGTCCCCGGTTCAAATCCCACCTCAGCCGCTGACTCATTGTGTGACCCTGAGCAAGTCACTTAACCTCCTTGTGCTCCGTCTTTCGGGTGAGACGTAATTGTAAGTGACTCTGCAGCTGATGCATAGTTCACACATCCTAGTCTCTGTAAGTCGCCTTGGATAAAGGTGTCTGTTAAATAAACAAATAATAATTAAGGATCTCTTTCTGGTACTACACTAGGTTGCACTTCCCAGGTTGTTTGACCAGGGGCTGGTTTTTCAAAACTTCAATAATCAGATTATATTGTGAAATTGTTTTTTTTAAATATTTCACTTTGGTAATCCCAGTTTAAAGAGGAGATCAAGATTACTTTTATGCCAAATATCAGGATCATTTTGATCCTACTGTGAAGGTGCATTTCACTTTTAAATAATCATAGAGCATAGATATTCTGTTTGAATTTTGATAGAAAACACACACACGCACACACACATACACTATATGCAAATAGAGTATTATAATACAGGTTTCACATAGTTATTAAAGTTTTGTATCCATGCTGGCAAATTAACAACGTGTGTCTGATTAAAGAAACATCGCATGCAGTGGTATAGCTTTATCAAGAACAGCTTTGTTTTTCATTTATTTACATGATGTCCAACGCAAATTATTATTATCTTTTTTAAAACATGTGTGTGTGTGTGCTGTGTAGAATAAAAATGCGGGGGAAATGGCATACTTTAATGTGAACCGTCATTGGAGGATCCTTCTAGAAGTAATTCTTTACAATGGCATCCCTCACTGCCCATCCAGCAAGTCCACCCTGTTGTGGTTCTGCTAAAGGTGCATCATGGTGTCCTGCCTGAGGCTCCGGCAGGTCGGCGCTCAAATCCTCACCTTCAATGGCTGATACATTGCGACTGATAACGATATTGTGCAAAGCAACGCAGGCTAGAATTATGTTGCTGCTCATAGCGGTTCCATATGCTGGTAATTCAGACAAGCGAATTCAAACATTAGCATTAAAAGCGTGTGACATGTTTTGTATATAAAACATAAGAAATAAATAAACCTGTGTATTATTACTCATAATTATCACTGGTCTTATTTCTTTTTTAAGTTAGGCTATATCATAAATAATGGGCTATTTAAAAAAAAATGGCTATACACTATTAAGAGCTACTTTAAAAGCCAGTTTTCAGAATCGTGATTATTTGTAATGTGGATAAATGTAATCCAGCAGTGACATTTTCTGAAAAATCGAATCAAAGCGATCCAGATAAAAGTAATTTCGATCACAAAATCTAGGATTACAAAATCCTGATCACTTTTATCCAGATTACAAGGTGAGTGAAATGGTACCTACACCTCAGTGCCTTCCTTCCTGTCAGTAACCAATCAGCTGCTTCCCTGATGACTGACATGCTTTGTAGCTGGTGAGATGCTTTGACCATGAAGACACCTCTAGGATAAAATTACCCAGGAAGTAAAGCCGAAACAGACTTCCTGGAAGGCAAGACAAGAGCACATTCTTTAACCTAGTGCAGTTCCAGGTGTGCAGCTCCAGCTCCATAGAAAGAGCAGCTTTTTAAAGAACACGGTGCTAACAAAATAAATCCAGTGCATTTCACCTAATGTATATTGCCATCATTTCCAGGACTCACGTTGTCCTGTATGAAAGATGCACACATTATGGTAAAGGTAAATTCCATTTTTAATTGCTCATTTATTTGAAGCTTTAGTGAACAATATTTATCGAACGCTCCTTGCAGCTACTTCAGTGCTGTCGCTTGAAGGAATGAGGTTGACATTGAACACATGTCAGTCACTGGAAAACCAGTGGTTGGTACTCAAATGAGAGCCAATGTGTCTGACTTCTGGGAGTTCTTTTAAAGATAATAAATCACACACATTACAAATGTTTTTTTTTTATTTATGGACACTTTTTCAACTTAGATGTGACAATGCAATAAAAACAAACAGCATAACACATATGAATGTATTATGAATTATTTGAATGATTGTGTCCTGCTTACTAGCAAGGCGTAAATGACTGATCTAAGGTTTTGGCTGGCCCGGTCTCGTAACGTTTGTTGCATTGCACACAAATGATTGTTTGCACATGTAACAATCTTGGTTCCCGCAGGCAAGAGTTTCTCACAGACGGAGGTGGGACGTGAACCCGGGACCTCGCACACTGAAGCACAGCTTCGATACCGCTGTACAAAAGAGCTGGCTCCCTTGCAGGAGCTGGTATCAGGCTTATGTCTTTTCAGATTGCATCACCTGCCAGCCCTGACCCCTCCCCAGTACACGCTACACACACAAAAACGTTATTATTGTATTGTTTTCATCGGTATGCTGAAAGTTAGTACTATATATTTAAAATGCACATCAAAATAACCCGAACTGGATGCAATTACAGAGTGAAACAAATCCCACGCCGGGTTAGGGTTAGGGTTAAGGTTAGGGATGTTTCAGGGAAATGTTCTATCGGCATGAAGTGAAGGTACAGTAACGCACAACAAAAGGCAGACCAATAGAATGTTAGCAGAAGCTGGGAAGTGACGGTCACCCTAGCAACCAGTAGCAGCACTCAGTCAGGGTCAATTGAAATGTTTGGTGGTTGGCCATTTAAAGTCTTGCGGCAATATTCTATGACTCAGCTTGGCATTTAGCAAATACGATCGAAGCAGCGGCGTATGGTGGCAGCTCTGGGGTCTACATATTAGATAAGATTTACTGGAATTATTCTGTTAGTTGTATGTACTCACAATGCTGGAGCTCATTGCTGTGCCCCACATCCTAGCCCAGGAGGACTGACGATCAAAGGGCTTCACCGTCTCACTGTCTCTATTTATTGTATTTATTGCATTTATATAGAGCTTTTTATACAAAAGTATTGCAAAGCACTGTACAGTACATAGCTGAAAAAAAACAAACCACAATGCATTTGTATAGCATGGCACACATACAACTGCCACAGTCAGAACATTTAAAGAACAGATTTAAATAACAGTATACACATAATAATACAAAAGCAGCTATTTTAAAGTTACATTAAAACCCACTAAGATAAGAAAGTTATTTTTATAAAAGTCTTAGTCTTGACTTGAAAACTGTAACGGTCCCAGCTTCTCTGACAAACAAAGGCAGAGCATTCCATAATTTTGGAGCTCTACTTCCTCTCTTGTTGCTTTTGTTGACCCGAGGAATAACCAGCAGCCCCGCATCCTCTGATCTCAGAGTGCGGTTTGGAAGATACAGGGTCAGTAACTCCTGCAAATAACTAGGTGCTAATCCATTCAGGGCCTTGTAAGTTAACAGCAAAATCTTAAAATCAATTCTATACTGCATAGGGAGCCAGTGTAAAGAGGCCAAAACAGGGCTAATATGTTCGCTTTTCCTGGTTTGTCAGAATTCTAGCGGCGGTATTCTGAGCAAGCTGCAAGCAGAATACCACACAGAGAAAGTGCATTACAATAATCAATTCTAGATGAAACAAAGGCATGCATTAGTCTCTTTGCATCAGATATGGAAATAATTGGTTATATATAATAAGTTTGACTATATTTCTTAAATGGTAAAAAGATACTTTAGTAACTTCCCTAATATGAGCCTCAAATGATAGATTAGGATCAAAGATGACCCCCAAACTCTTCATTTCTAGTTTAAGTTTGGATGAGAGACTGCAAGGGTCGAGCTCATGTAATCCCACATTTCCTTTTAGTTGGTTCTGTGAGCCCACTAGTATAACCTCTGTTTTTATCTGAATTCAACATTAGAAAATTCTGTGACATCCAATGCTTGATGTCTATAAGGCAAGTAGCTAATAACACCCAGGCAAAAGAAATTCCCAGGATAGGACAAGGCCAGACAGTCCCACTGTGCTTTCAAGATGATTTAGTAGGATGGAATGGTCTGCAGTATCAAAGGCAGCACTTAGATCTAGAAGAATTAAAACTGATGGAAAACCCGTGTCAGGGTGTGGCAGTCTGGCTCGCAGTGGTGAGGGTGATGACGTCACGGACCAGGAAGTAACTGAATCACAAACAGTGGATGGGCGGGTGAAGCTGAGTGCAGTAGCACTCAGCGTATTTATTAACAAACAAAATATTAAACAAACCAACAAAACACAAAACAAAAGGGCACGAGGGCCAAACGAATGAACAAACAAACAAGTAAGTGACGTGCTGGGTAATCCAGCACGTTTTAGCAATTGTTTTCCAAATGTGGCTTTCTCTCCTCTCTCCTCTCTCCGCTCTCCCGTACTCTCCTCTACACTCTCAACCCCAAATGCAGAGAGCTGCAGGTTTATATACTCTGGCCGAGGGATTTAACTAGTTGGTAATTATCTTATTATCCCCCGGCCAGAGTCTGCACGCGTTTGGTAAGGATGCATGACTGTCAGCTATTTAAGTAATCAGTAGCTGATCAGCCATGCATCCTCACGGGGTTTTTAAATAATAATAAAAGACGCAGCGCTTTTACCCGCGCCGCAAACAAAAATACAAATAATAATAAATAGGGGCGGGACACTCCGCCACACATGCCCCCCCTTGTGCGCAGCACACATGGCCCCAACGGCCACCTCCCCCCTCAGTCTTAAAGTCCCGGAAGAGGGGGAAGCAAGTTACTTCTGGGGGGTGGCCATGGTGGAATCTCTGGCACCCCCCCATTCTTCGTGGCCGGCAGCTCCCTCTTCCGGGGCTCCCGCCACACTCTATCCTGCCGCGAAAGTGCGGCTGGGGGAGCTGGTCTCCTGACCTCTCCCCCCTTCTTCATGGCCGGCAGTTCCCCTCCGTGGGGCTCCGACCACATGATCTCCAGCCGCGAAAGTGCGGCTGGGGGAGCTGGTCTCCTGACCTCCCCCCCTTTCTTCATTTCTGGCAGCTCCCTTTCATGGAGCTCCGGCCATCGTGTAGCGACCCCAGGCGAAGCAGGATCCCTGGCGACCCCAGGTGAAGCCGGACCCTCGACGACCCCAGGCGAAGCAGGATCCCTGGCGACCCCAGGCAAAGCAGGATCCCCGGCGACCCTAGGCGAAGCCGGACCCTCGACGACCCCAGGCGAAGCAGGATCCCTGGCGACCCCAGGCGACGGCAGCAGCAGCGGACCCTCGGAAGGCGACGGCAGCAGCGGCGGACCCTCGGAAGGCGACGGCAGCAGCGGCGGACCCTCGGAAGGCGACGGCAGCAGCAGCGGACCCTCGGAAGGCGACGGCAGCGGACCCTCGGAAGGCGAACTCGGGAGGGGAGCCCCTGGCCATGGAGGCGGCAGCGGGAGCTCCACTTCTCCCTCGTACCCTGTGTCCTGTAGAGAACAAAAGGCAGCCCCAGGCGATGCAGAACAGCCATCCCCAGGCAATGGCAATGGTGGGAGGGGAAAGCAGTCCTCCCACAGCGGCTGAGACGGAACCAGCAGGTATTTACCCTCTGCTGGTGGAGCTGGGAGTGGCAAGCAGTCCTCCCACGGCGGCTGAGGCGGAACCAGCAGGTATTCACCCTCTGCTGGTGGAGGTGGGAGGGGCAAGCAGTCCTCCCACGACGGTTGAGGCAGAACCAGCAGGCATTCACCCTCTGCTGGTGGAGGTGGGAGGGGCAAGCAGTCCTCCCACGACGGTGGAGGCGGAACCAGCAGGCATTCACCCTCTGCTGGTGGAGGTGGGAGGGGCAAGCAGTCCTCCCACGACGGTGGATGTGGAACCAGCAGGCATTCACCCTCTGCTGGTGGAGGTGGCGGAGGCAGAGGCAGCTCTTGCTGCTCTGCTCCTGGTGATGGTGGAGACAGAAGCAGCTCCTGCTGCTCTGCTCCTGGTGGTGGTGGAGACAGAGGCAGCTCCTGCTGCTCTGCTCCTGGTGGTGGTGGAGGCAGAGGCGATGGGGCGGATGCTGGCCACTCAGAGGGAGGCTGTGGCGGTTCTGGCTCCCTCTGCTGTGGCGGCTGGGCTGGTGTGTGCCGTGCTCCCTTCAGCAGCATAAATAGAGGCTGCTGGGGAACATCAGCATCCTGCCCTTCTCCCCCCCAGAAAAATTCAGGGGGTTGAGCCTGTAACTCCTCCCCTTCTGGCTCTTGGGACTGCAGCTTGGGTCCTAAGGCTGTGGAAGCGCAGACTTCCACCTCTTGGGCTATGGACACACCGACTCCCCCCTCTTTGGGCTGTGGACGCACCGACTCCTCCCTCTTGGGCTGTGGACGCACCGACTCCTCCCTCTTGGGCTGTGGACGCACCGACTCCTCCCACTCGGGCGTAGGACGTTCGGGCTCCTCCCACTCGGGCGTAGGACGTTCGGGCTCCTCCCACTCGGGCGTAGGACGTTCGGGCTCCTCCCACTCGGGCGTAGGACGTTCGGGCTCCTCCCACTCGGGCGTAGGACGTTCGGGCTCCTCCCACTCGGGCGTAGGACGTTCGGGCTCCTCCCCAGGCTGTGGAGGCGAAACCAGCAGGCATTCTCCCTCTGCTGGTGGAGACGGTAGCGATGGCTCCTCTCCCTCTGATGCTGGAGACGGTAGCGATGGCTCCTCTCCCTCTGATGCTGGAGACGGTAGCGATGGCTCCTCTCCCTCTGATGCTGGAGACGGTAGCGATGGCTCCTCTCCCTCTGATGCTGGAGACGGTAGCGATGGCTCCTCTCCCTCTGGCGCTGGAGACGGCAGCGATGGCTCCTCTCCCTCTGGCGCTGGAGACGGCAGCGATGGCTCCTCTCCCTCTGGCGCTGGAGACGGCAGCGATGGCTCCTCTCCCTCTGGCGCTGGAGACGGCAGCGATGGCTCCTCTCCCTCTGGCGCTGGAGACGGCAGCGATGGCTCCTCTCCCTCTGGCGCTGGAGACGGCAGCGATGGCTCCTCTCCCTCTGCTGGTGGAGACGGTAGCGATGGCTCCTCTCCCTTTTGTGCTGGAGATGGCAGCAGCAGGGTCTCTCCCATATCCGCAGCCAGGTAGTTGAACACCATGGCTGCGATGTCTGGGAGGGAAGCTGGGTGGTGTTGCTGTTCCCAGGCCTCCCAGCGCTCCCCATCTCTTGCCCACAGGAGGTTGATCACAGCAGGGAGGGCGTCCACGATATCCCTCTCAGGCTCCGCCAGCCAGTCCCAGATCCCCTCTGAGGAGAGTGGACCAGTCCGCCTCAGAGGATGCAGAGGCAGCTCCTGCTCCTTTCCCTCGGACGGTGGTGGTGGAGGTGAAACCAGCAGGTATTCTTCCCCTGCTAGTGGAGCCATTGGCTGTGGACACTCGGCCTCCCCCCTCTTGGGCTGTGGACGGACCGACCCCTCATCCTCCGGTTCCTGCTCTGGGCCATCCTCCGCCCATATGTGCGCAGGATGTGCGCAGGATTCAGACTCCTCCCTCACCTGCCATGGAGGGGGTTGGTCGGGTGCTACATGCCCAACCTCACCAATGGCAAAGCACCATTCCTCACCCCTCAGACAGGTGAGGCAGACGTCCAGCACAGCAGAGACCCGGCGGGACTTGCGACCAGCCCCGCGCTGTTGCACCTGCTGCTGCTGTTTCCTCCTTCTTCCCATTATTTAGTTTGGGAAAGAAAAAAAAAACGAACAAACAAAAAAAACGCACTTTTCTGTCCTGGTCCGGCTGTTGGAGGCGTTGTTTGTCCCACGCTGGACACCATATGTGGCAGTCTGGCTCGCAGTGGTGAGGGTGATGACGTCACGGACCAGGAAGTAACTGAATCACAAACAGTGGATGGGCGGGTGAAGCTGAGTGCAGTAGCACTCAGCGTATTTATTAACAAACAAAATATTAAACAAACCAACAAAACACAAAACAAAAGGGCACGAGGGCCAAACGAATGAACAAACAAACAAGTAAGTGACGTGCTGGGTAATCCAGCACGTTTTAGCAATTGTTTTCCAAATGTGGCTTTCTCTCCTCTCTCCTCTCTCCGCTCTCCCGTACTCTCCTCTACACTCTCAACCCCAAATGCAGAGAGCTGCAGGTTTATATACTCTGGCCGAGGGATTTAACTAGTTGGTAATTATCTTATTATCCCCCGGCCAGAGTCTGCACGCGTTTGGTAAGGATGCATGACTGTCAGCTATTTAAGTAATCAGTAGCTGATCAGCCATGCATCCTCACGGGGTTTTTAAATAATAATAAAAGACGCAGCGCTTTTACCCGCGCCGCAAACAAAAATACAAATAATAATAAATAGGGGCGGGACACTCCGCCACACAGGGCTTACCAGCAAATCATTCACAACTCTGACAAGGTCTGTCTCAGTGCTATGTGCAGCACGAAAACCAGAAACTTCTCGAATATATCATTAAGAGTTAGAAATGTTTGTAATTGAATTGCAACAACTCTCTCTAGAACCTTATCTAAGAATGGTAGGTTGGAGATTGGCCTATAGTTATTGAGGACTTTAGGGTCCAAATTGTGTTTCTTAAGCATAGGCTTTACCACAGCTACCTTAAGTGCTGAAGGAACTATACTGGAGGAAAGCAAACCATTTATAATTTTTTAAATGTGGGTATTAATAATCTCCTCTCATTTTTTTTATCTGTCGAACCCTGGATCAGCCTGCAGGTGTGGGTCTGGCTTCGCCTACCACCTGACCTGATTTGATCAACTCAGTGCCTCTGGGATTCAAATCACTGAGCTCATGACTCACCCCACACTCCACGCCACAGTGCCAAGAAACTGAAGAAACTAGACTTGAACTAGACGAGCCTGATATTATTGCAGTAATGCAAAGGTAGAAACACCCTAGTCAACTCGTCTTCATCCAATGGGTGCCCTTGCAGCCATACAGCACAGCGTATTGCCAAGTCAAGCTGTGTCGCCTTTGTTCCTTGCTGCTTTTGGGACTAGGTGTTGTATTGACTTGATAATTGACAGTATAACAATCTCCCATGGGTAATTAGCAGAGTGACCTTGCCTTTGACCTCCTAGTCAGTATGACTGCTCTAAAACAGGTAAATGCATTTCTTTCATGTTTAAGTGATTGATTACCTTCAATATAGAAAACTATTCAGAATCAAAGGTGGACACATGGTGGCCATCTGTGTCTTTTTATTTGGCAAGTGGGCTCCTCATTTAGTCTTCTAGTGTATATGGACCATATATGCTTTATCATATTCACTTCGGCCAAACAATATGGACAAAAAACATATGCTAAATATATTAAATGACTCTTGCGTATAAAATAGTTTATTTAGCCTATTTTTCTTTTTTTTTTACTTAAAAAAAATATTGGGACTGTAGGGGAAATGTTTAAAATAAAGCCCAAACTTTGCCCTGGAGTTATCTGATTCTAATCCGTAATATTTCACAGTTGGTAAATGCATTCTGGTGTTGGATAGCAGGGAGCAGTGCTTACATTCGTACAGTATGTTTTCTGTCATTTAGAGGTCGTACCCAATGGCTGGTGGTTTCTTTGTTTCTTTATTAGCTTTCCTTATTGACTGGGGTTTAGTTCACCGAGTGGCAGGGTGCCTCAGTCTACTGTGTGTCACAAACCTAGAGAATCAGAAAGACATCCCCCATGTCCAGTTAGCTGTAAAGTATCTCATTGCCTCTTAGACTAAGGACCTCTGTCTCTTTTGTTTTGGTCACAATGAAGCCAATTAAAAAGGCCATCACTCTGAACTCATTCAGCTGACAAGTGGTGAATGGAACGACAGCGAGCGACTGGCTAGGGGGGCTTTCTGTCTCTGAACAGCAGCTGCACAGATTTAGGATATTCAGATGGAAACACTGGGAATTTCATCATCTGTATCCCTGTACAGAATTTTGTAAAAAGAGGGTAATGATTTAGTGACAGTTCCTACTCTGTATAAGTGACCTAACTCTACCAAATATAACTTAATGAGGGTACACTGAACCAAATATAACATAATGAGGGGTACACTGTAACCAAATATAACCTAATGAGGGTACACTGTACACTGAACCAAATATAACATAATGAGGGTACACTGAACCAAATATAACATAATGAGGGTACACTGTATACTGAACCAAATATAACATAATGAGGGTACACTGTAACCAATTATAACCTAATGAGGGGTACACTGTAACCAAATATAACATAATGAGTGTACACTGTATACTGAACCAAATATAACATAATGAGGGTACACTGTACACTGAACCAAATATAACATAATGAGGGGTACACTGTACACTAAACCAAATATAACCTAATGAGGGGTACACTGTAACCAAATATAACATAATGAGTGTACACTGTAACCAATTATAACTTAATGAGGGTACACTGAACCAAATATAACATAATGAGGGGTACACTGTACACTGAACCAAATATAACCTAATGAGGGTACACTGTAACCAATTATAACATAATGAGGGTACACTGTATACTGAACCAAATATAATCTAATGAGGGTACACTGTACACTGAACCAAATATAACATAATGAGGGTACACTGTATACTGAACCAAATATAACATAATGAGGGTACACTGAACCAAATATAACATAATGAGGGGTACACTGTAACCAAATATAACATAATGAGTGTACAGTGTACACTGAACCAAATATAACATAATGAGGGTACACTGTACACTGAACCAAATATAACATAATGAGGGGTACACTGTATACTGAACCATTTTTGATATAAGGGAATATCTGAACTAATCTCTTCGATTCATTTTTGATCACACAACAACAGCATGTTGAACTTTTGACTGGAGCAACTTCTGAGCACACAGCACAAAGGTGTAGTGAGCTCTTTACCTAGTGGACTTACTGAACCTGGAACAAAGGAGGGAGGAGTGAGCTCTTTACCTAGTGGACTTACTGAACCTGGAACAAAGGAGGGAGTAGTGAGCTCTTTACCTAGTGGACTTACTGAACCTGGAACAAAGGAGGGAGGAGTGAGCTCTTTACCTAGTGGACTTACTGAACCTGGAACAAAGGAGGGAGGAGTGAGCTCTTTACCTAGTGGACTTACTGAACCCGGCACAAAGGGTCCTCTACACAGAATTGCAAATAGATCCAAGCATCCGAACAGGATTTATGGAGAAAAAGGAAACTGGAAACAGCAGAAAGAAGTTAAAATTAGACAATGTATTCATCCCATGCAGGACGAGGCAACCCATTGTGCAACACAATGGAAGACAGTTGTAGGGAATGGAGAGGGCTTTCTTCAGAAGTCCTATATAAACTGGTAACTTGCAACCACAATTCAAATTGGTTCTGAATCTCTTTGTAAAAACTGTAAGTCCCCTGGATAAGGGCATCTGCTAAGAAATACATAATAATACTAATAATGCTAATATTAATACTAATACTACTACTACTAATAATAATGAATGCTGAGATAGTGAGACAGCTTCCTGTATCCTCAGAATGCAATGCTCTCAATAACTTACACTAAATAATGTTGAGAACACAATTTCATGACAATCAGATAAGGGTTCTCCAGATATGCAGATGGACAAATATATGGACAGACACCCCGATATACCCCACAGTAGAACACTCCCAAATATATGGACAGACACCCCAATATACCCCACAGTAGAACACTCCCAAATATATGGACGGACACCCCAATATACCCTACAGTCGAACACTCTCAATAAAATATGTTAAGTGATGTTAATACCAAGTTTCAATGTAATTGTCACAGACAGATGGATGTCCATCTAAATATCACAATTG